>NC_053490.1:130427132-130799632 GCF_905171775.1 Rana temporaria | reverse complement strand
GTCAGTAGTTTTTCTTTTCTTTACAATTATATTTTTTAAACTTGTGTTTTTTTTGTGTGTGAAATATCAGGGGTCTAAATAGGGGGATTCTATGCCACACAGGGTGATTAGGGTATGCCCAGGCACACCCTGTATGCACTCCTATGGTCCTAGTATGTGTATGAATGAATGTGAGTCAGGGACCTTAGATTGCAAACTCTCCGAGGGCAGGGACTGATATGAATGTACAATATAGATGTGTAAAGCGCTGTGTAAATTGATGGAGCTATAAGTACCTGTAATTAATGAAATAATAAAATAGCAAAACAGCATTAATATTTACATTAAGTCCTAAAAGCAAAGCATTACCTTTTCTTCATCTGGATCAGAAGGCACATGAAGGATATTGCGCACCAAAAGAAGAATCCTTTCAATTAATAAGTTATGCTCTTCTTCACGCTGCTCCCAGTCCTGTGAAGCAGAAAAGTTTAAAATAATATAAAAAACAAGGAAACCATGCAATTGCAAATAAAAAAAATAAAAATAAAGCTTATAAAATCATGATTAACCACAGCCCCGGAAGGTTTTACATCACTTAATGACGAGACCATTTTTTGCTATACGGTACTGTGTTACTTTAAGACCCCTTTCACACAGAGCCGTGGCCGCGTTGGCACCAAAGCACTGCTCGTTTTAGCAGCGCTTTTGCATCACTTTTTGGCCGCTAGTGGGGCACTTTTAACCCCAAAGAAGGGGTTAAAAACGCCTGTGGGCAGGACGTTTTCCCAAACCTTCTCAAAGTTGCTGCTTGCAGGACTTTTCCTAACATCCCGCAAGCGTGCTGCCCCTGTGTGAAAAGGCACACTGAAATGAATGGGAGGCAGTTTTCAGTCGTGAAAACCGCCTCAGTGTGAAAAGGGGTCTAACTGACAATTGCGCCTTTCCCCCCCCCCCACCAATAGAGCTTTCTTTTGGTGGTATTTAATCACCTCTGCAGTTTTTATTTTTTTGCACTATAAACAAAATAAGAGCGACAATTATGAAAACAAAGATATATATATTTTTGACTTTCTGCTATAAAAACACAACCAAAAAAAAAAATCTTCATCAATTTAGGCCAATATGTATTCTGCTACATTATAGGGTTATGAAAAGGAATGGGAGGGATTATAGCGGTGCCTTAAACAAGTCACAAAAAATGTAGTCAAATCAGTAGATAAATATAAGCATTTTATTGATAATACAAAAATAGTATTAAAAACATCAACAGTAGACTAGAATTGACAAGGGTTGTTACAAAGTCGCGACATGTTTCGGCAAAACGTTGTCTTCCTCAGGGGTATGAATCAATCAATGTATTTTGTACAATTAAAAGATACATACAGGTAATTAGTTCAGAGAATATGAAAAAAATACCAGTTACACTTACCGATAGCTGGTTTTCTGTAAGTCTTACAGGACGGCACCTTGAGAGTAGACTGGCTCCACCTGACAGGAAACACAATCAGAAAGAGGTTTAAAAACCCCGCCCCTCCCCGTGTGCCTCAGTTCGTGATAAAGTAACCACCATTAGAGCACAGGAAATAGTAAATAAAAATACAAACCATAATGAAGTCATCAGGGTGGGAAGTAGGCCTGCCGTCCTGTAAGACTTACAGAAAACCAGCTACCGGTAAGTGTAACTGGTATTTTCTCAAGTCGTCTTCCAGGACGGCACCTTGAGAGATAAGCAAGTAACCCTCAGGCCTACCTTAGGGCGGGACAACTGCCTGCAGGACCCTTCTGCCAAACGTCAAGTCCTGGGGTGACAGAAGTTCCACTCTGTAGCGTTTGAGAAAAGTGTTCTGGCTTGACCACGTTGCTGATCTGCAGATCTGTTCCACTGAAACTCCTGCTCTCTCTGCCCAGGAGGTTGCTATTGATCTAGTGGAATGTGCCTTGACTTTAGGTACTGTCTTGCCAGCTTTAGTGTATGCTAATGAGATTGCCTGTCTTATCCACCTAGATATGGAGGCTCTAGATGCTTGGCAACCCTTTTTCTGTCCTGAAAAATTAACTAGCAGGTGAGACGAGCGTCTGAACTCGCTCACCCTTTCCAAATAAATTAACAAACAGCGTCTTACATCCAAATAATGAAAGATGTTTTCCCTCTCATTCTGTGGGTTTGCGCAAAATGAAGGAAGAATAATTTCTTGTGACCTGTGAAATTTCGTTGCCACTTTAGGCAGGTACAGGGGGTCCTGACTTAGTACCACCCTGTCCTCAAATAGACGGAAAAAAGGCTCTTTGATTGAGAGCGCTTGCATGTCCCCTATTCTTTTGGCCGTAGTGATAGCTAAAAGAAAGGAAAATTTAAACGTCAACAGCCTAATAGGAATGTTGTCTAACGGCTCGAACGGGGGCTTAGATAACTGATCTAGCACCAGGGAGAGGTCCCAGGGGGGAACTCTGGAGATCTGTAAAGGGGATAACCTATCCCTGGCTGTCAGGAACCTCTTGATCAGAGGATCCAGGGCCAGCCTCTTGTCCAAAAAGTAGGACAAGGCGGCGACCTGTACCCTTAAGGTTCTTGTGGCTAGTCCCAGATCTACTCCTTCCTGAAGGAACTCCAAGATGACCGAGGTTACTGGAAGTGGGGCTTGTCTCGCCGCGCACCAGCGCGAAAAAACTCCCCAGGTCTTGGCATAAATTTTTCTAGTGACCTCCTTACGACTAGCCAAGAGGGTGTCTATCACCTTCTCCGAGCAACCCCTCCGCTGCAGGTTCCACCTCTCAAGTACCAGGCTGTCAGACTGAAGAAGTCGGGCTCTGGGTGCAAGATCGGTCCCTGCCGCAGAAGGTCCGCTCGGACCGGGAGGGGAAGGGGGGGGAACTGACCAGCGTTCTAGCATTGGGAACCAGGTTCTTTTGGGCCACCAGGGAGCGATCAGGATCAGCCTCCCTTGTGAACGACTCAACTTCTGTAGGACCCTCATGATCCGACTCAGGGGAGGGAAGGCATAGGCTAGGTGAAATGTCCAGGCCTGGGCCAACGCGTCCACACCCCCCGACCCCTGCTCCCCGTAGAGGGAGAAGAATCTTTCTAACTTCCTGTTCTTCTTGTGAGCGAAGAGGTATATTTCTGGGTTGCCACAATGTCGTCGAACCCAGTCGAAGACCTCTTGATTTAGTTCCCACTCCCTCTGGAGGATGGGCTGGCGGCTTAGAAAGTCTGCTTCCAGGTTTAGGACTCCCCTGATATGGACTGCTGAAAGGGAGAGGACTCTGTTCTGCCCAGCCCAAAATTTCTAGGGACAGCATCAGGAGAGAACGGGGTCTGGTGCCTCCTTGAAGGTTTAGGAACGCCACCGTGGCTGCGTTGTCGGAGGGAATCTGTATCTCTTGGTTTTAGATTCTCTCCTCGAATGCCTCCAAGGCCCTTCCGACCGCTAATAATTCACGGAAGTTGGAAGAGGACTCCCTTTGCTGTCGATCCCAGGAACCCTGAGCTTGGAGACCCACCATGTGGGCTCCCCATCCCCAGGAGCTGGCATCCGTAGTTATCCTGAGAGGATTTGTCTGGTTCCACGGAAGGCCTTCTTCCAGATTCTGAGGAATGAGCCACCACCTCAGTGTGCACTTTACAAACTCTGGGATGCTGACCCTGGAGTCTAGGGATGTTTCCTTCCCATCCCAAGAGGAGAGCAGGAAGGCCTGTAGGGGTCTGTAGTGAAGCTGGGCCCACCGGAATGCATGAGGTCATAAGCCCCAGTAACCTCATGATCTCTCTGAGGGAAATACTTACTGTTCCCAGGACGGAACTGACCACTGACATGAGTCTCTGGATCTTGTCTTCTGGTAGGACAAGCTTTTTCTCTAAGGAATCTATTAGGAACCCCAGATACATTTTTCTCTGTTCTGGGAGAAGAGAAGATTTCTCCCTGTTTACAATCCAACCTAAGGATTCCAGAGTAGTCAGGACGGTGGCCAGGTCCGTGAGAAGAAGTTCTCGGCTGGGATTGAAAAGTAGCAGGTCGTCGAGTTAGGGGACAAGGGAGATCCCTTTCAGGTGTAGAAAGGCGACCACCTCCGCCAGAACTTTCGTAAAAACTCTTGGGCTGGAGTGCTGAATCCCCTGAGGGAAGGCAATGGCAAATCTGAGGAACCTCTAATGGTCCCGGAAAATTGGGACATGAAGATAGGCGTCCCTCAGGTCTATGGTTACCATAAAAACCCCTTCTAACAAAAGTCCTTTGAGACTGTAAATATTTTCCATGTGGAACCTCTTGTAGAGGAGATAGGCATTCAAGGGTCTTAGGTTGATGATTAATCAAAACTTCCCCGAAGGTTTGGGCACTACGAAAATATGAGAGTACACCCCCAGACCCTGTTGGTCTACTGGGACTATGACCCCCTGTTGTGCTAGGTCTGCCACATTCCCTAGAAGGCTTGCTGCCTTGAGGGGATCCTTGGGTAAATGAGTGAGGAGAAATATTGGGTGAGGAAGATGGCGGAATTCTAATCTGTAACCTTCCTTCACTATCCGCAAAATGTGAGGACGCGTTATACTCTCCCAAGCTGGTAAGAATCGGGAGAGTCTTCCCCCGACTCTCAAATCACTTGGAGTCTTTCCCTGCGGGCTTGGGATCGGGCAAAAGGATACCCCCTTTTGGTTTATCCTTTCCCGTGATCCACCGCCTATTAAAGGCCGATCTTCGGTCTGAAGGTCAGTTTTTATTCTGGGGGCCTCGAAAAAATCTCCTCCTGTTTTGCCTGGGTTTTGGGGGAAAATGTTTACCCTTTTCTGAGGCCCTAGTTAGAGCTTGGTCTAGACCTGTCCTGAAGAGGAGGGCGCCTTCAAAGGGCAGGGCACACAGACGGGTCTTGGAGGCAAGATCACCTTCCCATGTTTTAAGCCATACCGCCCTTCTAGAGGCGTTGATGAGAGCACTCGTCTTAGCAGAGGATCGTACCGTTTCAATCGATGCATCTGCTAGATAGGCTACAGTGCTGCCTATGACCCTAAGGGAATCTCGGATTTCCTTAAACTTGGAAGAGCTGCCGCATTAGCCTCCCAGGCCCTGCGAAGGGAGGTCTCCGCCCGTCTGTCTAGGGAATCTTTTAAGTTCCCCGCATCCTCAAAAGAGAGGTCGGACTGTCTGGAGAGCTGGGCTAGAGATGCATCCAACTTTTTGTACTTTAGCAGCTTCTATTCAGGCTCAGCCCATTCCCTCAGAACTATATCTTTAAGTGACTGATGTACTGGGATAACCTTTGGCTGGGGTTTGGCTAGACCCTGATACATTCTGTCTTGCGCTGACACCAGCTCAGCTGGCTGCTGAATCCCTTCAGAGGCATAGACAGCAGCCAGCAGACCCCCCATGTCATCAGCGGAGAAAATGTATTTGCCTGACCTGGCGTCCTCGTCCTCATCCTCTGTCTGGCTATCAACCAGACCTTCTTCCAGAGCCTCTGAGTCCTCGGAGTCTGACAGAAGAGACTCCCTAGACCTCGCAACCTGTGGCCCCGGGATGGATGAGCTCCCTTGCGAGGAGGGGCCAGCTGCCAGGTGATCAGGTTCCCTGTTTCTTAAGGTGTCCTGAAATTCCCTTAGTGTGGAAAGCATTTGAGACTGGACAGTCAGAAACTCCTTAATGATTTGAGAAGTTTCCTTCCCAGTGAGCTTTTGGATGCATTTAGCACAAAAGGGCTTGGAGTAGTCTGCAGCCAGCTTAATGCTACAATTACCACACCTCTTAGTTTTGGAAGTGTGTTTGGATGGAATACTAGAAGCTTCCCCCTGGGCAGTAACCTCCTCCCCTGCAAGGGAAAAAAAAAACACCAGAAACTAGTCAGTATCCAGGTAGTGAGATGAGGGAGGGGGGGGGGGGATGAGGACCCAGTCCAATGCGCCCCCCGAAGTTTGAGGCAGACTCACCCCTGGTGGTTTCCTCTGCAGCAGCGGCCGGTGATGCTTGGTCCTCGCACTCCATAGCGCAATCGTTCAGGCGCCACTCTCTTCCCTGCTGCGGCTCCGTGAGCAGTGAGGTGCCGACGCCGATGGCGACCGCCATCTTGGTGAAGACCGGAAGCGCGTCATCACCGCGCGCCGCAAGCGTCGAATGCTGGCTCCATTCGGCAATGCCTCTGGGAGGAACAGCACTCGGAGCTCACGCTGAGGGGGAGCGTCTATACCCGGCACAGCAGGTAGGGAGACACGCTTGGAAGAGAGGGATCTTGGCCTTCTAGGAGTACTGGGGTAGCCACTATCCCAGGGGACTCCTACCAGAGGGGGGGGCTTCCTAGATGTTCTTCAGCTTCTCCCCCCCCCGGACAAACACGGGGAGACCCCCCAGGACAGGTATTTCACCTTACTGAACCCAAAGGTCTCACAGGACCCACCGCTCAGTACCCGGGAGGGGGACCACCAGCCTCAGGCCTTAGGTCCTTCAGCTGAAAAAAAAAAAAACGTTTCGCTGGGGGAAACACAATCAAGAACTGAGGCGCACGGGGAGGGGCGGGGTTTTTAAACCTCTTTCTGATTGTGTTTCCGGTCAGGTGGAGCCAGTCCTCTCTCAAGGTGCCGTCCTGGAAGATGACTTGAGAAATGAATGTTTCAAAACAGGGCGTGCGCGCATGAGCAGTGGCCACTCGTTTGTCCGCAGCTGTTCAGTGATGAGAATCACTGATCAGCTGGGGGGCTATTTAAACAGGCTCAGTCAGCATTTGTTTGCTGCTGAGCCTGTTGGGCGCTGACATTTGGTGTTGTCTGGTAAAAAGGTAACTTATTTGCCACTTTATATATATATTTTTTTTGGTGCTTCTTTTACATTTTTCTCAGTTGACTTCATTGTCATCCTTGATAATTTAGGACCTTCTTCTGAATGGTCTCTATTTATATTTTCTAGGTTTCATCCCTATTTGCCTCTATAATCCTTGGATTGTGCTGTAAGACTGAGCAACCCATTCATTGTTTAAACTGCTGCTATCTTTCATCATTGGCAGCGCCCATTTATTTAAATCTCAATATGTTTAAACCAGGTATGTATGGAGGCTATGTTAGCACCTGCTGGGGGACAGCGCCCATTTATTTAAATCTCAATATGTTTAAACCAGGTATGTATGGAGGCTATGTTAGCACCTGCTGGGGGACAGGTTACCACAGGTTATTACTTTGTGGTCCCTTCAATCCCTAATTAGTTCTTTTTGAATTTTTGTTTTTTTTAGTATGCAATACTAGCCCCCTGCAACCACACTAACCACTTCCATACAGGGCACGTATACACCTTCCCGCCCAAGCCAATTTTCAGCTTTCAGCACTGTCGCACTTTGAATGACAATTGCGCGGTCGTGCTACACTGTACCCAAACAAAATTGGCGTCCTTTTTTCCCCACAAATAGAGCTTTCTTTTGGTGGTATTTGATCACCTCTGCGATTATTATTTTTTGCGCAACAACTAAAAAAAGACTGTAAATTTTGAAAAAAAATTACGTTTTTATTTTTTTCTGTAATTTTTTTTGTAAATAAGTAAGTTTTCTCTTTCAATTATGGGCACTGATATGGCGGCACTGATGGGCACAGATGAGATGGCACTGATGGGCACAGATGAGATGGCACTGATGGGCACAGATGAGATGGCACTGATGGACATCGATGAGGTGGTACTGATTGGCGGCGCTGGTATGCGGCACTGATGGGCGCTAATATGCGGCACTGATGGGCACTCATAGGCGGCACTGATGGGCACACATAGGCGGCACTGATGGGCACACATAGGCGGCACTGATGGGCACATGGGCGGCACTGATGGGCACATGGGCGGCACTGATGGGCACATGGGCGGCACTGATGGGCGCACATGGGCGGCACTGATGGGCGGCACTGATGGGCACTGTGGGGTGGCACTGATGGACACTGTGGGGCGGCACTGATGGACACTGTGGGGCGGCACTGATGGACACTGTGGGGCGGCACTGGACACTGTGGGGCGGCACTGATGGACACTGTGGGGCGGCACTGTTTTCCTTTTGTTGCCAGTCAGTGCCCATTTTTGGGCACTGATTGGCATCTTTATTTTTTTTTCCAGACTTATTTATTTATTTTTCAAACTTTTGACTTTTTTTTTTGACTTTTTTTTTGCCCCGTTTTTTTTTTTTCCTGCCCTTCCCTGGTGGCAGGGCCGTTTGAAGGAATTTGGGGGCCCCAAGCAAAATGGAGATGGAGGCCCCCCAAACCCCCCCCCCCCCCCGCACACACGCAAAGCCTACAGCCCCTCCCTGTGTTTTATTTTTAATCCCCCCCCCCCCGTGTTCTTTTTACTCCCCCTCCCTGTGTCCTTCTTACTCTCCTCCCCCCTCCCTATGTTCTTTTTACTCCCCCCTCCCCCTTCCTATGTTTTTTTTCTCCCCCCATGTTCTTTTTACTCCCCCCTCCTATCGTACCGCGCGGCAGGAGATTCAGTTTCCTGTTCCCAGCCGGACTGAAAGGAAATGAGCACTCAGGAACAGGAAACTGAATCTCCTGTACCGTGCGGTACCTAGCCGGACTGACAGGAGGAAGGAAGGGGAGCTCGGCCACGCTACAGGGAAGGGGAAGAAGTAATGAGAGAGGCAGCAGTGCTGCAGCTGTCTGAGGCTCTCTATAGAGTGCTCAGGCGGCTGCAGCATTTATAGGAAGCGCGGCAAGGGCCCTGCTTGGGGGCCCCAGGCCAGCTCGGGGGCCCCAAGCAATTGCTTGGTTTGCCTGCCTTGTCGCGACAGGCCTGCCTGGTGGTCCAGGGTGGGCTTCCCTGGTGGTCCATGTGGCGATCCGAGGGGGGGCTGCGCTGATAAACAATCAGCGCGACCCCCCCGTCAGGAGAGCCACCGATCGGCTCTCCTCTACTCGCGTCTGTCAGACGCGAGTGAGGAAGAGCCATCGACGGCTCTTCCTGTTTACATCGTGATCAGCGGTGATTCGACACGACTGATCACGTGGTAAAGAGTCTCCGTGAGAGACTCTTTACCGAGATCGGTGTTGCGGGGTGTCAGACTGACACCCCGCAACAACGATCGCCGCGATGCGCGTCCCCGGGGGCGCGCAGCGGCTCAGAATCCTGAGGACGTCATATGACGTCCAGTCAGGATTCTACAACCACTTTGCCGACGTCAATTTGTCATTGGCAGGCGGCAAGTGGCTAAGGTCTAATTGGTGTTTTGGGTGACTTTGCGGTTTGCTGCATCTGGCTCTGCTTCCTGTGTGGACCCGGGGTAGGTACAGCGTCTGTCTCAGCTCCTTCACAATGGTTATTTTCCACACATTGGATCCATATTTGTTAATTTATTCTCTGAGAACGCAGCCCTGTTTTGAAACATTCATTTTTTCATATTCTCTGAACTAATTACCTGTATGGATCTTTTAATAGATTGTACAAAATACATTGATTGATTCATACCCCTGAGGAAGGCAACGTTTTGCCGAAACATGTCAGGACTTTGTAACAACCCTTGTCAATTCTAGTCTACTGTTAATGTTTTTAATACTTTTTTTGTATTATCAATAAAATGCTTATATTTATCAACTGATTTGACTACATTTTTTGTGACTCGTTTAAGGCACAGCTATAATCCCTCCCATTCCTTTTCATAACCCTATAATATAACTCATAGGGATGAGGTGCCGGATGCAACAGAGGACACATCAATCACTCTTATTCACACTGTATTCTGCTACATATTTTTGTTAAAAAAAAAATTCCAATAAGCATATATTGATTAGTTTGCGCAAAAGTTATCACGTCTACAAACTATGGGATATTTTTATGGCATTTTTATTTTAATTTTTTACTAGTAATGATGGCGATCAGTGATTTTTTTGCGGGACTGCGACATTGCAGCGCACAAATCGGACACCTGACCAATACTTTTTTGGGAACTACTGACATTATTACAGGTGGCCAATGGTAAAAATATGCACTGTTCCTGTACTAATGACAGTGGCAGGGCAGGGGTTACCATCAGGGGGCGATCAAAGGGTTAAGTGCGTCCCTAGGGGTGCTTGACAACTGTGTGGGGAATGGTCTGACTGGGTGAAGATAGATCGTTGTTACTGCTTAGCAGGAACACAAGATCTCTATATTCTCTCATCAGAATGGCGATCTGTCTTGTTTACATAGGCAGATCGTCGTTCTGCCTCTCTGGGGAACGATCATGGACCCTCTGATTGGCTCCTCCTCTAGCCAAATCTGTGCCGCCCCCAGTGTCTATTGCACTAAATGACATACAGGTACATAGTTTCACGCAATAGAGCCGGCTGCAGTATATCTGCGGTAAGCGGTCGGGAAGTAAAGAGTAGCACCACTTTTGTAGAGGAAAGAAAAAAACATTCCCCACTGGATGATCTATGTACATTGCACGGATTTTAACAAAACTATGTTGCCGATTCCTACTGTAACAGAATGGCCCGTGATACCCAGAGACTTTTGAAGGATGTGGGGTACGCCTGTGCCAGCTTCACTAATGACTCTTGGGTCTAGGGTCATTCTATGTCCAATAGGGGCATAGGATGACTGAGAAATGATATCTCGGATTACATGAGATGGGACAGTAATGATAATTCCTGTATTGCAGGAAATAAGGGACATATGTTGGATTGTTTTAGCATGGAACAGTAATCCACAATATATTCCTTAATGTCTAGAATAACTAATTACAACCGGTCAATAGAGTGACTCATTCAATGTGGGGACACATACTGTTGAGGTGGTAATTGAGTCTGGCTCCTAAGATATTCTTTTGTGCCAATTAAGGCTGCCTCATAGGGATGAGGTGCCGGATGCAACAGAGGACACATCAAATATTTGCTATTTCCCCCCCCCCCCCCATGAAAGTGGAGATACCCTTTAAGACAGTAATCCCCATACATCCACATTTGTAAAGCAGAACTAAACCCTCCTATTCTTTAGAGCCAATCAAAATGCCATCTTAGCTTCTGATTGATCTGCAGTTGCCATGGTGCTGCACATGTGATCAGTTACGACACCAGCCATTTGAGGGCTTCACAGTTCAGCTGAGCGCACAAGCAAAAGGTGACCATTACCAATCACAGCATGCCTTGAACATCAGTACTTTGGGAATCAAGTGAGTTTAGTTCTGCTTTAAACACAGCTTCCCATTGCTCTCGGAAAAGTTAATCCACATTCAACACATGAACTAGCAACGTGAACCACTGTGTGCTCCTAATTCTGTCACCAAGCCATCACAAATAGCCACAGGTCTCAGAATAATAATTAAGAACCAGTAAGTTTGATCACCAATTATGGGATCACTATGACAGCACCATGGTGCTTATGCACAGCTGCAGGCTTCTTTAAAACTTCTGCAGCCGGTACTGATTGCTTTTCTCTATAGCTCTCTGTGTATAATCTGTTTACAGAAAAGGAAATAGTATTTAAAAGTATTACAGTATGTAAAAAAAAAAAAAATGTAAACACAATTTTTAAATTTTAATTAAAAATGTATGTGTAAAATAACTAAAAGTCCATATTTTTCAAGGATTGGCCATTTGTCTGCTTATTTAAAAAAATATGAGCAAGGCACTTGCAGTCTTCCGTTATGTCTCCTAAATTAAGAGAGACCATTTCAACTGTTGATGAAGTGCATACTCTCAAACTAGAGGAGAAGCCTACTACTCAAGACTTTCCCAGTGCACCCACTGTTACATGTCTCTCTCTACAGAGTTTGGAGACAACCTGACAAGGCGTTTCCCCTTCCCAAGCACTTATTAGCCTTGTACCTAATGGAAGAGAACTTTGTTAACTTAAGACAGGACACTACCGGATCCACAGCTGGGCAGACCACTTTTTAACAAATCAGCCACCATTCCTGTGGAGGATGCACCTGTCTTCAGGGACCTAACCAATAAATAGATGAAGGCCCTCTCTAAATTTCAGTTGTTACTGGCAGGTTCTGCACCTTTTCTTAACTGTGGTTTACTTGAAACGGAAACGCTGGCTGAATGATCAAAATCCATCAAATTCTAAAGATGCGGCTAGCAGGACTTTTTTTTACTGTTCTGCTAGCGAGGGCTTTCACACTGGAGAAACAGCAGTGGCTGTTTCAGGGCGCTTTGCAGGCAATATTTTTAGCGTTATAGTGCCTGCAAAGCGCCCCATTGTGAAAGGGGTCTAAGAGAAGTCCCTCGGGTGGTTTCCAGGGGCTCTCAGCCCTCTACTCAGTTTATCACTTTCAACCTTCCCGTGTCATCACACAGATTAGCAGATCTCCAGTTAGCTCTCTTAGGTCTTTAAAATCAAAGTTTAATTGCCCCAGTTCCTGTGGCAGAACAGTATCAGGGGTTTTACTCCAATTTGTTCATGCATCCTAATCCCAAATGAATGTCCTAATTCAAGCTCAGAAATTCCACATTGAATCCACCTCATCTGCCATTCACCAGGAAGACTTACTGTATTTTGTGAACATGGTTCGTAAGGTTGAATAAAGACAATAGTTCATCCAGTTCAACCTGTGTAGGTGTATGTGTGTCAGTGTCGATAATCATTTGCCATATTCTTGTATGTTCTGTTCACCAAGATGCACGTCCAAGAGTCTTTTAACCACTACAGATGCGTGCTATCGTCAAAAGACGTCTGCAGCGCGGACCTGAAGTGCCGAGTGGACGTCTTTAGACGTCCTATTGTTTACATTACCCGCGCGCGCTGCTGGGGGGCGCGCAGCGGGTAAACACTGTCCCGGCGCATCGCTGGGAAGCCGATGCGTGTACCTGGCGGCCGCGATGTCCGCAGGGTACACGCGATCGTCGGTAACACAGCAGGGACGTGGAGCTCTGTGTGTAAACACAGAGCTCCACGTGCTGTCAGAGGAGAGGAGACCGATCTGTGTCCCTTGTACATAGGGACACAGCATCGGTCACCTCCCCTAGTCACCCCCCTCCCCCCACACAGTTAGAACACACCCAGGGAATACATTTAACCCCTTCTTTACCCCCTAGTGTTAACCCCTTCCCTACCAGTCACATTTATACAGTAATTAGTGCATTTTTATAGCACTGATCGCTGTATAAATGTGAATGGTCCCAAAATGTGTCAAAAGTGTCCGATATGTCCGCCGCAATATCGCAGGCCTGACCAAAAAATAAATAAATAAAAATCGCAGATCGCCGCCATTACTAGTAAAAAATAAAAAATAAATCATAAATCTATCCCCTATTTTGTAGGCGCTATAACTTTTGCGCAAACCAATCAATAAACGCTTATTGCAAATCTTTTTAACAAAAATATGTAGAAGAATACGTATCGGCCTAAACCGAGGAAAAAAATATATATATATTTTTTTTAAAAATGGGATATTATAACAAAAAGTAAAAAATATTGTGTTTTTTTTTCAAAATGTTCTGTCTTTTTCTGTTTATAGCGCAAAAAATAAAAATCGCAGAGATGATCAAATACCACCAAAAGAAAGCTCTATGTGTGGGGAAAAATGATAAAAATATCATTTGGGTACAGTGTTGTATGACCGTGCAATTGTCATTCAAAATGCGTCAGCGCTGAAAATTGGTCTGGACACGAAGGGGGTTTAAGTGCCCAGTAATGAAGTGGTTAAAAGTATCAATACTCCCCGCTGACACCAATTGTGGAGGAGAGCTCCACATCCTTACCGCCCTGACAGTGAATACCTCCTAGGCAGCTTAACCACTTGACGGCTAGACGTCTAAAGACATCCTGGGCTTTGTGCAGCTACAGGCATCCTTCAGATATTGTTGTTTTCAGTCGGCGATTCACTACACCATAAGAACGATCATAGCTGCTGGTCAGCCGCTTGATCGTTCTTACGGGCGGCAAGAAGGGACTCTCTCCCCCCCCTCCCGCTGCCCTCCGGTGCTTCTACCGACTCACACTGTGATCGGCGAGTCGGAGAACGGATCCGCCTACCCTGGATGTTCTCCATAGAGATTTCCGGTGAACCAGATGGTCGCCAGAGTCTCTATGATTGTCGGAGCCTGGGCGCAATATTATGACGTCACGCCCGGCCTCTGCATTTCAAAAAACGTGGAAGCCGTGATCATTTTTTTTTCCAGGCTTCCCAGCCTATATCTCACTGTAAAGAGGACCTGTCATGCCATATTCCTATTACAAGGGATGTTTAAATCCCTTGTAATAGGAATAAAAATTATCAAATTGATCAAAAGTACAAGTATTAAAGTGCCCCTGTCCCCATGTGCTCGCAAGCAGAATCGAACGCATACGCAAGTCCCGCCCACATATGAAAACGATGTTCAAACCACACATGTGAGACGTCACCGTGAACGTTAGAGCGAGAGCAATAATTTTAGTCCTAGACCACCTCTAACTCAAAACATGTAACCAGTAAAAAAAAAAAAAATTACGTGTCACTAGGCATGTGCAATTTTTTAAGTTACGAATACGTTTTCCGTCATTTTTCGTTATTTTAGTTGATTCGTTAACATACGAATGAACGAATGGTTTAGCGCAATTAATAACGAATAACGATATTTTCAAAATAACGAATATGGAAAACAACGAAGATACGAAAGAAGAAAGAAACGAAAACATAGAAACAACGAAAATACCGAACCCAAAAAAAAAAAATAATTACGAAAAACAAAATGAACGAAAATGCAAACTTACTAATATTCGAAGACCGAAAAGAAAACGAAATGCCGAACAAAGACTAAAAAACGAAAATCAAAACTAACGAAAAATAAATTACGGATCTTCGGAAAACTGAAATGAAAACAACGAAAATACAAAATAATGTAAATTAGCTTTCGTTAGTACTGAAATATTTCTGACCAATAGCCACTGAGCGCTGTCCCTTTCCTCTGAAGAGGTTTGTTCCTTCCCCCAATGAGCTTCTTTCTCATTACCTCCTGGCTCATTGTGTCTTTTTCTGTGTTAGACTGCAGTGCATCTACTTTCTAGATTTGTATTTGTAATATCTGACATATTTTAGTTTTCTTCTACGTCAGACTTCATTCTAGACAGGGTGTGTGTGCTAACTAAGACAGTCAAGTCAATCACAGTAAAATCCGAATTACAAAATTACGACGAGTAGTGTGTCGAATAAACGTAAAATGTATTCTAACAGAATTACGAATGCAATAAAATCTACAAAAGTACGTTTTTACAATCAAAGGAAATTAGACATGAAAATACGAATGATCATAAAGCAACGAAAATATATTTCTTTACGAAAATACGAATGCGGCATGATGGAAAATATAATATAAATACGAATAACAAAACAACGAAAATTAAACTAACGTAAAAACGAAGGAACGAATAAAATCATTTTAAAAATACGAACGCGGCAGAATACAAAATATAACGAAAATACGAATCTCGATTCAACGAAAAATAAACTAACAGAAAAAAACAGAAAACGGAAAAAAGAGTGTTACGAAAATACTAAAGAGTACGAATACGATAACTAACGTCTTACGAAATTACGACTCGTTACGAATCACGATAAACGAACAGAAACGAAACAGAAATAAACGAAAATTTTTGCTGTGCACATGTCTACGTGTCACCTATGGGGATTTTTAAGTACCGAAGATTGGCGCCATTCCATGAGCGTGTGCAATTTTGAAGCATGACACATTAGGTATCCATTTACTCGGCATAACTTCATCTTTCACATTATGCAAAAAAATTGGGGTAACTTTACGGTTTAAAAAATAAAAAAAAAGTGTTTGAAAAATTGCTGCGCAAATACCGTGCAAGATAAAAAGTTGCAATGACCGCCATTGTATTCTCCATGGTCTCTGCTAAAACATTTGGTCAGATGAGACCAAAATTGAACTTTTTGGCCTAAAAGCAAAAAACGCTATGTGTGGCAGAAAACACTGCACATCACCCCGAACACACCATCCCCACCGTGAAACATGGTGGTGGCAGAATCATGTTGTGGGGATTATTTTCTCCAGCAGGGACAGGGAAGCTGGTCAGAGTTGATAGGAAGATGGATGGAGCCAAATACAGGTCAATCTAAAACAGTCAGAGCTACAATGGAATAGTTTAGATCAAATCATATTCATGTGTTAGAATGGTTCAGTCAAAGTCCAGACCTAAATTTAAATTAAGAATCTGTGGCAAGACTTGAAAATTGCTGATCACAGACACTTTCAATTTAATCTGACAGAGCTTGAGCTATGTGCAAAGAAGAATGGGCAAAAATGTCACTCTCTGGATGGGCAAAGCTGGTAGACATCCCCAAAAAGACTTGCAGCTGTAATTGCAGCGAAAGGTGGTTCTACAAAGTATTGACTCAGGGGGGGCTGAATACAAATGCACGCCACACTTTTCACATTTATTTGTAAAACATTTTGAAAACCATTATGTGCCACTTTGTGTTGGCCTATCACATAAAAACCCATTAAAATACATTTACGTTTTTTTATGTTTGTAACATGACAAAATGTGGAAAATTTCAAGAGGTATGAATACATTTTCAAAGCACTGTATGTACACAATCGCCAGGGCATTGTCTGACGGAACTCTTACAGGGAGGTTCTTCAGCTGCACTGACCAATAAAGCAGGGCAAGACAAATCACCGTCAATTCCAGGCTGTTGATGAGCAAAGACCTCTCCTGCGGTGACCAGGAGTGATACAAAACACATTACATGCTAATAAAGTGACAGCCACACACTGTCCACCCACCAGCAGGAACTACACCAGTCCATCTGCAGGAACATCTGGGAAGCTATTCATGCAGAGACTGACCATCTCCTAAGACACTGCAAAAAAATAAAACCTTTCCTAGCTAGGAGGGGATTTTTTGTTTTTTTTTGCCTGTGTCCAATCCCTGAACTTGTCAGCATAACCCTATTGAAGATACCCTGACCTTGAAAGTGTGGATGGGGAAATCCTTCCTGCTGAACGATTGTATTCTGTCAGCAGGGAAGCTTCTCTGCTGTCCGAATACACTGATCAGTGCTGCCGGCTTTAGCCTTCGGCACTAACCAAGCGAGGCAAACTTGACAGGGCGGTTGCACAGAAGTCGATTGGTAGATTGATTTCTGGGCAAACACAGTGTCCGTACATGAATCGAAATTTGTCTGGTCCCTGCTGAACCAGCTGAACTTTGCTACATGAATAGCTGTCGTAAGGAATAGAGGTCGACCGATATGTTTTTTTTTCTGGATGATGCCGATATTTACAAAACAGGGCAGCCGATTTACGATGCCGATATTTCATTAAATGTTTTCCTTCATCTCATAAACTCACCCATTCCCACTCCACTCCACTCCCCCCTGCTTGCTCCTGTAAATCTACCACACACTTAATGTCCTCAGAACAGATGGCACTGACAGGTGGCACTGGTTGGTACTGATTGGCACTGGCAGGTTTCACACCGAGCCGATAGCATAACTGTGTGTGAAACTGACCTATGAAACTGAATGCAGAGACACCAGCTGTCAAAATTCAACAGTGATGTCGGGATGGGCGGGACCCAGCAGCTATCAAACACCAGCAAAATGATTGGGCTGCTTAAGAAAGGGGGCAGGGACACATACACGTAGCGGCCCGCCCAGATCCTATCCCATTGGCTGGTGTCAACAGCTGCTGGGTCCCGCCCACCCCCGACATCAATGTTCAATTTTGACAGCTCCTCTCTCTGCATTCAGTTACATGTGTCAGTTTCACACAACATTGTGCTGCTCTGCAGTGTTAAAGCGGGGGTTCACCCAAAAAAAAAATGTTTAACATTACATTCAGGCGAGTTGTTAGAATGACAATTGGCTGTTTTTTTTTAAATCCTTGCCGTACATACCGTTTTATATATATATATGTTCACCACGGCTTCCGGGTATAATCTGCGGGACTGGGCGTTCCCAATTGATTGACATGTTCTGACCGGCGCATACAGCGCGTCACGAGTTATGTTAAAACATTTTTTTTTGGGCCCCATTTAGATAATAATCGTCGGGTTTCTCAAAAATGGCCAAATTTTGGCCAATATATGAGTCGACCTCTAGTAAGGAATGCTAGTAGTAGGAGAGGTTGTCCTAAACTGGCCAACAATTTCTTTTGTTTGTCTTCTCCTGTAGATAGCAGAATAACCTGAAAGTAATTAATTCTCATTTCCCTCAATGAACTCCAAGAAAAAAGATTTTATGGTAGGTTATGAAATCCAATTATCGTCAGGCAAATTAAATCACAGTTTCAAAGATCTTCATATGAATTTTAAAACAGAAAAACTTGACAAATTATGTATCAGCTCTTACCATCTGCAGTAAATCGTAGAGCTTTTCGCTCAGCACTACAAAGAGTTTCTCATTTGCAAATGCCTAAAGAAAGAGAAAAAAAAATTATAAAATTCTCACATCGCATTGTATTCAATGTGTTTTTTTTTAGCACTACAAAACATGTACTACTTAAGGGCCTGTTCACACTACCACACAGCCCAAAATGCTGCCTGCACACTAACCCACAGATACTCCTGAGGAAGTCGCGTGACCATGATGACACGAGTAGGATAGAGTCAGGTGACACTGCTGCACACAGGAAGTGAGGTGGGAACCATTGTATCCCGCTGTCCATCACAGGAGCTGTTTGTTTTAACCACTTGCGACCTGCCGCCGTCATACAGCGGCCGGTCGGCACGATGCCGCGAACCGCTGTACTTCGGTCCCTTTAAGTGGGATAGCAGGGGGTGACGATGCACGTGGCCGGCAGTCATGTTAACCGTTGGCCACGCGTGATCGCTCACACAAGAAACAGTACAGGGACGTGTGTGTAAACACACACGTTCCCGTTCTGTGAGGAGAGAAAAGGCAAATCGTGAGTTCACAGTAATGAGTGCACTTCTACAGCACTGAGCACTATACAAATGCCAATGGTGTTAAAAGTGTCCGACATAATGTCGCAGTCCAGATTAAAAAAAAAATAAATAATAATAATAAAAATGACATACATCTATCCCCTATTTTGTAGACTCTAAGTTTTGCACAAACCAATTAATATACGCTTATTGTGATTTTTATTACCAAAAGTATGTACAAGAATACATATCGGCCTAAACAGAGAAAAAAATAAGCTTTTTTTTTAAAAAAAAAAATAGAGGATTTTGTTATAGCAAAAAGTATTATTGATTTTCAAAATAGTCGCTCTTTTTTTGCTTATACCGCAAAAAAGAAGACACAGAGATGATCAAATACCACCAAAAGCCTTAACACCATCTTTAAGATCATTGAGAAAGCAGTAGTACAACAGCTACAACTCCAAATTATGGGATGACGCCCTCGAAGCAGCAGACGACGGAGAATCAAGTCTCCTGGTGCTGCTGGACCTCAGCGCATCTTTTGACACAGTAGACCACAAAACTCTGCTCACTCCTCTCACAGAAGTAGCCGGAGTCGCAGACTCTGATCTACCCTGGTTCGCATCCTTCCTAGAGAATAGATCCCAGACAGTGAAACTAGGAGCTTTCACTTCGGAAGCACGTACAATTACATGCAGAGTCCCTCAAGGATCACCTCTATCGCCGTGCTTTTCAACATCTGCCTCCACTCACTCCTCAAAATCATCAGCAAACAGGACCTGTTGTATCACTCCTACGCTGATGACACTTAACTTTACCTTCGCATCACCGACAAAAAGGACCAATACCACACACTAAAATTGCCTCTTACTGATGACAGAGAGCTTCCTCAAACTTAATGGATCCAAAACAGAACTTCTTTCTCCACGCAAACCGAAAGAAAAACTCTAGTACAGTGATGGCGAACGCGTGGCACGCGTGCCGCTCCCGGCACGGCAAGCTGTTTTGGTGGGCACGCGGTGACAATGCAGAAATGTCAAAGAAAAAAAAATTAAATCGTCAACCGCAACTAGAAACTACATTTCCCACACTACCCTGTGCTAGCGGTGACGTGTCCGAGTGGGCGTAACTTAGAATGAGCGCCCGGAGGTCACGTGTTAGCTTGCTACCCAATGAAAGCTCTCAGATCATCCACTGCCTGACGTGCTGCTGGGCGTGACTGGGAGCATGAGGAGAAGACGCACGGCGGGAAAGAGCTGCAAGACTCGTGAAGCCATCTTCTTCATTGCGCAGTTTGATTCAGCTGCAGACAAAGGTAAGAATACTTATTACTCGAATACTATTTAGACATGGGATACCTGGGTCGTTTTATGGGTTGCCCTGCTAACATCACCCAATCTAAAATGTAAAATTTTGCTGAACAATTACTTTAGCTAATCTCGCTGGTGGGTGTTCTGACAGTTGCTGACTGACTTGGGAAACTTTGTTCTGCAAACATATTACCCCCCTCATTGCTGTTATTGGGTCTAGTTGTCCTTTGCAAACATATTACCCCCCTCATTGCAAATGACACCTATGCCCAATAACAGCAATGAGGGAGGTAATATGTTTGCAAATGACACCTAGGCCCAAAAACAGCAATGAGGGAGGTAATATGTTTGCAAATGACACCTAGGCCCAAAAACAGCAATGAGGGAGGTAATATGTTTGCTGTTATTGGGCATAGGTGTCATTTGGAAACATATTACCTCCCTCATTGCTGTTATTGGGCATAGGTGTCATTTGCAATGAGGGGGGTAATATGTTTGCAAATGACACCCAGGCCCAATAATAGCAATGAGGGGGGTAATATGTTTGCAAAGGACACCTAGGCCCAATAAAAGCAATGAGGGGGGTAATATGTTTGCAAATGACACCCAGGCCCAATAACAGCAATGAGGGGGGTAATATGTTTGCAAAGGACACCTAGGCCCAATAAAAGCAATGAGGGGGGTAATATGTTTGCAAATGACACCCAGGCCCAATAACAGCAATGAGGGGGGTAATATGTTTGCAAAGGACACCTAGGCCCAATAAAAGCAATGAGGGGGGTAATATGTTTGCAAATGACACCCAGGCCCAATAACAGCAATGAGGGGGGTAATATGTTTGCTGTTATTGGGCCTAGGTGTCATTTGCAAACATATTACCCCCCTCATTGCTGTTATTGGGTCTAGGTGTCCTTTGCAAACATATTACCCCCCTCATTGCAAATGAGGGGGGTAATATGTTTGCAAATGACACCTAGGCCCAATAACAGCAATGAGGGGGGTAATATGTTTGCAAATGACACCTAGGCCCAAAAACAGCAATGAGGGAGGTAATATGTTTGCTGTTATTGGGCATAGGTGTCATTTGCAAACATATAACCCCCATCATTGCTGTTATTGGGCCTGTGTCCTGGCCTATGGACAACAATGACACACTTTTTTTTTTTTTTCATTTTAGCCCTTTGGATTCTTCTTTGCAATTCTTGTAGAATCTACAGCAGCTTCCAGACCCAGCAGAGCGGTGTCAGCAGCGGCACAGCGCGACTTCTTGTTTCACAGGACATTGGACGATTTGAGCTTATATCTGTCTACATTAAAAAAAGTAAGTTGCTAAGGGTCACATCTGGCCCCCGGGCTACGGTAGTTTCCTGTGTCCCTATGGACAACAATGAAAACATATTTTTTTTTTCATTACAGCCCTCTCTCCGGGATTCTACTTTGCAAATCTTGTAGAATGTACAGCAGCTTTCAGACCCAGCAGAGCGGTGTCAGCAGCGGCACAGCACGCCTTGTTGTTTCACAGGACATTGGACGATTTGAGCTTATATCTGTCTACATTACAGAAACGTAAGTTGCTAAGGGTCACATCTGGCCCCCGGGCTATGGTAGTTTCCTGTGTCCCTATGGACAACAATGAAAACATATTTTTTTTTTCATTACAGCCCTCTCTTTGGGATTCTTCTTTGCAATTCAGAATCTACAGCAGCTTCCAGACCCAGCATAGCGGTGTCAGCAGCGGCACAGCGCGACTTCTTGTTTCACAGGATATTGGACGATGTATATCTGTCTACAAAACCGTGAGTTGTTCTACCTTTTTTGTGAAATGTTGCAATAATATTTTTGGTATAGGTAGGTAGGGATAGATTTGTATTGGGTGCTTCATCCATCCTTATTTTATACATTTTGTGTTTTTTGTAGACATGAACAACCAAAAATGAGTACATCAAAAAAAGCAAAATTAAAAACAGATAGTGGAAGATCATTCCAAGAGACCTGGACACAGTCATTTGGAGTGATTGAACGCAATGGGAAAGCGTTATGTGTTCTGTGTAGTGAAAGTGTGGTATCTCGCACATCTAGTGTCAAACGTCATTTTGATACCAACCACAAAAGTGTTGCCGAACTTGGTGTAGCTGAAAGAAAAGAGTTTCTTGATGGGAAATTGAAGAGATATCACTGCCAGTATCGTAGTTTTTGCAACTATCTTTCTAAAACAAATTATCTGGCAAATGCCAGCTTTGAAATTTCACTGTGCATAGCAAAACATGGAAAGCCCCTCTCTGATGGCGATTTTATCAAAACGGCCATGTTGGCTGTGAGTAATTCCCTTTTTCATGAATTTCCAAACAAGGACAAAATTAAGCAACGAATCTCTGAAATGCCACTTAGCAGAAATACTGTTAAAGATAGAGTCCTGCGTATGGCAAGTGATGTTAGTCAGCAGCTCACCACTGACTTACAAAAGGCAGCCTGTTACTCCATGTGCTTGGATGAAAGCACAGACATAAATAATCATGCAAGGCTAGCAGTAATTTTGCGTTATGCTGTTGGTGACACCATGAGAGAGGAGCTCATGAAACTGTTGTCTTTGCCTGGAAGAACACAAGGGATAGATATCTACAATGCTGTGATGGAGGCTTTTGTCTCACAAGACATAAGGCCAGAAAAAGTGGTTTCAGTTACTAGTGACGGGGCACCTTCCATGGTGGGGGTAACATCTGGTTTCATACAGTTTTTTGTCAAAGAAGCAAAGCACCCAGTCATTCAATTTCATTGTATTATACATCAAGAAGCTCTTTGTGCCAAGGAAAGCAGCAAAATATTAGACGATATCCTCAAGGATGTCACAAAAATGGTGAATTACATCATGGCTCGTGCTCTTAATTTTCGACAGTTTCAAGCACTTCTTGATGAGGTACAGGCACAGTATAATACTTTACTTATGTACAATAATGTACGATGGCTAAGCAGAGGACGGGTCTTGGAGAGATTTGTAGCCTGTTTGGATGAAATTAGGCTGTTTATGAATGACAAGGGGCAGGAATATCCACAGCTCACTGATATGACCTGGCTCACCAATCTCATGTTTTTTACTGATTTTACAATACACTTTAATGTCCTGAACAAAAAACTGCAAGGTTTAGGGAAAACGGCAGAAAGAATGTTTTGTGATATCAGAACATTTGAGAGAAAACTGCAGGTTTTTGAAAGAGACCTTGAAAGTGGGCAGCTGAAATATTTTCCCAATCTAAAAATGCATTTGGAAAATTCTACAACATTTACAGACAATCCAAACCATCAAGAAATCTACAAAGAATTTTCTAGCATTATAGCAGTTGCAAAGGAGAATTTTGGCAACAGATTTGTACAGTTCCGTAAGATGGAAACAACCCTGAGTTTTCTTACTTCTCCAGATAAAGCCAAATTTGAAGAACTTGATCTTTCCTGCTTACACTGGTTAGATTTAGAAAATTTGGAAATGGAGCTACTGGAATTTCAAGAAAGCTCTATCTGGAAAAATAAATTCTCTGACCTGCGTGCCACTCTTGAAAAGATGGAGTGTGAAGGGATGACCAAAGACAGCACAGTTGCTAGTTCAGAAAATGAAATACTTAAAGTGTGGAATTCTCTGCCAAATAATTTTAAGGCAATGAAAACACTTGGGATTGCTTTCCTTACTTTGTTTGGGTCATCCTATGCTTGTGAGCAGCTGTTTTCAGCATTGAATTATATCAAATGTGATGCCAGAAATAGACTAACAGATGATTTGAGTGCTGTATGTGTTGCTCTCAAACTAACGGAGTATGAGCCAAGGTTTGACAAGTTATCAGCATGCATACAACAGCAAAAATCACATTAATTGTGCAAAAGCATCCCAAATCTTTATCAACGCCCAGCCAAGGCATCTTTAAAAATGCCCAGCAATGGCATCTTTAATAATGCCCAGGCAAGGCATCTTTACCAATGCCCAGCCAAGGCATCTTTAAAAATGCCCAGCCAAGGTATCTTTAAAAATGCCCAGCAATGGCATCTTTAATAATGCCCAGGCAAGGCATCTTTACCAATGCCCAGCCAAGGCATCTTTAAAAATGCCCAGCCAAGGTATCTTTAAAAATGCCCACTGCTCTGCTGGGTCTGGAAGCTGCTGTAGATTCTAATCTACAAGAATTGCAAAGAAGAATCCAAAGGGCTAAAATGAAAAAAACAAAAATGTGTCATTGCATCTTTACCAATGCCCAGCCAAGGCATCTTTACCAATGCCCAGACAAGGCATCTTTACCAATGCCCAGCCAAGGCATCTTTAAAAATGCCCAGCAATGGCATCTTTAATAATGCCCAGGCAAGGCATCTTTACCAATGCCCAGCCAAGGCATCTTTACCAATGCCCAGCAATGGCATCTTTAATAATGCCCAGGCAAGGCATCTTTACCAATGCCCAGCCAAGGCATCTTTAAAAATGCCCAGCAATGGCATCTTTAATAATGCCCAGGCAAGGCATCTTTACCAATGCCCAGCCCCCAGCCAAGGCATCTTTAAAAATGCCCAGCAATGGCATCTTTAATAATGCCCAGGCAAGGCATCTTTACCAATGCCCAGCCAAGGCATCTTTAAAAATGCCCAGCCAAGGTATCTTTAAAAATGCCCACTGCTCTGCTGGGTCTGGAAGCTGCTGTAGATTCTAATCTACAAGAATTGCAAAGAAGAATCCAAAGGGCTAAAATGAAAAAAAACAAAAATGTGTCATTGCATCTTTACCAATGCCCAGCCAAGGCATCTTTACCAATGCCCAGACAAGGCATCTTTACCAATGCCCAGCCAAGGCATCTTTAAAAATGCCCAGCAATGGCATCTTTAATAATGCCCAGGCAAGGCATCTTTACCAATGCCCAGCCAAGGCATCTTTAAAAATGCCCAGCCAAGGTATCTTTAAAAATGCCCACTGCTCTGCTGGGTCTGGAAGCTGCTGTAGATTCTAATCTACAAGAATTGCAAAGAAGAATCCAAAGGGCTAAAATGAAAAAAACAAAAATGTGTCATTGCATCTTTACCAATGCCCAGCCAAGGCATCTTTACCAATGCCCAGACAAGGCATCTTTACCAATGCCCAGCCAAGGCATCTTTAAAAATGCCCAGCAATGGCATCTTTAATAATGCCCAGGCAAGGCATCTTTACCAATGCCCAGCCAAGGCATCTTTAAAAATGCCCAGCAATGGCATCTTTAATAATGCCCAGGCAAGGCATCTTTACCAATGCCCAGCCAAGGCATCTTTACCAATGCCCAGACAAGGCATCTTTACCAATGCCCAGCCAAGGCATCTTTAAAAATGCCCAGCAATGGCATCTTTAATAATGCCCAGGCAAGGCATCTTTACCAATGCCCAGCCAAGGCATCTTTAAAAATGCCCAGCAATGGCATCTTTAATAATGCCCAGGCAAGGCATCTTTACCAATGCCCAGCCAAGGCATCTTTAAAAATGCCCAGCAATGGCATCTTTAATAATGCCCAGGCAAGGCATCTTTACCAATGCCCAGCCAAGGCATCTTTACCAATGCCCAGACAAGGCATCTTTACCAATGCCCAGCCAAGGCATCTTTAAAAATGCCCAGCAATGGCATCTTTAATAATGCCCAGGCAAGGCATCTTTACCAATGCCCAGCCAAGGCATCTTTAAAAATGCCCAGCAATGGCATCTTTAATAATGCCCAGGCAAGGCATCTTTACCAATGCCCAGCCAAGGCATCTTTAAAAATGCCCAGCAATGGCATCTTTAATAATGCCCAGGCAAGGCATCTTTACCAATGCCCAGCCAAGGCATCTTTAAAAATGCCCAGCAATGGCATCTTTAATAATGCCCAGGCAAGGCATCTTTACCAATGCCCAGCCAAGGCATCTTTAAAAATGCCCAGCAATGGCATCTTTAATAATGCCCAGACAAGGCATCTTTACCAATGCCCAGCCAAGGCATCTTTAAAAATGCCCAGCAATGGCATCTTTAATAATGCCCAGGCAAGGCATCTTTAACAATGCCCAGCCAAGGCATCTTTAAAAATGCCCAGCAATGGCATCTTTAATAATGCCCAGGCAAGGCATCTTTACCAATGCCCAGCCAAGGCATCTTTAAAAATGCCCAGCAATGGCATCTTTAATAATGCCCAGGCAAGGCATCTTTACCAATGCCCAGCCAAGGCATCTTTAAAAATGCCCAGCAATGGCATCTTTAATAATGCCCAGGCAAGGCATCTTTACCAATGCCCAGCCAAGGCATCTTTAAAAATGCCCAGTCATGGCATCTTTAATAATGCCCAGGCAAGGCATCTTTACCAATGCCCAGCTAAGGCATCTTTACCAATGCCCAGCCAAGGCATCTTTAATAATGCCCAGCAATAGATCATTAGACTCATCCTCTGCTTATGTTCAATAATGTCTTTTAGCTATGCAAAGTATACTGTGCCTGTACCCATCACAGCATTGTAGATCTCTATCCCTTGTGTAAGCAAATGCATCTTTACCAATGCCCAGCCAAGGCATCTAATGCCCAGCCAAGGCATCTTTACCAATCTTTACCAATGCCCAGACAAGGCATCTTTAAAAATGCCCAGCAATGGCATCTTTAAAGATGCCTTACCAAGGCATCTTTAATAATGCCCAGCAAAGCCATCTTTGGAAATGCCCAGCAAAGCCATCTTTGGAAATGCCCAGCAAAGCCATCTTTGGAAATGCCCAGCAAAGCCATCTTTGGAAATGCCCAGCAAAGCCATCATTGGAAATGCCCAGCAAAGCCATCTTTGGAAATGCCCAGCAAAGCCATCTTTGGAAATGCCCAGCAAAGCCATCTTTGGAAATGCCCAGCAAAGCCATCTTTGGAAATGCCCAGCAAAGCCATCTTTGGAAATGCCCAGCAAAGCCATCTTTGGAAATGCCCAGCAAAGCCATCTTTGGAAATGCCCAGCAAAGTCATCTTTGAAAATGCCCAGCAAAGTCATCTTTGAAAATGCCCAGCAAAGTCATCTTTGAAAATGGCCAGCAAAGTCATCTTTGAAAATGCCCAGCAAAGCCATCTTTGGAAATGCCCAGCAAAGTCATCTTTGAAAATGCCCAGCAAAGTCATCTTTGAAAATGCCCAGCAAAGTCATCTTTGAAAATGGCCAGCAAAGTCATCTTTGAAAATGGCCAGCAAAGTCATCTTTGAAAATGCCCAGCAAAGCCATCTTTGGAAATGCCCAGCAAAGCCATCTTTGAAAATGCCTAGCAAAGGCATCCTTACCAGCGATCAGCAAAGGCATCTTTACCAGCGATCTGCAAATGTATCCTTATCCAAAAATACATGCACAAGTACAGTTGTTGAGAATCTTTTTCAATAAAAAAAAAATGTTTAATAGAAAGCTCTGTTATTGTGTTTTTCTTTTAAAACAAAAGCTGTTAATTAGTTTGGACAAGTGTACGAGTTGATTTTTCTAAACGAAAACCTTGGTATTCATGTTTAATTGCAGTGTTGGCACTTCAAAAAAAAATTAGGTTTTGTGTTGGAGTTTGGGCACTCGGGCTCAAAAAGGTTCGCCATCACTGCTCTAGTACAACATGCACACCACCCACCATCCCTGGGCAAATCATCACCCCAAGCACCAAAGTCAAAAGCCTTGGAGTCATCTTTGACTCAGACATGACTATGGACGCACAAATACGATCAGTAGTCAGCAGATCTCACTACCTTCTCCGCCTGCTGCGTAGACTCATCCCCTTCATCCCAGAAGAGGACAGCAGTAGTAGTTGGAACAATCATCAATTCCTGACTCGACTACGCAAACTCCCTCTACCTTGGACTCCCCAAATACCAAATTTCGGGTCTACAAAGTCGTCCAGAACACCTAATCAAGACCGATAACGGGAAAAGAAAACCTGGGAATCAATCACCCCGTCCCTGAGGACCTTCCATTGGCTAGCCGTGAAGGATCATGTTACATTCAAGACCCTCTGCCTCACTCACAAATGCACACAAGAAAACGCTCCTCAATACCTATGCGTTAAAATAAAAAAAACACTACACCCCTAGTCACACCCTCCAGTCAACTGACCAAAGATTTGCAGTCCAAGGACCACGGCTATTAAAAACGCTCTACCCACGAACATCCGCATGGAAGAAAACCATCCGGCCTTCAGAAAAAAACATAAGACCCGCCTCTTCTGAAGACACAAGACGCCACTGGATGCAAAAAGCGCCATGAGGCGATTTAGTTCGCATTTGTAGCGCTATACAAGTTACTCACTCACTGTTTATTTTCTTTATTCACCGATTTAAGTTTAAGCACGATTTTTCCTCCATACAACTACCAGCACTTTTCTGATTACGGATTATTATCCTAATTATATAGACTCACTCATTAATGACATATACATGTTGCACTTTTAAAGGACTTTCTCAGTTTATAGGATTATATTGCGATAGTGTTTTTGCAATTACGTCATTTTGTAGCGATATTTTTCACAGTACACATTGTGTTTCAGTTATTTGCACGGTTAATCACTGTATTAGAGTATATCTAGGAATGAGTGCTTGATTTTAGGAAATCAATATTTATATATGAGCCACTTATATTTATGTATTCACCAATACAAAGGACATTAAAGAGGAAGGTTTCAGACTTTGCTTGCACTTGAGCTTGGCAATATTATGGACTCACTTATGAATTGCATATACACGTTGCACTTTTAAAGATTTTTTTCAGTTTATGCGACTATACTGTGATTATGCCATCTTGTTGCGATTTTTTCGCAGTACACATTGTGTTTTACATTTTAATCACTGTATTTTATCTAGGTATCAGTGTTTGATTTTATGATATTGATATTCATACATGATCCACTTATATATTTGTGTATTTACTATTTACCAAGGACTCCAAGGAGGAAGGTTTCAGACTTTATTTGCACTTTATAATTTAGTTTTTTTACACTATCAAGGGCACTAGGCACAACAACATACACTCTCATTTTTTGCACACTAAAACCAATGTGTGGGCACCAGCATTATGAGCTGCAGAGCCACGTGGCAGGGGGCAGTGTAATGCGCAGTTTTATCACATTATGTGACGTGTATGAAGTGAAAGATATAAAAAGGGGTGTTGGCGCTACCTATTAAGAATCTCCAAATAAGTGAAAAAATTTGTGACAAAAACGACCACAGCAGATAGCAGAGTCTGAAGTTTTTCCGTTAAGAGAAAAACACTGCCGCCCCGGGGCAATCCAGGACTAGTCCCAGGTATTCCAGTCCCTGAGACGGAATCAACCCTGATTTCAGGATAATCCAGAAACCAGCCGAACACTCGGAGAGCCTGACACATGATAGACACGGCTCCACCAATGCAGAGCTCGAAGAAGCTCGTAGGAGAATGTCGTCCAGACATCCCATGATAACAAACCCCGCTGTCACAGCCGGGCCAGTATCGGGACGAGCACCTTGGCGAAAACCCGCCGAATGGGAAGGACACCAATTGGAAATGGTCCCCCCCGACCGCAAAGCACAGAATCTCTGGTGCTTTGAGGATATGCGAACATGCAGGTACACGTTCATGACATCCAAGGATGCCAGAAAATCCCCCTGATGGAGTGCCGCTATTACCAAGCGAATCGACACCACCTGAAAGTTTGCACCTTGACAAAACAAAGGAGGGACTTGAGGCCCAGGATTGACCGGGCCCCATCCTCCCTGGGGACAATGGAGTAAAACCCCTGAGACCGTTCCAACGAGGGAACTGGCACAATCACTCCCCTGACCAGAAGATCCTGGACAGCCCCTGACAGAGACAACCGGCGAACCGGAGGAGGTCAGAGGCCGGAGGTAAAAAACCTGTTTGGCAGACAGGAGAGAAACTCAATCTTGTACCCCAAGGAAACCACTTCGCAACCCCAACGGTCGGAGAGGAGAGACCTCCACCGAGCCACGAATGTGCGAAGCCAGTCTCCCACTCGAGACACGGGCGGGAGCAGACCTTCAGGCGGAAGCAGGTATGTCCGCAGACTTGTTAGGCATGCGGTATCAGGTGCGCTGCTGCCCCGCAGCGGGGATTTAAGCACCATGTAGACCTACCCCCACCGCACAGGGCGGGCGAAAAAACGCTCAGAGGTAGTCAAGGAGGGTCCTTGCACAGGGCGAGATCCCTAGCCCTTCCCAGACTGTGGGAACAGCATGAGCTTACCACCCGTAGCATCCTCAATGATGCCATTCAGGGAAGTCCCAAAAGGACCGTTCACCCTTAAAGGCCATCACCAAGGCCTCCTTAGAGGACTAGTCCGCAGACCAGCTCTTCAGCCACACAAGGCGGCGCAGAACCACTGCATAGACAGAAGCCCCGTATCGTATCCATGGCCGCCTCGCAGAGAAATTTCTGACCCTGAACCAATTGTTCAGCCAGGTCCCTAGAGGACTCGGAGGCGTCCCCTTCTTCCAGCTCCTGCAGCAGGAGCTTCGCCCTCACCGCCGAACCCACCACCGTGAATAGGGAGCGGGCCACGGCCTCCACTCTCCTATCAGCGGGATCCTGAAATGCAGGAGCCCCTTCCACAGGCAACGTGGTGGCCTTGCTCAGACTGGACACAGGGGGGTCCACTGGCGGAGGAGAGACCTACTTTTTTTTTTTTAAGTCCCCCTCAAGGGAGTAACAGGTTGCAAAGTTTTTTGACAAACTTTTTCGGTGCATCCCATTCCTTGTATAACATATTGTCCAAATAAGGAACACAAGGAAACACTTTAGCGGTGCGTGGTGGTCTGCGGAACCCGAAAGGTACCGACACAGGTGGTGTCTCCGCCACATCCTCACGCACCGCAGAAACAAGAGCTCCAACAAATTCTAGCAACTGACTCTGCAGCCGAGTCATCCTCACTATCCATGTGGGTTAAGCCCGCAGCCTCTGACATAACAGAACCAGAAAACAGCAATTCTGCGTCAGAGACATCCCCAGAAGCAGGCTCAGGGAGGGGGCGCTTTTTACCCCCCATCCGGGCACTTGCTGCTTCAAACCTGGCAAGAAACCCAGGACAGCCAACATAATAGATGTGGCAGGGTAAGGGGCGTTAAGGGTTAACTCAGGCATAGCTGGAGGGGGAGACCTGGCTCAGGTTCATTAGTGTCAGCGCTGAGTCACCCACCCTGCAAAGCAGGACAAAAAAAAAAAAAAAAACACTGGTCACCTCCCTGCTGCTATTGCAGAGTATGGGGGCCCCTGGTTCTCACCACCCCACCTGGTGCAGCGCGGTCCGAGAAGGACAAGGTGTGCTGAGAAGCCGTGCAGCGCCGTGTCTGTCTTCTCCTCAGACAGATCCGCGGTCTTTTGCAGCGCCAAAGCCGTCACACGAGGCAGACGAAAAAGCAAGATGGCCGCCGAATGCTGAGAAAACAGCATAGGACCACAGGAAAATGGCCGCCGAGCTATATAGAGCGGGGCTCCGGTAAAATGGCAGCCGTTGCACAGCATTTAAAAGGACAGTGACACAGCAAATGCCAGCACAAAAAAAATCACCTCACAACACACATGAAAGGCCCTGTGTATATGAGCCCCAGAAAAAAAAAACCCTCACAGCCTCTACCCACAAGGGAAGGAGGGAGAGGAATAAGGGAGAGAGGAAAGCAGGGAAAAAACCCTCAGTCGACCTCCCCTGGGAACATTCCAGCCAGACCACTTACCTGAGAAAGGGGCCACTACTTACCCCTCCTGCGACTACCCGGCTGGAGGTATCCCAGACAGAACCAACGTCCATAAACGGCATGCTGTCGGCCAGACACACTGTGACTCAGCCATAGCGACCGGTCATATGTGTGCCCTAGAACCGAAGTTCCCCGGCCGCCCCTGGAGCAACGGGGCCTGTCGTAGACGTCCCAAAGCTGAGCTAAGGGCCGGCACACGCTCGATGGCCGAACATGGGGGGGGACTACAAGGGTCGAGGACCCAGCCTGTCACCCAGTCAGCTGTTGATAGAAGAATCACAGGATTCAAAAATGCAAAAATAATAAAAGCGAGAAAAATCGCAAGAAAAAAAACTCCAGAGTACAGGACTCTAGAAGTGCCCGACTCCTCTCCTGTCGTTAGGCAGAAAAAGACTGAGGCTCCTAGAGCAGGGTGTGGGTTATGCCTGGGGGAGGCACGCCCCCTGGGAGGAGCGGCACGAAGGAAAGGTTTTAACACTTTAAGTGCTGTTAAATTCTGCCTAAACTCTCCTGGTAGGAAGAAGCATAACCCTAATGTCAAAGAAGGCTGTGTCCGTCTATGAACGAAAGAGAAAATATAATTTGGGTACAGTGTTGTATGACCGCGCAATTGTCATTCAAAATGCATCAGCGCTGAAAGCTGAAAATTGGTCTGGGCATGAAGGGGGTTTAAGTGCCCAGTAATGAAGTGGTTAAACACAAACCATGTAAACAAGTAAACTATGAATTGTATACTCACAATGTGTAAGGTGCAAAAAACCTTAATAAGTGTGTTGGACACTCAGGTGGTGCCTAAATGTGGTGAAAGGTCATCAAGTGCTGTGAAGGGAGTGAACCCCAGGTGGGAAATTGAAAGCTAGACCTCCTCACTAAATGTATAAACAAATTATATAAACATGAACAGTGTATCAACCAACTCAAACAGCTGCGTGAGATGGCAGGTTAACTACCACGTATATAGCAAAGTGCCAATTTAAGCCAACCGACAGTTCAGTCCATAAACCATATGTTGTAAATGTGCAATCCAGGCTGTATAAAAGGGTATCCGATAACGGCCTATTAATATCTCATATTGCACATGCCCTTTAAATTGCGTTCATAAGAATCCCAGAGATCTCCATATACAGGTATGAATCAAAAACTGTGAGGGGGGGTATTCATAAGCAGTTAATGCAGTGATGGGTGCTCCGTGCCGATAGTGGTACAATCATGTGACTTCGGTGATCCCCCACATATGTTCCCACTCACCAAATCACAGCGCTCCACCAGGGGCAGACAGCGTGTAAGGTAAAATCCACAGCCAAGCTTCTGGACCTCCTAATAGCTGCTCACTCGAACTGATTTAGTCCTCCTCTCCAACTCCGTGAAGGCAAGACACTGGGCACTGTCCCGCTGTCCACTGCTGTATTAAAAAGTGATACCACTGGAAAATCTTTTGCATCTGACAAACCTCCAGGCCGTTTTTGAGTTGGTTGATACACTATTCATGTTTATATCCCTTGTTTATTTATACATTTAGTGAGGAGGTCTAGCCTTCAATTTCCCACCTGTGGTTCACTCCCTTCACACCACTTGATGAGCTTTCACTACATTTAGACACCACCTGAGTGTACAACACACCTATTAAGGTTTTTTGCACCTTACACATTGTGAGTTTACAATTCATAGTTTACCTATGTTTTAATAGTTTGAGTTTAATATTGGTAGTTTTTTTCCACACATCTTTTTCACTTATTTGCAGATATCTTAATAGGTGGTGCCAACACCGCTTTTTATATCTTTCACCTTATTGTCCTCCCATTGGGAGAATTTTGGGGGGCTGCAACCTTTAATTAACACCCAAGCGCGGAATTTCATTTATTTACTTTTATGAAGGGACAATTAATTCATGTCACTGCACAACAGCACAGTTATAAAAACATGTTGCATAATATCATACCGATCTGGAATGCAGGGAAATACTGCATTCTGGTGTGAATCCGACATACAGAAAACACAGGAAAAATGCAGGTAACTGCACATAGTGTAAATGGGCCCTAAGTAAACCTTTTTTTAGAAACCTGGGGACACACCTCAGCTGAAGCAGGTTTAATCTGAAGTAAAAATACTTTAGTGAAAATTATTAACTAGACAATGAATTCCACTAGATCCTGCCATACAACTTTCAGCTGCACAACCCACGGCTAGAGTTGAGCGGACACCTGGATGTTCGGGTTCGGGTCCGAACCCGAACTTTAAAAAAAAAAAAAAACAAGCCCAAGGTCTTTCCTCTTCCTGGGCTTCCCCAGTGACGTAGCAGAGGGTACGTCAGAGGGTGCGGGGTCACGCGACGGGTGGCCCTGCCTCCTCTATATAAGTAATGTCACAGCTGCAGTCGCGTCATTCGCTGGGCTGTGTCCAGCGCTGAGAGGAGGTCGGGGATGCTGCTGCGCTGGATGGATGGTTCTTCTCATCGCTGGAGCGGAGATCAAACGACGCAGGATCTTCTCATCGCTGGAGATCACCCGCAGCCGTCGCAGGATCAGGACATTGCAGGAAGCCGGGAACGAGTGGATTATCACCGCTGGAGTTTTTTTTTTTTTTATTAATAAAGAACTTTATTCTACGGTGTCAGTGTGTTTTTTTTTTACAAGACTTTACACTTCCTTCGTGAAATGGTAGGGGTACAGTGTACCCCATTACCATTTCACACAGGGGGGGGGGGGGGTCAGGATCTGGGGGTCCCCTTTGTTAAAGGGGTCTTCCAGATTCTGATAAACCTCCCACCCGCATACCCCCACAACCACCGGGCAAGGGTTGTGGGGATGAGACCCTTGTCCCCATCAACATCCTCCCCATGTTGAGGGCATGTGGCCTGGTGCGGTTCAGGAGAGGGGGGGGCCGCACTCTGCCCCCCCCCTCTTTTCTGTGGCCGACCAGGTCAACGTGCTCGGATAACGGGTCTGGTTATGGATATTTAGGGGGAACCGCACGTCATTTTTTTTTTAAATTGACGGCGGGGTTCCCCTTAATATCCATACCATACCTAAAGGGTCTGGTTATTGAATTTGCAGGGAGCTCCGCGGATTTTTTTTTCTCCCGAACTCCGATCCCGGACCCAAACTTTTTTCAATGGTTCGGGTTCGGGAAAAACCCAAAGTCCGTACCGAACCCGAACTTTACAGTTTGGGTTCACTCAACCCTACCCACAACCCCAGAGGCTGTTAGAAGGCTACCTATACAAATGAGAAGAGGACCTCATGTTTATGGGTGCCCAGAGACACCACCAACCATCCACTTCCGGGGGAAACAATAGATCAGACAGGTTTATAAAGCCTGCTCGGGTTGCTATGTTCCTCTTCACTTGTAAATTTTGGGCATCAACAGCATCCACCCTCCTATGTTGATCACCCGTGTACAAAAATAACTTTAAATCTAGCCATACAATCCTGATAAACCAACTGGCCAAAATTTGCTATGTAGGGTGGTCCTACCATCCACTGTTCATCTGCTGGAATTTTTTTTAGCCGAACAGGAGCTGTATCCAATCAGATTACATTTCATTGGAAGATATTTGGAGTTAAAGCGGGGGTTCACCTGGAAAAAAAATTTAACATTAGATTGAGGCCAATTGTGGGAAGTACAATCGGGTGTTTTTTTTTAAATCAATGCAGTACATACCTTTTTAGAGATAGATGTTCTCCGCGTCTTCTGGGTATGATCTTCGGGACTGGGCGTTCCTATTTGATTAACAGCCTTCCGACCGTCACCAGTTGCCGAAAGAAGCTGAACGTCGGTGCGGCTCTATACGGCGCCTGCGCACCGACGTTCGGCTACTTTCGGCAACTCGTGACGCTCTGTATGCAACGGTCGGAAGAGCTGTCAATCAAATAGGAACGACCAGTCCCGCAGCTCGCGGAGAACATCTATCTCTAAAAAGGTATGTACTGCATTGATTTAAAAAAAAAAAACACCCGATTGTGCTTCCCACAATTGGCCTCATTCTAATGTTAAAAATGTGTTTTTCAGGTGAACCCCCGCTTTAAAAGGTAAACATACATCATTAGGAAAATATCATTGTCATTTTCCTTTTATACCTCACTCAACAATCACTGAACACACTGTTTATATGCTTTCATGTGCTTTTTCAATGTCTGAATGCATTAATATTGTACATCAACGCATAAACTCACCTGTTTATAAGCCTGCAAATATGACACAACCTGCAAATAATGATGGCGGAAGGTGGGATCCTGAGGAACTTTCCCAAAACACAGAAGAGCTGGCTGGGTAAGATTTACCATCAACCTGCAATTGATAACATTTTTGATATGGCTAAATAGTTTCATTACAACTTACATTACAAGCCATGAGTATTTTACAGATTATAAAAATAGGATTAACTACTGTAAATAATTAAACAACACAGATTAAAATATTTACATATATAATAAACCTTATAATCATCTAATATATACAATATATCATGATATGTTTTAATGAAAATCTATAAAAATGTAATCTTTTTAGTTTACTGTAATAGATGATATTTAAGGCTGTCAGTATACGGTTTGTAATCACATATGCATACAGGTGCAAACGTATACCGTATGTTTTTATTTAAACATGTATTTTCGGCTTAAAAAGACAGCACAGCAAATGTGCTATCCTACCTACCAACCCCATGAAGGTTTGTTTTACTTTATGAAAACTTGTCATGATAGGAACATGGGGCTGCTATTGCCAAGCTCTTCTTAAAATTAAAGTTGCAAGGCTGTCTTTCTAACCCTCTGGCATAAATACTCTGTGAAGGATCCAGAACAAGCATGTAGATAAGGACTTGACTTTTCATCAGAATACGGTTTCCAAGTCTGTGGCTTGGTATAACAGCCAGGCAACTAGCATTTTTAAGAGGAAAAAATTGCTAGCCCCTGTACCTTTATCGTGATAGATTTACGTCAACAATCTTTGGATGGCCTATCCTGAAGCCGAGTTATTCAAGGAAGCAGTAAAAATGAACTAGGAAACAGCCACAGATGAATCTTATTGGATGTGCAGTGTGACAGATTAGCTTTAAAAAGCTGCATAACTTTTGGCTGGTAAAATAGTAAAAACTAATGCAATTCAACAATGCATTTTGCGGTCTTCCCAGATTTACATCTAAATAAAACTAAAAGGAAAAGGGGGTCTTTAGATCCGTGAGGAGAGGTATTCAGTCATATGACCAATCAGGCTGTGACTAGTTTCTCCTCCTACCATGGAATGTTCTCTGTACCTTTATGCAGACAACTGTTGGATACCACCGTGTCCTGTATGTATGAATGAAGCATAAAATGCAGGCGTAGTGTAAAATAACACTAGTGTCCAGCGGAGAGCTATGCGAGTCTCTTAGGAGATAATGCTCTATGATACACAGAAAACCTATGACGACGTGGTACATTAGATTACCTAATAACAGCATCAAAGAGTTGTTTGTCATTATGATGCTGTATGACTAAAGGCACAAGATCATTCTGTAAGATCTGAGCTGCTCCCAGCTGTTGCCGAATATCTCTGGTTTCATCTTCATGCCGTAGGTAACGGATTAAATCTTTCACACTTTCTATGGAGGAAAAGATGAACGATGGAGTGTTAGAAACCACGAAAAATACCAAAATTATTTTTTCCTCCCACAAAACAAAACGCCATGGTGTGAATGGAGCCCTTAGGCCAGTTTACATCACATGCAGTCCAGTGCATTTTTTTCTGCATCAAAAACGCATGAATATAGTAGGTTATATGGTTTTCAATGCCATAGTTCACACCAGTGCAGTCAGTTCCAGTGCGTTCCAATTCCAGAAAAAAAAGTAGAACATGCTGCATGTTTTCTGCACTGGAACTTGGTAAAACATCAAAAATGCACTGGAACATACATGTCCTTATTTTAGGTTAAGAAACAAAAAAAAAAAAAGGTGGAAAAAATGCACTGGACTGCATCAAAAACACACAGGAATGCACCAAAACGCGCAACCAGAACACATCCAGACTGCATTTCTATGGTGTGAACTGTCCCTTAAAGAGAATTGGCATCAAGTTATGGTTAAAATAAAATGTAATATTAGAATATTAAATAAGACAAAATTAGGTATGTTTACAAATGCAAGAAGTATGGTAAACAAGATAGATGAACTAGAACTTCTGTTATTTGAGGAGCACTTTGAGTTTGTAAAAATATCAGAAACCTGGCTGAACAGCTCACATAACTGAGCTGCAAATATTGAGGGGTACACTCTATTTCGGAGGGAAAGAATAGCTGAAGGGGTGTTTATGTATGTGAAGAATGATTTGAAAGTTGGTTTACGATATGATATATGATAAATGACACAAGTGTGATGGTGCTATCCTGATATTAACGTAGCAATTCGAACTGATAAGTCAACATAGGCTTGCCTTTGACATGTATTGCAGGACAATTTCATGAAACAAGTGAAAGCCCCAACAAGAAAAAATGCTCTGTTGGATCTATTAATTTCAAACACAGAGCTTATTACAAATGTGTAGGTTACAGACAACTTCGGAAATAGTGATCATGGTGTAAATCACATTTCTCACAAGTTACAGGAAAGAAAAGCATTTTGTTAGGCTTTTTGAAATTTGGAATTCTTGTCCTATCAAACAAATCCTTACTGCACAATGCTGCATGGAACCAAATATTTGCAACAAAGAGCACACTAGGCTAGTGGGAGTGTTTTAAAATGAATTGAACAAGTGCATTAATTGTTGTATTCCATTGGGTAATGACCATAAAACAACCAAAATAAAACCTACTGTATAAGGCTAAATTCTGGTAAAAAAAAAAAAAACGAAATAAAAAACAGCCCATCGTTTTGATTTGTCATGAACAGGCTGGTTGGGAAAATGTTGCGCGATTACTGCTGATCCGCATATGCTGAAGGCAAGGGAGTTCTGCTGTTGGAATACAATGACACAGTGGGGAGGATTCACACATCTCGAATGTGTGGATGGAGGAATTACTGGGGCAAGCTTTAGTCTTCAGGTCATAATCTACAGTAATCTATATCTCAAAACTCCCTCTCTTTAGCTTTACCTCTTTTTTTTTAAACAAGGAACTACATTGCAAGATAACTTGGGCATATTTGGTCAGTTCTGTCTTGCAAAGCTATTGCCTAAGGCCCCTTTCACATTGAGGAGTTTTTCAGGCGGTACAGTGCTAAAAATAGCGCTGCTATCCCGCCTTAAAAACTCCTTCACTGCAGACTCAATGTGAAAGCCCGAGGGCTTTCACACTGAGGCTATGCGCTGGCGGGAGACAAAAAAATCTCCTGTCAGCAGCATCTTTGGAGCGGTGAGAGGAGCAGCATGTATACCGCTCCTTTCCATTGAAAACAATAGGAAACCGCTGCAATACCGCCCGAAATGCGTCTCTATAGAGGCGCATTGCGGGCGGTATTAACCCTTTATCGGCCGCTAGCGGGGGTTAATACCACACCGCTAGCGGCTGATTCCCACGTCAATCCCAGCGGTATAGCACCGCTATTTTTTGCGGCGTTATACCGCCACCGCGGCTCCCGCCCCAGTCTGAAAGGGGCCTAAGTCTGCAACTGTCTCTGAGAACTTAGAATTGATCTTGAAAATCAAAAGCAGTAACTATTTGGTGGCATCTTCTACCTGTTTCACTATTGGAAACATATTTAGGACAATTTTGGCAGGATTAAGGTGAACAGTGCCAATTGTGTATTACAAGAGTGATTTAGAGTTTAGGTACCAGGGGAGGAAAGGTTTGTGGAGGGAGTATATGATCTGACTAGACAACCATGTACTGATCTGTTCCTGCACTGTAGTGAGGAGGACAATGCAATAGGAGGTATAGCTGCAGTCACAATTATGGCACAGCAAGCATTATCACAGTGCAAACATGTGGCCATGTGTATGAACAGCGCATATACACAACATGTTTTTTTAAAGCCCAACTCTTGGAAAATGTAAAATTATCTCTTGCAGTGGTGCTGCCTCTACACTACATTTGTTAAAACGCTTGCTTTGTCTAAGGGAGGGGAGAAACACGTTTACTTACCCGATCCTTCACTTTCCTGGCATGGTGCTCCCTCATACTCTGGCAGTAGACTTACCCTCAGTATCTTGATGACATCAGGACCTTAAACCACTGGAGCATGGGGGAGAAGACAATGTGGGACGGGTCTAGCAGAAGGGTGAAGTGGATTGGGTATGCAAGTTGTAATTTATTGTTCCCCTAGACATAAATTTGCAAATAGCCCTAGAAGTGCTGACACAGCTTTTTTTTTTTACTTGAGTGGAGTTGGGCTTTTAAGTATTTTTACATTTAGCTTTATAAATAAACACCAGCATGGTTAAACCAATTTTGTGTGTGTGTGTGTCTTTTGCTCACCAAGGCAATCAGGTTCTTTGTGGTAGGTATCTCCCTCCAGGTACCCCAAGGCACTGCATGTTGCTAACAATTCACAATTCATCATGTACAAGTCCATAAATTTCTTGCCACGTTAAAAAATAAAACTGTGGGTCTCTCAGCTGTGGAATAGAAAAATACATTCAAAGAGTTGGAATACATATACAAATGTAAAAGGAAAAACTGTATAAAAACACATTTTTCAAAACAATACCAGCTCTCTGTGATTCAAACACAACAAAAGCTCAGATAATCGGAGCCAATCTATAGGAGCTATGTAGAGACTGTTGTATAAGATATATTTTTATAGCTAAACACACAGTATATACACACACACACATTTGGAATGATTTTACATATCAAATTATAATTTTCAGCTAGTATTGTGATCTGAGAGCACAGCTGAACAGGCCAAGATTCCAACCATGTAAGGGCAGGCTGATTGTACAATCAACTTGGGTACAAGCATGTCATATTTTTTTCACATATGGTTACTGTAAGCAGCTATAGCTTTTGTATTCTGCTGGCCGGAAATGCTCCCTGCGCCTCCTGCTGCCAGAATGCAATGACACAGCAGGGGGCATTCCCCCTTCAACACCAACCGTGATCAATTTTCTTTCCTGTCACCAGCGATGGAAGGAAAGAAAATTATATCATCTATGGCCAGCCTAAGGAATGCCCCAAGAAAATATGACTGCTTTCCTATGGAACTGAATTCGGCACCGTGAGATGTTTTCTACCTAGTACAAAGAAGGAACCGATTATAGTTTTAGCATAACAGGAGGTACAGCTGACAGGTTGCTTTAAAAACACTGCAAGAACATTCTTACCCGATAAATATCAATTCTAGGCTGATGATCAATATCCTAAGAGATCCTAAGAGATCAGACTGTCCTGTAAATAAAAAAAATGAATGATAAAACACAGAGAGCAAAAAATATATATTCTACTATAAGGCTGAAATTTTTATTATTGCAATATATACCAATTAAGGTTTTATATTTACATCTGTACATCGTCTCAAACATGAATTGGAGCGGTTAGAAGACAGGGAAATACCAGGCAAGCCTTAAAATGCACAGTTGACCATTAATTCACTACTTTATATTAAAGGATTTGTAATTCTATTCAGTAACTCTTGTAATCCAGACATTGGTGCCACATCACACAGCCAGGAAGATTAGCCTAATTTTGAGCTCAGTTTTACAGCATCTGGGGCTCACTTTCTTACTTGCGATACAAAGAAGATGGGAATGATTCAGTGCCCATTGAGCAGGCTACAGTAAAAAAAAAAAAAAAAAAAAAAAAGACAATTCCACCCCCTCCCCCAACATATGCTGCTCACTTTGTCTAGGTGAAGCAATCGAAATTAATACTTAGCTCAGGGCTCGACAAGAAATTGTGACCGTGCGCCCAGGGAAGCTTAGGCCTGCAGAAGGCCGCAAAGCCAAGGCCTTAATTACCGGCCGCGCCCACCGGTAATTGAGGCCGCGACTTTGCGGCCTTCACAGAAGGAAGCTTAGGCCTGCCGAAGGCCGCGGCCTTCTGCAGGCCTAAGCTTCCTTCTGTGAACTGGCGCCATCTTGTGGTGGCCGTTGGCATTACAAGTGGTTGCATTACAAGTAGCAAAACAGCAGTTCTAATGCGTTTTTCACTGCCATCTCCTTCCCTCCAATTAGAACCCCCAAACATTATATATATTTTTTATTCCAACACCCTAGAGAATAAAATGGCGGTTGTTGCAATACTTTCTGTCACACCGTATTTGCGCAGCGGTTTGACAAGTGCACTTTTTTGGGGAAATTTTTTTTTTTTATTAAAAAAATAAGACAACGGTAAAGTTAGCCCAATTTTTTTTATATATTGTGAAAGATAATGTTATGCCGAGTAAATTGATACCCAACATGTCACACTTCAAAAATTGCATCCGCTCGTGGAATGGCGACAAACTTTTACCCTTTAAAATCTCCATAGGCGACGTTTAAAAAATTCTACAGGTTGCATGTTTTGAGTTACAGAGGAGGTCTAGGGCTAGAATTATTGCTCTCGCTCTACCAATCGCGGCAATACCTCACATGTGTGGTTTGAATACCGTTTACATATGCAGGCGCTACTCACGCATGCGTTCGCTTCTTGCGCGCAAGCTTGGCAGGACAGGTGCGTTTTTTGGCTCCTAGATTCCAAGCAAATTTGTCAAACTCTGACCTACCTTACACCTCTGCCCATGGCAACCCTTGCTCCAGTCTTCCACTCTTGGGTACCATATAATAATGCATGATAGCTTGTCCTGAACTGTATGTAATGACATGGCAAGGGACCTGACACACAACCGGAGAAGAACCCCCCCCACAGATTTAACCAGCACTATATGCAGTATATACGAGGTTGGGAAAAGGGTGGCTGTATTTTTGCTGCCAGACCGCAATTTCCACTTTTATTCACCTTGTTAATTGCTGACATGAATTAAGCATTTACACATTTCTTTACTGAATATCTGTTTCAGGCCTCTGACTCTGTATTGGAGACAGAATTAGAATGACAACTCTGCACCTTGTGATGTGTGTGTCCCCCGACCACCAGTCAACAATGCTGCTATGAAATAGACAGATTTGGGATTGACACCTCAGGGACACCTCAGGTCTCTGGCAGCAGGGGCCGCTCAAGAGACAAGTGTTGTCATTCACAAAAACAGGTCACACAGTGCTGCAAGTCTATCGGGGCTGCTTTAACACAGCCAGGCTGATGGATGATACAGTGTTGAGGCACTGGGGGAATTCTATGAAAATTCGATCAGCGATGCTATACATGGCACTGGCCTAACTTCACCGGTCGCTTGTTTTTAACCACTTAACCCCCGGACCATATTGCTGCCCAAAGACCAGAGCACTTTTTGCGATTCGGCACTGTGTCGCTTTAACTCACAATTGCGCGGTCGTGCGACGTGGCTCCCAAACAAAATTGGCGTCCTTTTTTTCCCACAAATAGAGCTTTCTTTTGGTGGTATTTGCTCACCTCTGCGGTTTTTAGTTTTTGCGCTATAAACAAAAATAGAGCGACAATTTTGAAAAAAAATGAATATTTTTTACTTTTTGCTATAAATAAATATCACTCAAAAATATATATAAAAAAAAAAAAATTTTCCCTCAGTTTAGGCCGATACGTATTCTTCTACATATTTTTCGTTTAAAAAAAAAAAAACGCAATAAGCGTTTATTGATTGGTTTGCGCAAAAGTTATAGCGTTTACAAAATAGGGGGTATTTTTATGGCATTTTTATTTTATTTTACTAGTAATGGCGGCGATCAGCGTTTTTTTTTTCCGGTACTGCGACATTATGGCGGACACTTCGGACACTTTTTTGGGACCATTGGCATTTTTATAGCGATCAGTGCTATAAAAATGCATTGGATTACGATAAAAAAGCCACTGGCAGTGAAGGGGTTAACACTAGGGGGCGGGGAAGGGGTTAAGTATGTCCCTGTGTGTTCTAACTGTAGGGGGGTGGCCTCACTAGGGGAAATCACTGATCTTCTGTTCATACATTGTATGAACAGAGGATCAGCATTTCCCCCCCTGACAGGACCGGGAGCTGTGCGTTTACACACACACACAGCTCCCGGTCCCTGCCCTGTAACAAGCACGGGAGCTACAGGCTCTCGCACAGGGGAGCCGACTTGCCGTCGTAATATGACGGTGGGCGGTCGGAAAGCAGTTAAACAGTAAAAGCAGTGGCAGTGCTCTGCAATACACTGGCCAGGCTGTAGATGTGTAAAATCAGCCCTTATAAACACACTGAGAGCAGAATCTCTGCATGATCTCTGTTTGTTTATTCACAATAGTAAAAGAACACTCAGAGTTGTGGCTCTGTGTAATGTACCTGGCAGCTGCTTGTACAACTTACAGGGCAGATACTTTACACAGAGCCCAAGCTCAGAGCGATATGTCACTATTATGAATGACTGATCAGCACTGATTGTTCATTCATAAAAGTGACAGACTCACTCAGTTAAGAGAGGGTCAGGGCTCTGTGCTGGCTGACCCCACCTCACCCAACAGAAATACCCATAGAATGGAAGCAAGTGCTATTTATTATACACTTGATTCCCCGTTAGGGCTGCGCATCTTTGCCGGTCTCACGATTCGATGCGATTACAAGTCCACGATTCGATTCGGCGATGCATCACGATTGCAGCGCAAGTGCGCATGGCTCTCCCCCCAAAATACTAAAGGAGATGATCAGAGACTGTAGACGTGGTACAGGAGATGATCAGAGACTGCGGGCATAGTACAGGAGATGATCAGAGACTGCAGACGTGGTACAGGAGATGATCAGAGACTGCAGACGTGGTACAGGAGATGATCAGAGACTGCAGACGTGGTACAGGAGATGATCAGAGACTGCAGACGTGGTACAGGAGATGATCAGAGACTGCAGACGTGGTACAGGAGATGATCAGAGACTGCAGACGTGGTACAGGAGATGATAAGAGACTGCAGACGTGGTACAGGAGATGATCAGAGACTGCAGACGTGGTACAGGAGATGATCAGAGACTGCAGACGTGGTACAGGAGATGATCAGAGACTACAGACGTGGTACAGGAGATGATAAGAGACTGCAGACGTGGTACAGGAGATGATCAGAGACTGCAGACGTGGTACAGGAGATGATCAGAGACTGCAGACATGCTACAGGAGATGATCAGAGACTGCAGACATGCTACAGGAGATGATCAGAGACTGCAGACATAATACAGGAGATGCGCCATGGTAATGAATGGTATCCACTTTAGGTGTCTGTGGTGATAATGTTGTGGTGTATGTGGCCGTTAGTAGCACAAGCAATGATTATACATGAGAACACTGAGCTGTGTAATGAAAGTGAAAGCAGTACACTTGTCCTGTATAGGAAATGACAGACACACAAGGACATCCTCCTCCTGTATACATTTGACATGGGATAGTGGAGCCCTTATTCACAGGTAACAATGGCTCACACCAGCCCCCCCATATCACAGCGGGAAATATACCATACAGCTCCCACCTCTCGGCTTTCCATCTTTGGTCAGAGTCTCCAATACCGCCTTCACAGAAGTAGTACTCACGCAGTACTCTCCCTCAAACATGGCTCCTATACAGTCCCCCATTAGCGCCTCGAGAAGCGCTCCCCGGAAGCGGCACAAAGGAACAGACAGCATGATGATTCCACACTGAATACACAGCGTCACTAACTGACAGAACACAGGAAGAGAAAGCTCCCAAATCTCCGTCCGCACACAGCCAATAGGAGCCCTCCCATACTTCCTTGTGTGTGTATAACAGCAGGCGCCGATTGGACGAGACCAATCCACCCAAACCGGTGTTTTATCGAATACTGACTCCCGTCGGATAGAACGGAGCGCTCTCCCGGGAGGGGCGGGGCCAAACATCGATTAATACAGTCGCATGCATCAGTGCCGCATCGGGGACACCCGAATCGCGATGCAGCGATTAAATTTGACACCCCTATTCCCCGTGGTAGTAAATTAATATATTAAAAAAAAAAAAAAAGCAGCTGTTGGCTTTTAATAACAACAGGACATGTCCATGGATCCAGCGATGTCCTCACCCAGGCTAGTTCGTCACTCAACCTTCCCAGCACTGACATCTTAACCACTTGAGGACCGCCCAACGCCGATATATGTCGGCAGAATGGAACGGCTGGACACAGGTACATTGCCCTTTAAGTGCCAAGCCGTGGGTCGCTCGCGACCCGGTCCGAAGCTCCGCGACAGCGGGACCCGATTGCCGCCGGTGTCCCGCGATCGGGTCACATGAGCTGAACGGGGAGAGGTAAGTGTAAACAAACCTTCCCCGTTCTTCTCTGTGGCTTGTCACTGATCGTCTGTTCCCCGTTATAGGGAACGATGATCAGTGATGTCACACGTCCAGCCACGCCCCCCTACAGTAAGAATCACTCCCTTAGGGCACACTTAACCCCTTAGCGCCCCCTAGTGGTTAACCCCTTTACTGCCATTTTCACAGTAATCAGTGCATTTTTATAACAATTTTCGCTGTGAAAATGACAATGGTCCCAAAAATGTGTCAAAAGTGTCCGCCATAATGTCGCAGTCACGAAGACACGGGGCGGACATAGTGGAACTAGGTCGACCGATATGGGTTTTCCTCTGGCCGGTGCCGATATTTAGAAATCGAGACGGCCGGTATATATTATGCCGATTTTTGCGGACGATTTATTTTTTATTTTTTGGCAGGTTGCACTGGTTGGCACTTACAGGTGACACTGGCAAGTGGCACCGATTAGAAGGTGGCACTAATTGGCACTGGCTGGCACTAAAAGATGGCACTGATTGGCAGGTGGCACTGGATGGCACTAATTGGCAGATGCCACTAGTTGGCACTGGAAGATGGCACTGATTGGCAGGTGGCACTGGCGAGTGGTACTAATTAGAATTGGCAGGTGGCACTGGCAGGCACTAGTTAGCACTGGCAGATGGCACTAGTTAGCACTGGCAGATGGCACTGCTTGGCACTGGCAGGTTTCACAGCCGATAATGAAACTACTCTCTGCAGAGCCGTGAAGAGATAGACATAGACATAGACATAGACATAGACATAGACATAGACATAGACATAGACATAGACATAGACATAGACATAGACACGGGACCTGAGGTGGGCAGGACCCAGCAGCTATCCAGCCAATGATTGGGCTGTTAAAGAAAGGGGCGACAATTGCTGCAAAATCACACTGTGATTGGGGTGACATGGAAAGTAAGTGTCATCACAAGCACGTCCCGCGATTTGCAGCAAATCAGAATTGCGGCAGAACACCACGGTGGAGCCTTAGCCGAACACAAGAAAGCACAAAATGTCTGCCATTTCTCAGAGTGTCACCAGGGCAAAAGGGGTTAAAGTGTCACTAAATGCAAATCTTTCTTTTTAATTTTGGACAGAGTGGAGAGGGAATAGAACCCCTGTCCGTTTTTATAGTTGTCTTGTGTCCCCATTAGGGAGATTCAAACTCTCTATTTGTATTGTTTACCATTATCATTGAAAATCAAAGTAAAAGAAAATCATAAATTTTGGGTTGATATCAAAACAGGAATAGAGGGAAAATCTTCCAGTGGGGGCACTAGTTCTATCGATGAGGGATTCACTCTACTTTGGAGGGATTTCTCTCTTCCTGTTTGGCTATGGGGCAGAAAGTGAGGAGAAATCTCCCCAATGGGACACAGAAAGCAAAAGACCTGACAGGAGTTACAACCCTTACTCTATCCAAAATGAAAACATGTTTTACCTTTATTGACACTTTAACCATGTGAAGACTTACTTGTTTCTGAAGAAAATGGTGAAGGTTACAATGACCCCATGGTATATTATCTACTTTAGTGGTCACAGCAACTGTCTTGACCACATTTGTCAACTTTGATGCTTTCATTATATATACACAAAATATAATATTATATATATTAGGGCTGCGCATCTTCACCGATCTCACGATTCGATGCGATTACGATTATCAAGTCCACGATTCGATTCGATTCCGCGATGCATCACGATGCATCACGATTGCAGCGCAAGTGCGCATGGCTTTCATCAAAAAAAAATTAAGTACTCCATTTTTTTTTCTATCTGTTCTTAAAAAAAAACACACAATAACACTTCCTGCATGTAGCAAAGTCTAAACACAGCAGACATGCTACAGGAGATGGTCAGAGACTGCAGACATGCTACAGGAGATGGTCAGAGACTGCAGACATGCTACAGGAGATGGTCAGAGACTGCAGACATGCTACATGAGATGGTCAGAGACTGCAGACATGCTACAGGAGATGGTCAGAGACTGCAGACATGCTACAGGAGATGGTCAGAGACTGCAGACATGCTACAGGAGATGGTCAGAGACTGCAGACATGCTACAGGAGATGGTCAGAGACTGCAGACATGCTACAGGAGATGGTCAGAGACTGCAGACATGCTACAGGAGATGGTCAGAGACTGCAGACATGCTACAAGAGATGGTCAGAGACTGCAGACATGCTACAGGAGATGGTCAGAGACTGCAGACATGCTACAGGAGATGGTCAGAGACTGCAGACATGCTACAAGAGATGGTCAGAGACTGCAGACATGCTACAGGAGATGGTCAGAGACGGCAGACATGCTACAAGAGATGGTCAGAGACTGCAGACCTGCTACAGGAGATGGTCAGAGACTGCAGACCTACTACAGGAGATGGTCAGAGACTGCAGACATGATTCAGGAGATGATTATTCTACCCCATGCACCGTTGCTACGTGTTAAAACAATGCACCCTCATCTTATCTGTGATCTGTGCTACTGCTAGCCACCGTGGTCACTCAGTGAAAGTGAAACGGTTGGTAAAGTGATCTCTATCTCTCCTTCTCCAATCTTCGTGGCACACTGGCATTGAACAAACAGCTACAACAACATATGTCATTTAATTAATTATGGTTTTATGTATTCATTCTCTTAGTGATTGATTCACATAACTTCATTACTTAGCTTGTTTGTATGATTTATGGTTTTGCTCTTCACTGCCCCACACATGCACTGCATTGCATGTGTGTGGCAGTGATGAGCTAAATCATACAAAACAAGGTAAGTAATGAAGTTTTGATCAATCAGTAAGACATTGGACAATAGATTAGAGCTAGACCTACATAAACCATAATTAATTAAATGGCAATGGTACGGTCACAAACTCAGTTTAATGTTTAGAAATACAGAATAATTCAGTTTACCCAATCACCATCATTAATATTTATTATTTACAATTATTATTACAGTCATACATTTGGCATATTTGAATTTTGCAGTCCACTCCACATGGTGCATCAAAGATATGATAATATATTATATTATATACCTTGGTTACAGTTATAAGTGTACTAGTAGTACTACTGTGACAGTCAGTGTCTCTGTTGTGTACCTGATGATGATGATGATGATGACGAGTCAGTTCTGCACTCAGCTACTCACTGCTGGGGGTCTCCTCTCCTGTTGCCTGTGAGGAGGACAGAGGACAAGTGCAGCCTGTCTCGCTCGGGGTCTCTCTCCCACAGTCCTGCAGCTGCTGCCCACAGCAGCCAGTTGTGAGTCGGCAACGTTCTCCCCCTGTACCAGGCAGCCTGCAGTGCACGCTGCATAGTAATGGTAAGCCGAGGAGGACAGCTCTGGGAACTGGGACCGGAACTCACAACAGGTGTCACTCTGTCTCCTCTCACGTGTCTGCCAGTGAAGCAAGAGACACAGGGCGGCTGTGGATGACGTCGGCGGAAGGCGGAAAAAGACGGCGCTTACTTCGGCTGGGGACTCGGAGGAAAGCTAAGTGTCTGAGCGCTCTGGGGGGGGGGGGGCTCCGGGGGGAGGGCTACGCTGTGCTGGCGCTGCATGTGTCCGTCTCCTCTCCTCAGGACTCCGAGTGTGACACAGGGGAAGGCGGCAAAACTTCGGCTCCGCGCGGCAGGACGCGACGATGACGTCATCAACATGCATCGATTATTTAAAGCAACCGCATCGATGCAGAATCGCCAGGGGTCGAATCGCGATGCATCGCTGCATCGATTATATTCGACAGCCCTAATATATATATATATATATATAGCAATTACTTTTCTCTTCTATTTACAGCTATTAGCACAAGTTTGATGAATGTTGATATATGGCACAGTAATAGTCATTATAAATATACACATTACTAACATGCATTAGCAACTTCAAGCAAAAGAGTTCTACAATCATGCAATTAAGAAATATTCTATTTTGCTGATGCCACAGGTTTTTTTTTTTTATAAACAAGTACAAAAGTTATAGTGGAACAAAATTGGTGTGTACAATTATATTTGACCTGTTTTTTATGACGACATTTTCAGTCTAGTTTCTGCCTTAAAGTACAAATTAGAGACTAAATTAAAAACGCACATAAAAGTAAATGATCTCAAATGCTGCAAGTTTTATGCCGATAACTTTATGTGGAAGGTCATTCTAACACAAAACCTGCCTGCAGTGCATTATGTCCATACCTTCCCATCAGCAAACTTCAGGCTTTGGTCTGCAGTGTGCAGCAGCCACAGTCTGATCGCCCAATGTTCACAGAAGAAGCTGTCATCTTAAGGAGCAGAGGAAGTGCACAATGAGCTAGGGGTAGGCGGAGATAAAAAGGGATGGCACATCACATAACTAAGCTTATGCAAGCAGTCCATTTACCCAAAAGCCCTCACTGAAATAACCTACATTCTTAACCATTCTGCAAAAAGAACACACACCATGACAGCAAGGCATATTCAACAAGGATAAACTTTTTTCCCAGAAGAAAATTATGGCATTTGGTAAAAAAATAAAAATAAATATAGGATGGACCCCGAGACGAGACGTCAGTTACATTAAAAGTCAACAACTCAAACTTTTGAGAAGCAAAACATTTTGTAAACAAGTAACCTTTCCTTCCCAAAAGTTCAAGCTTTCACTGTATGGTTAGCAGAGCACAAACCCATGACATAACAGTATATTTACAGAAACAACATTTCTTGTGAAAGAAATCCAATATTTGAGTTGTCATCAGAACAGGATTAGAGGGACTTCCAGGACTGGAGACACCTGGGCCTCATGCACACGGCCGGGGTGTCTGAAAAAGCTCCTTTAAACGCTGGAACAGTGGGCAGGAAAATGCAGCATAAAAAAAAAAAAAAAAAATCTAAAAAGTGTATTCCACGTGTATTTATATGTGTAAACCATTTGATTGTGCGTGCATTCTACTGGCCAGAATATTAATGTATTCTGGCCATTGGAATGCATTAAAGGGGAATTATGGCCAAAGCTATTTTGGCTATACTCGTCACAGGAGAAAACTTCCTTCTGCACTCCTGTGACCCAATTTAAAACCCACTGTTGGCCGACATCAATTAGCTGGTCCAGGTTCAGAAAAGATCCCCAATTACAGTCAGGAACCACCCAGATGCCTGGATCTGCAGCTTCATCAGCCTCTCAGTGTGCTGCTGGGAGACTGAGCCAGCTGCTCCCCTCTCGACAGTCCATTGCTTTTGTCAGCACTGGAGCGGCAGAGCAGAGAGCTGCCGACTGACAGTCAGCAGCTCTCTGCTCAGTGAAGACACTGAACTAAGTGATCAGTGTTTTTTTACCTCAAGTAGTGGGGAACAGATGCAACATTGAATCAATGTTGCATCCACTTAGGCAAGTATATATTTTTTTTTTCTGAAATCTGAACTTCAATGTTCAAACACTACGGTATGCGACTAGCATTTCTGCACATTCAGATGTGTCTGTTAATTTTTTCTTCTCTCAAGAACATGCCTTTAGAGGGTTTTTTTCTCCACCTGTAAATTTCAATGTGTGAATGGACACAGACTTGCATAGAGGTGCTTTCACAGACTAAAAGAAAAAAAAAAGCCGAACCCCTGTTAGCACTTGATAATAAACGGCTTCAGCCAAACACTTAAAGAAATGTTTTTGTGTCATTCTTATTCTCTGAAAAATAGAAATCAAAAATTCTGCCAGGGTATGTAAACTTATGAGCACAAGTGTGTGTGTGTGTGTGTGTGTGTGTGTGTGTGTGTGTGTGTGTGTGTGTGTGTGTGTGTGTGTGTGTATGTATGTATGTATGTATGTATGTATGTATGTATGTGACACACACACACACACACACACAACGAGCGGTTACAATGTATTTAAAAAAAGTATGAATTATAGGATCCAGTGTGTAAGGTTTATTCACACATGCGCCTTTCATCTACTACAGTGGTTCTCAACCTTGCTAGTGCCGTGACCCCTTGATAAAATTTCCCAAGTTGTGGGGACCCCCAACAGTAACATTTTTGTAGCGTGGATTGTCAGCACCCAAGGCAAGACAAGTAATTTGCGGCCCTAACCCACGGAAAGCTCTCCCCGAGTCATTTCCACTATGGTATTAAAACCCCTTATGGTACATTTTAGGATGTACCACTCTTTGTTCTCCTTTCTTTCCCTTTTATCTCTCTTCATCCTAATTTTTTGTTTCCCCCCCCATCCCTCTTTCTTGCACCCCCCTCCTCTCAGTACAAGAGACCCCCCCCTCCTCTCAGCGCAAGAGACCCCCCAGTGCAAGAGACCCCCCCCCCCTCCTCTCAGTGCAAGAGACCTCCCCTCCTCTCAGCGCAAGAGACCCCCCCTCCTCTCAGCGCAAGAGACCCCCCCCTCCTCTCAGTGCAAGAGACCCCCCCTCCTCTCAGCGCAAGAGACCCTCCCCTCTTCTCAGCGCAAGAGACCCCCCCCTCCTCTCAGCGCAAGAGACCCCACCCCCCTCCTCTCAGCGCAAGAGACCCCCCCCCCCTCCTCTCAGTGCATGTATGATGGCACAGTGAGGCATGTATGATGGCACAGTGAGGCATGTATGATGGCACAGTGAGGCATGTATGATGGCACAGTGAGGCATGTATGATGGGCGTCACTACCCCTGACAATGCCCTTGTCTGCTGTTCTTTCCAGAGGTATGGTGCAGTTTGTGTTCAGGCATTATCTACAATCACTTCTTGGGCTGAATTAATGGTTCAGAGATGACACCAGCATGTAAATTCTAGTTCCTGCCTGTTTTATTACCATTGTGTCTTCTTATAGGGAAGATGTCTGCTCACTACTTTCAATGTGAGACTAGTTCCCTCACTGAGGATGGCGGGGGGGCAACAGAGTGACGAGCGATCGCAGGTAAGTGTCCTAATATTAAAAGTCAGCAGCTGCAGTATTTGTAGCTGCTGGCTTTTAATATTTTTTTTTCAGCGGACATCCGCTTTAGGTGCTCTTGATCAAGGTCATAAAATTCAATAGAAATATATATTTTTATTATACTTTTGGCATTCTGTGTTCTTAGAGGCACATGTAAAGTCCCACACTACATGTTTATAGTGTCCTCTCCCCGCCCCCGTCAAAAATATGTTTGTGGGATGATGCCAATGAGAACATTTTCTGCATTCGTGGATTCATTCTCAGCCCACACCACATTACCTTAACTGGAGTATTTTCCCTGCAAAGCCCACATAGAAATGCATGTTTCTCTTTGTATGAAAACTATATTGAGAAGTACAGTGTTGCTTGAATTGTATTCCAGGATTTGCTTGTCTTCAGCTCTGAGAAAACTTTACATACAATCTCAGAAATCTTTCATATATGACATGGTATTTAAACTATATATGCACGATTGCAAAATAACACATTCCACACTTTGTTTTGATTTTCTGGAAAATTGGAAAAAGCTGCATGTGCGTTTTACCTGTGGTTTTAGGTGTGATCCAATTGTCTTCTATTAGATCAGTGCTCATCAACCCTGTCCTTAGGGCCCACTAACAGGCCAGGTTTTATGTATTACCTTGGGGAGATGCAGACTGGAATACTGCAATCACTGAGCAGCAAATTATATCACCTGTGATGCATTTCAGTTATCTTGCAAACCTGGCCTGTTAGTGCAGGGTTTGACAAATTTGCTTGCAATCTAGGAGCCAGCTAAAAAAGTTTTGAGCTAGAAACGTGCCCCATCCTGCCAAGCTTCCACGCAGAAGCGAACGCATACGTGAGTAGCGCCCGCATATGAAAGCGGTGTTCAAACCACACATGTGAGGTATCACTGCGATCGTTAGAGCGAGAGCAATAATTCTAGCCCTAGACCTCTTCTGTAACTCAAAACATGCAACCTGTAGAATTTTTTTAAACATCGCCTATGGAGATTTTAAAGGGTAAAAGTTTGTCGCCATTCCACGAGCAGACGCAATTTTTAAGCGTGACATGTTGTGTATCAATTTACTTGGCGCAACATTATCTTTCACAATATAAAAAAAAAATTGGGCTAACTTTACTGTTGTCTTATATTTTTGTTTAAAAAAAAGTGTACTCGTAAGACCGCAGCGCAAATACGGTGTGACAGAAAGTATTGCAATGACCGCCATTTTATTCTCTAGGGTGTTAGAATAAAAATAAAAACAGGGAAAGCTACATTAGCATTGCTGGTTTACTTGTCATGCCAACGGCCACCACAAGATGGCGCCAGATCACAGAAGAAAGCATAGGCCTGCAGAAGGCCGCAAAGTCAGGGCCGGCGAGATCGAGCAGCATGGGCACACGGAGACACAGGATGGGGTATCCTGTGTCTTCGTGCGCCCCCACCTCCCCCGCGTCGGGCCGCTCCGGCAATTTAGGCCGTGGCTTTGCGGCCTTCTGCAGGCCTATGCTCTTCCCCCGGGCGCCAGGTCGCTAATTTTAGTCGCAATTGCGACCGGGCGCCCTGGATTTTGTCGAACCCTGTGTTAGTGGACCTTGAGGACAGGGTTGATGACCACTGTATTAGATCATGCATTTTCTGAAAGTGCATCAAAGATGCAGAATGCAGGAGTTTGATGTACTTTCATAAAAACACACAGTCCAACAGAAGTCAATAGAATCGTACCTAAAACGAGTATAAAACGTGCATAAATCACGTTGCACCCACATCACAGAGCACCAATGGGAACCTGCTCTTAAACACTCAATGCACTTTCTAGAATTTAAGGTACATTAGACCTCTCATTTCAAAATATTAACCATATTATGTGATCATATTAAAAAAACTAAGATGAATGTTGAATAGGCACAAAAAGGGAATATTTGACATCAACTTCTGCCCAAAATATGAGAAATGCCTATGACACAAATGCTCTACTTTAGATGATAAAAGAGGGAAGAGCGACAGATCTGCAGTTGCAGGCACTGTTACTGCCGATAAATTGGAGCACTTTGTTTGGGATGTATACTATTAATCCACCATTCTGTGTACTTGGAAAAAAAAAAAAAAAAACACGTATTGTCCATCACAGCACCACATCAAACCTACTTCTGATGTTACACAGCAGGTAGCTAAAATATCTGTCACACATATTGAGGAAAATTCTGCAAAAAAGTCACGTAACAGGTCAGCATAACAGATTCACTGAGCAGTCTTAGAAGTAGCAGTAAATTTACAATTTCTACAGTTGGCAGTACAGCCGTTTCTCATTTGTGCTACATTTTCCAACAAAGTGAGAGCAAAAGTCTATATTATGAAAAGAAAGCAATACAATTGCTTATTATGAGGGTGCCGTACAATGCTAAATACTGAACAGCTGCCATGTTGATGGCTCGGTCAAGGCTGTCTCATGCACCTTGCTACTTTAGGTCCATCATCAAGATAACTGACCTTTATAATGCTGGCCCTACACCAGTGTACCACCATCAGAAGAAAAACAAAACAAGAGAGCATCGAAGTTTCAGAGGATCGAAGGCAAAAAATGCTAACCTGTAAGAGGGCTCATCCGCACAGCCAATTAGAACTTGTATGCAGTTGATCGAAAATACCTTTCCAGTCAGTTGTTTTGCAAGAAATATATTCCTAAAAACCACACCAATTAGGCTTCATGTACATGGGACGTTTTAAAAACTCTCCTGAAATGTAACTTGGTTGCTATCTGTCAACATTTCCGTTGTGCTGCATTTAGCTGCGTTTGCGTTTAGAAGTGGTTTTTGCATTGAATAGCCAAAAATGTATATGTATGCCATGTATATACTCTGTATGTGTGTAACCATGACTTGGTAAAATTTTAATGAGCATGCATTTGCTCATTACCCGAATACCAAGTAACAGTTTTAGTACATTGTTCAAAAGCAAAATTCCCTTTAAAGCAAGCTATGCCTTTCACAGTTTCGCACAGATTAGCCCCGCTGCCCATTACCCCATAACAGAATACAACACTGAACAGTGATCACTGCTGGAGGGAAGATAGTGACAATACTTCCTGCCAGCAGAAGACTTATGACATCATTATACCATTATGTAATAAAAAAACATTTATTATATTGCAGCTTACCAATTCTTAGATGTGATGTCTGCATTAGTTTTCTTTTTTAGGTTCTCTTTCTTCTATTTTTATCCAGTCTTACAGCCAGCAAGTCTGTTTTTTACAAGCTCCAGCTCCCCAGCAGAATGTATCAGTTTTTATAGACTATGAGACAAACCACTTGACACTGGCAGGGGTGACTAAAATGGCCAGCGGTTATGTAAAACCTTTATCCCAAATGGAAAAAATTATTTGTTGTAATTGCTTATAAATTGTGCCTACAGTGCTCATTCCTCCAGAGTTGTGTCTCATTAATACAGGTGTGGTACTGGTCAGATCACCAGGTATAAACATAGGGAAAAAAGCCAAAAGAAAAGGATTGTTAAGCTGCAATATAATACATTTTTGGATTTGGGCTTATTACCGCTTTAAGGCCGCATTTACACTTGATTGTATGTTTTCATATGCGGTAATGCAAGGTGCAGCACTGCACATCCAAGATGTACTGACCTTCAGTGTAGTAAAAAAACAAACACAATAAAACAATAGGGCATGTACATTTTTGGAGGGAGTGGACACATTAACCACTTAAAGCGGAGTTCCGGCCACAATTTCACCTTTTAAATATAAATACCCCTGTAATACACAAGCTTAAAGCGGTAGTTCACCCTCTCGTACTTGATTTTACCATCGAGACAGGCATTGTAGCGCGAGCTACAGTATGCCTGTCCCGATTTTTTTAACCCCGTACTCACCTCGTAGTCGTCCATCGTAGATTCCGGCTCCCGCGGGGAATGGGCGTGCCTATGGAGAGGGAGGATGATTGACGGCCGGCCCTGGCACGTCACTCTCCCCGAAGACAGCCGGAGTAGGTCTCGGCTCTTCACGGCGCGTGCGCACAGGCTATGCGCACGCGTCGTGAAGACCAAGCCTATTTCGGCTATTTCCGGAGAAGCGTGACGCGCCAGAGCCGGCCGTCAATCATCCTCCGTCTCCAGAGGCACGCCCATTCCCCGGTATCTTCGATGGACGACTACAAGGTGAGTATGGGGGGAAAAAATTCGGGACAGGCATACTGTAGCTCGCGCTACAATGCCTGATTTAAAGGTAAAAGAAAAAAAAAAAATTTTTTTCCCGTCGATAGGGTGAACCCCCGCTTTAATGTATTCTAGTAAAGTTAGTCTGTAAACTAAGATCCGTTTTGTTAGGTTGTTACAGCATTTAGACACTTTATAAAATAGAAATTGACTGGGGCCATCTTAAGTGTGGGCATTATGAAGCCAGACTGTATGACTTCCTGGATTTCAGCCTTTCAGATCTCGCACATGCTCAGTGCTGCACAAGCAGTGGAATAGGTTTCAGATCAGTTTTCAATAGCAACGGGAGTGTCAGAGAAAGTTTCCGCCCCTTATTTATGCAAACCTCTCCTCCCCTCCCCTCCTCCTTCCAGGAACCAGTAAATATACAAAATAATTTGTTCCTGTGCAGATATATCTACATAACAAAATTATATATATATCTATCTTGTTATATATGTGGTGTGTATACATATACTAGACATGTGCACTGTCAATAAATTCATTATGTTTAGTTTCGTTTCGCATTAGCCGTATTTTGTGCCCGAAACTCACTTCGGATTCATACGCTCATAATGAGCACAGTAGGAGTACAGCCACAGGAACAGGGATGGTGGGAACCCTTCATGAGGGGTTCCCACCATCCCTGCACTGACTTCCTGTGGCTGTACTCTCCTACTGTGCCCATTATGAGGGGTTCCCACCATCCCTGTGCTGTGCTGCATAGGCCCCGGCACCCCGCATCGGCCCCAGCACCACGCATTGGCCCCCGGCACCCCGCATCGGCCCCAGCACCACGCATTGGCATGCCTATGCTTGGTTGCCCATGCAGGTGTAAACCAAGCCTAACTGTAAGGCCCCTTTCACATGGGGCACGTTCGTTTTGATGGGCTCCGCGTTGCTCAGCGGGGGATCGATCCGCTGAGCAGACGGATGACAGATCATTCACTACTCACTGTGCAGAGACGGACCGGCCTGTCCGGCTCTCCTCCGAGGACTGCCTGTCCATTTCCATCCAATCCGCCAGATAGATGGAAAATAGGACCACTGTCCACCATCCATCTGATTTGGCGGACAGGATCAGATTGGATAGCAGATGTAAGTGGACAGGTCACCGCTGACATCTGCCGCACCATAGGGAACACTGGATGATCCAATCGGGTCCATCTGAAAAACAGACAGGCAGACCTGTTTGGAAAGCCCATGTGAAAGGGGCCTTGTCACATAAAAAATATAAATTCTCCATAAACATACATGATTCTCTAAATGATCAGTGTTCATACAGTAACATGCAAATAGCCATGAACATTGTGCTCTGATATGTTTATTGAGGAATGTTGTTTTCTATATGGAGTGTAGAATTTATGTGGTGAGTGTACACGTCATTGTACAGGGTGTGAATAACACAGGGTTAAATGGAAAGGTCATAAATGAACTTCTCATTGAGTGGGACATACACAGATAGTGATTAGTGTACTGTGCCTGCTTAGGAGATATCTGTCCAGATGTCTGTCAGCTAGGGGGAGGGGTGCTGCAAACTCTGCCAGCTCCTACACACACTTGCCTGCTATTTCAACTCTCCTCATCACTTAACCCTTCACATGTTGCCACAAACATTTCCTCCGAGTCCTGACATGAAACTTTGTATTGTGTGCACTTTAGCAGCTTACCTGCACAAAACTTCCCTCACTCACTCAGCTCCCTCTCTGCATACAGCAGCTATGCCCCCCCTCCGGGTTCTCCCATCGCACGGCACTGAAGGGGGAACAGACTATCAATGACGTCACACGTCCAGCCCCGCCCCCCTACCGTTAGAAACACATATGAGGTCACACTTAACACCTACAGCGCTCCCTAGTGGTTAACTCCTAAACTGCAATTGTCATTTTCACAGTAATCAATGCATTTTTAGCACTTTTTGCTGTGAAAATGACAATGGTCCCAAAAGTGAGTCAAAATTGTCCGATATGTCCGCCATAATGTCACAATCATAAAAAAATAATTAATAAAAATGCCATAAAACTATCCCCTATTTTGTAAACGCAATATATTTTGCGCAAACCACTCGTTAAACGCTTATTGCGATTTTTTTTTACCAAAAATAGGTAGAAGAATATTTATTATAGCAAAAAGTAAAAAATATTGTTTTTTTTTTCAAAATTGTCGCTCTATTTTTGTTTATAGCGCAAGGTCCTTAACCTGTATATTGGTCTGGGTCTTAAGTGGTTAAAACACTGCTGCACAAATACCTTGTGACATAAAATATTGCAAAAAATCGCCGTTTTATTCTCTGCTAATTATATATATTGTAATATATACACACACACACACACAGACACACAGACACACAGACACACAGACACACAGACACACATACACACACACAATATATATTATGTTTGGGGGTTCCAAGTAATTTTCTAGCAAAAAATACGGATTTTAACTTGTAAATACCAAAATGTCAGAAATAGGCTTAAGCATGAAAGGGTTAACTAAAATAGAATAAAAGCAATGGTCCTACTCACAAAACGAGCATAGGTGTATTTACTGACAAACTGGCTCTCCTGGCCCCTACAGGTGGAACTTGATAACGAGAGGATCGGACGGTCCCTCAAAACGGCTGACACTCTCGTGTGTACTCCCAAATATATATGTACACATAGGATCCAAGCTCAGGTGACCATCAGACAGCGAACCCCACCCTTCAATCCCTGCTTGTCCAGCCCACGTTCCCACCCCCATGGGTGGTAGCAAACTGCCAAACCATAATGGCTATACCAGGGACATTACAGCACCTCCCCTATTCTTACACTGGCATATAAAGCAGTATAAAACACCAGCAAATGATCGTAACAAGCTGCATTATAACCACCCCAAGTGCAAAGTGGGGGGACGGGGGCGCAGGCAGGTGCAGATCAAATGAAAGGCAATAAGTCCTTACCCCTATGCGTTACGCCTCACGGGGCGACATGGGCGGTGGTGGACCAATGACATGTTAGCAGTCCCAGTTGGTAAACATATCTCTCCCCATGTATCCATTGGGACGCATACAGTCCCGCGATCAGGAAGTGCGAGTACCTCATGCGTTCCAACCCTCACTTCTGCATGGGCCGAACGTCATTTCCACTATTTCGCGTGCACTCTTGGTGTGCAGCGCATAGCAGGACCATGACCCGGAAGTGCAGGTGTATTTGCGTTCCACCCGCCACTTCCGGTCCGAATGTGAGCATCACTACTGATCCTCACCATTAGTAAATGTTGCGCGCAGCTCCCTCTAGTGGCCAAGAACAGGAGGGAGAGGAACACAAATAAGTGTAGGCATTGTGATGCTCATCATAAAGCTGGCTGGGTGTCCCAATAGTAAATGATGTGCACTGCAAGACTATAGACCTTGCCTTAAAGACTGGACTACACTACCCGTGTTTAGCAAAACACCAGAGCGCAGGAGATTTTTGTTCAAAGGTTACATTTTCCACATTTGTGGCTTTTTAAATCACAATTGGTGTCGGTGTATAAATAGTCAATGAGTTTGTTATCTCTCACATGGATGCACGAAACAGGCTAGACACCGAGCCATAAGGAGGTAGAAAAGAACTCATGGCTCAGTATCTAGCACTAATTGTGATTTAAAAAGCCACAAATGTGGAAAATTAACCTATAAGTTGCCATTTAACCCATATGTGCCACCTTCTGTGTCTGTACCAAGGCCAAACATTCCAGGGTATGTAAACTCAGTATAGCATCTTATCTACAACCTGCGGCGGCTGGTCCTAAAGTGGTTAAGGCTCCTCTTAAAATATAGGATATGCTGGTAGGTCCGTTTTAACCACTTGCCCACTTCAACCCCCTTCCTAACCAGACCAAATTTTCAGCTTTCAGTGCTCTCACGTTTTGAATGACAATCAGTCATGTAACATGTACCCATTTTGTCATTTTTTCACACAAATAGAGCTTTCTTTTGGTGGTATTTGATCAACTGGGTTTTTTATTTTTTGCGCTATAAATGAATAAAGACTGAAAATTTTGTAAAATAAAATTTAGCAAATTAGTAATTCTTCTTCTTAAATTTTGGCTACTATTTATACTGCTACATATCTTTGGTAAATATACGGTAATCAAAATCAGTGTAAATTATTTGGTATGTGTGAAAGTTATAGAGTCCAAAAGGTATGGTGTCAATCATTGAAAATTGATCATACCCAATGTACTGACGGCCCATCTAATTTCTTGAGGCCCTAACAAGCCAAGACAGTACAAATACCCCCCAAATGACGCTGTTTTAGAAAGTGGACAGCCCAATGTATTTAGTAAGAGGTATGGTGAGTTTTTTAAAATTGTATCTTTTTCCCACAATTCTTCGCAAAATTAAGATGTTTTTTTTCTGTTTCACAAAATTGTCATATTTGCATATGCATACCACAAATTACACCCCAAAACACATTCTGCTTCTCCTCCCGAGTATGGCGATACCAAACACATTGGTAACCTGTACAAAATTGCAGCAAAAACACAGTAAAAACACCAGAGTTTGAAATGCTCAGGTGTGAATGCAGCCTAAACCTTTCTTATGACTGCTTACCTGGCAAAAGTAGTACCAGACTAGACTATACAAAAAATTATGACCACATATTTCCTTCTATGTAGCAACAGCACCTGACCTCACACAACATTTACCAGATCTTAAAGTGGCTGCAAGATAAGATGTCCAGTCCAAATCTGTGCTTGTTATCACAAACACATTTAAAGCGGGAGTTCACCCATTTAAAAAAAAAAAAAAAATCTCCCCTTAGCTTCCTGCTCGTTCGGTCTAGGGGAATCGGCTATTTATATTAAAATAGGTGCAGTACTTACCCGTTTTCGAGCTGTATCTTCTTCCGTCGCTTCCGGGTATGGGTCTTCGGGAGCCGGCGTTCCTTCTTGAGTGACAGCCTTCCGAGAGGCTTCCGACGGTCGCATCCATCGCGTCACTCGTAGCCGAAAGAAGCCGAACGTCGGCGCGGCTCTATACTGCGCCTGCGCACCGACGTTCGGCTTCTTTCGGAAAATCGTGACGCGATGGATGCGACCGTCGGAAGCCTCTCGGAAACCTGTCAATCAAGAAGGAACGCCCATTCCCGAAGCCCATACCCGGAAGCGACGGAGAGGATGCGTCTCGTAAACGGGTAAGTACTGCACATATTTTAAAATAAATAGCCGATTCCCCTAGTAATAACGAGCAGGAATCTAAGGGGGAAAAGTGCCCTCTAAGGGTGAACCCCCGCTTTAATCCCAGCAAAAGAAAAAAAGTGTTTTGGAGGGCAAGAAGATACAACATGGTACTCAGAATGTTTCTGTGCCTGTGTTCAGCTGCACAATATTTCCAGAACAGGGAGACCAAATGTCACGCTGGCCGCTGCCTCTGAGCCAGTACAACTCATTCATCTCCTGGTCTGACTGGCACAATGGTGACCGACTTCTTGAAATGCGAGTGACCTTACATAACCAACCATATTTTTTCCATGTAAAGATCTGCAATGAAACACAATCCAAAATGCCATTGGCTGTATGTAAAATGAAAAGAAAAAAAAAATAGGTCAGCAACCTGCGTCACTTTGATACCAGGGTATGTATCTTTGTAACTGGATCAAATAATTTCCACCTTCATGCTGAACACGTGACATAAGAAATTAGGGCTTTTATAAAAGTACTGAAAAACATCTACTAAATCCAAGTGTGCTTTGTATCAAAAATAATATGATTTGATGACGGCGGATGGAAGCTAAATTTCACACTCAAACACAGGAACACGGTGACACAGACATGCTTCTAGAAATAGTCACGAGTTATCTGGATAGACTAAAGGCGAAAGTAGAATCAGTTAATATAAACGTGTATAAAAAATAAAATGAATGCTGGACTATTAACAGTTGTTTATCTGTGAGTAATAACCATTGTCTGTGTACTGATGTTGTATAGGTTTTCAGCAATCAAGCAGGGTGGATTTTTTTTTTTTTGATCAAATTTCTTTCAATAAAATGCTTTTAGAGTAAAAAATATATCTACGTAATTTCATCAAAACTGACTTTGTCCTGGGGCCCCAGGACGAAGTCCGTTTTGACAAAACAACGTAGGGAGAAGCGGCGTGCCGACGTCATCACTACACAAGAGAGTCCCGGAGTGAACGGGCTGTGTTAGCCAGCCGGCTATACAATTTTCACATGCGATTTTTTATCTTCACACTGTAAGTGTAATTTTAACCAATTTTCTATATTAAATGTTTACTGGATTACGCTATGTTGGCCTTTCTTTCCTTCCTCACCTGGCTACGATCATACACGACGACTGCTTGTGAGTGGTTGGGGAATGACTTATTGCCGAGGAAACGACATCCATCCAGTCGCATAGACCCTTAGGCCGGGTTATAGGCCATACATCTACAGAAGATCTCCAATTGGGATCTTCATCTTCGGTAAGAGGCAATTATATAGAAGGTGGAGGATTTCTTTCCTATTACATCACTTTTCCTTGGTTTGCTCTAGTTTGAGGTCACCAATTTACCTATAGGAGGACTATACATCTTTAGCCTTTTTTGATCATCATCTGATGTGTGTTTTTCTGAAAAACAGAACATTCACTTGTTCATTTTGTATTTGTACACATTAGAACAGGGGTGGCAAACTCAAATTCATCGAGGGCCGCATTAGCAGTGTGGTTGCCCTCAAAGGGCCAGTTGTATATGGGTCGCACTACATACAGAATGCAGAGTTCAGGATTACGTCAGGATTATGCTACGTACACAGTGCAGGGATTCAGGGGTCCGCACAGACCCCCATTACATCAGAGTCAGCACAGACCCCCATTACATCAGGGTCCGCACAGAGCACCATTACATCAGGGTCCGCACAGAGCACCATTACATCAGGGTCCGCACAGAGCACCATTACATCAGGGTCCGCACAGAGCACCATTACATCAGGGTCCGCACAGAGCACCATTACATCAGGGTCCGCACAGAGCACCATTACATCAGGGTCCGCACAGAGCACCATTACATCAGGGTCCGCACAGACCCCCCCTGTAATGCTGTGGACTCGGATGTAAAAGGGGGAACTCTGATGTAAGGGGGGCTCTCCCCACCAAAGCCCCCCTCTTGCACCAGAGTCCACAGAGCACCCCTTAAATTCATTTAATATATACACTGGGAGGTGGGAGAGGGTGAGCTTACTCACCCCAGGAGGGAGGGTCAGGGGCGGGCTGCCTGCATCTTCCTTCACATTTTCCCGGGGATGTGTGAGCGAGGAAGACGCAGGGGGTGTAGGCGTGCCACACAGTGTAGAGAGGCGGGAAGAGGAGGAGCAGAGTCCGAGCTGAACTGTCGGCGTGGATTCTGAGGCTGAGCTGTGTGTGAGAGAGACACACAGCTCAGCCAATCAGCCGCGCCGGAGCCGCGCCGGAGCCCTGTCCGGATCGCCCTTTTATTCTCTAGGGCAGTGATGGCGAACCTTTTTGAGTGCCCAAATAGCGACACAAAACCAACTTATTTATTACAAAGTGCCAACATGGAATTAAACCTACCAGCGGCACTATACAGAGGAAGGAACTGATCATCCCTCTGAATGAGCCCTAAAAACAAACTTTTTTTTAAAGGAGTGAGTTACTCAGAATACTGGGATCAGGAATAGATGCATGTGCTCAGAATACTGGGATCAGGGATGGATGCATGTGCTCAGAATACTGGAATCAGGGATGGATGCATGTGCTCAGAATACTGGAATCAGGGATGGATGCATGTGCTCAGAATACTGGAATCAGGGATGGATGCATGTGCTCAGAATACTGGAATCAGGGATGGATGCATGTGCTCAGAATACTGGAATCAGGGATGGATGCATGTGCTCAGAATACTGGAATCAGGGATGGATGCATGTGCTCAGAATACTGGAATCAGGGATGGATGCATGTGCTCAGAATACTGGAATCAGGGATGGATGCATGTGCTCAGAATACTGGAAACAGGGATGGATGCATGTGCTCAGAATACTGGGATCAGAGATGGATGCATGTGCTCAGAATACTGGAATCAGGGATGGATGCATGTGCTCAGAATACTGGAATCAGGGATGGATGCATGTGCTCAGAATACTGGAATCAGGGATGGATGCATGTGCTCAGAATACTGGAATCAGGGATGGATGCATGTGCTCAGAATACTGGAATCAGGGATGGATGCATGTGCTCAGAATACTGGAATCAGGGATGGATGCATGTGCTCAGAATACTGGAATCAGGGATGGATGCATGTGCTCAGAATACTGCAATCAGGGATGGATGCATGTGCTCAGAATACTGGAATCAGGGATGGATGCATGTGCTCAGAATACTGGAATCAGGGATGGATGCATGTGCTCAGAATACTGGGATCAGAGATGGATGCATGTGCTCAGAATACTGGAATCAGGGATGGATGCATGTGCTCAGAATACTGGAATCAGGGATGGATGCATGTGCTCAGAATACTGGAATCAGGGATGGATGCATGTGCTCAGAATACTGGAATCAGGGATGGATGCATGTGCTCAGAATACTGGGATTAGGGGGGTGATGTGAAGGCCTTTCCCAAAGCAGTGTCCTCTGCCCCTTCACATCCCCCCACATACACAGCAGCGTCCTCTGTGCCCCCCCCCCCCCCCCTTAGCACTGTCCTACCTGTGTATGTGAAGTGCTCCACATTGCCATGCTTCAGCCTGAGCCCCTGCACAGGAACCCGCTCTCTAAATCCAGGAAGGGAGGAGTCAGTCTCCTCCTCGGTATCCAGAGGCATCATGCGCTGCTTACAGCAGACACTCTGTAACCTATCCACTGGGCTGCCCTCAGTGAATGCAGGGAGGGCTTTCCTCACATCAGCTGCCCCACTTCCTGATCACAATGCCGCCCGAACGCACTGACGATCGCCTGCACCGCAAGTGACTGCTTTGCTGGGGGATTCCCTCCTCTATCCTGGAGTGCCCACAGAGAGGGCTCGGCGTGCCAGCTGTGGCACGCATGCCATAGGTTCGCCATCACTGCTGTAGGGTGTTAGAATAAAAAATATATATAATGTTTGGGGGTTCTAATTAGAGGGAAGGAGATGGCAGTGAAAAATTACATATTAGAACTGCTGTTTTACTTGTAATGCCAAAGGCCACCACCAGATGGCAGAGGTTACAGAAAAGCTTGGCACTTCGCAAAGCCGCGGCCTCAATTGCTGGCCGTCGGGGGGGCACACTGTGCCTCCGTGCGCCCCCCGCCGATCGCGGGCCGGTAACTGAGGCCGCGGCCTCAATTACCAGCAAGCGCCAGGTCACAATTTCTTGTCGCAATTGCGACCTGGCGCCCGGATTTTGTCAAGCCCTGATTTAAATCACTAGTAATAAGGCTTTATTTAAATCAACTCGATTTAAAACAATTTTTAAAGAACTGTCATCTCTGTCCCACACCAGCTCCTCCTCTGACCCGCTGTTGACTCACCGACAGTCCCATTCACTTTAAAGGGACGGCTGGCGATGTGTCAGTGACACAACAAGGTGAGGGACGTGGTGGCAGCAGGTGAGTGGATACCTGCTAACAGGTGCTGCCATGATGGATCTGAAATAACAGGTGCTCTTTAAATGTAAGCACTTATTCTTGCTGGTAGTTGGAATCTTTAATATTTGCAAACAAAACGAAGGTTTCCTATTTGGAACAATAATCTGTCAGGTTAGTAAAACTGAAATATCAGAACTGATTCAATCATACAGTTTGTAGTGTACATAGATTTGTAAACAATGGGGTAAAGGAATATTCCTGAACTTTGTTTTATCTCATGGTTACTGTAAAATTGTGTGATTGTATCAACGCAGTGCATGTTATCTCAGCTTGCAGAGCTTGGATTCATTGAAAAATGGCTCATGCTACATTTCATGCTGAATAAACAAAATTATTAATGTATCTTTACCACTTACGGACCGGGCCTCTTTCTGAGATTTGTTGTTTACAAGTTAAAATTATTATTTTTTGCTAGAAAATTACTTAGAACCCCCAAACAAATATTTTTTTTTTTTTCTAACACACTAGAGAATAAAATAGCGGTCATTACAATACTTTTTGTCACATCGTATTTGCACAGCGGCTTTACAAGCTCACGTTTTTTTGGAAAAAATACACTTTTTGAATAAAAAAATAAGACAACAGTAAAGTTAGCCCAATTTTCTTTTTTATATTGTGAAAAAAATGTTACTGCATAGGCGACATTTAAACATTTCTACAGGTTACCAGTTTTAAATTAAAGAGGTCTAGGGCTAGAATTATTGCTCTCGCTCTAACGATCGCGGCGATACCTCACGTGTGTTTTGAACACGGTTTTGATATGCGGTCACTTGTATTCCTATTACAAGGAATGTAAAGATCCCCTGTAATAGAAAAAAAAAAAAAAGCACGACAGGTCCTCTTAAATATGAGATTTGTTGTTTAAAAATACCTCAGATCTCATATTTACACACACAAAAAAAAAAAAAAAGAGCTTAAAGAGCTATGGGCGGAAGTGAAGTTTGACGTCGCTTCCACCCTCCCATGCTATGGAGCCGAGCGGGGGCCATCTTCCCCTCAGTCGGCAGCCAGCCAAGCATGGAAGAGGACCCCATCGCCTCCAACGCTTATCGTGGACCCCCTCTCCCGACCCCGATAAAAGTGCCCTCATGCCGAATTTGTCGCAGAGACCACTTTAATCTGAAACAGGACCACTCACTGAAGAATATGATACCAGGGTTATGGCAGCTAGCCGCTACCATAACAAAGATATTCCTCTTCAAAGTGCTGCCGTATATCGTGAGCCGGTCTGGAAGTGGTTAAAATAGAAAACTCTTAGGCCCCTTTCACACGGTCGGGCCGTTCAGGTCCGCCTGTTAGTTTTTTTGGCGGACCTGAACGGCCGCTCCATTCTTCTCTATGGAGCGTCGTATGTCAGCGGTGTCCATGGCAGATCAGATCAGTTGAGTAACTTGTATAGCGCTACAAATGCAAACTAAATAGCCTCAAGGCGCTTATTTCCATCTGGTGTCATCTAGGGCCGAAACAACTAATCGATTAATCGACAACTAATCGATTATGAAATTAATCGATTACAATTTTCGTAATTGATTAATCGGCCATAATGGTTTTAAAAAATAAAATAAAAAAATTAGCCCTTTATAGTACAAAAGAGCAAATCGCTACTGTAAATATTACTTTCACTGTCCCACAGTAAAAAAACGAACCCCTTACAGTAGCGATTATTTGCTCTCTTTTTGTACTTATTTTTGTTTTTTTAACCCCATTATGTTACTAAACATCTCAGGCCGGGGTCATACCTCTGTTTTTTGGTGCTTTTTGCAGAAACACACTACAGTTCATTTACAGGTTTTCCTATGGGACACATCCATGATTTTTCTTCAGCTGCTGCGTATTTGGAAAGGGCAAGGACTTTTTAAAGCAAAACGGTGCTATTTTGTTTTTTTTGGTTCAATATACTTCAATGGGGAAGCTGCAGAAAAGCATATAATGTGTTTTTTTCCGCAATTTGTGTTTTGTAATCTGCCAAAACAAATTGGCTAAATTTTTTTTCTTTTTAAGGCTATTATCCGATTAATCAAAGCAATAATCGGCCAACTAATCGATTATGAAAATAATCGTTAGTTGCAGCCCTAGTGTCATCCTTATCCTTCAGAAGAGGTGGGACTTCAGGAAAAACTTAAGACCCGATAGTTTTCTTCCATGCGGATATTTGTGGGAAGAGCATTCCATAGCCGTGATCCTTGGACTGCAAATCTTCATTCTCCCTTCGATTTGTAGTGGGACTTAAGATGTGGAAAAGGTTTTGATTAGTTGACGGGAAAACGCGATTGGGGGTGGGGGGGTGTAGAGTTTTATTTTCTTGCATAAGTATTGAGGAGCCTTTCCTTGAGTGCATTTGTGGGTGAGGCAGAGGGCCTTGAATGTGACCCGATCCTTTACGGTTAGCCAATGGAGGGGCCTCAGGCATGGGGTGATTGATTCCCAAGGTTTTTTTCCCGTTACCAATCTGGCTGCCGTGTTCTGGACGACTTGAAGGCGCGAGATCTGGTATTTAGGTAGTCCTAAGTAGAGGGAGTTTGCGTAGTCCAGTCGAGAATTGATGATTGTTCCGACTACTACCACTGTATCCTCTTCCAGGATGAAGGGGATGAGTCTGCGTAGTAGGCGGAGAACATAGTAGGATCCGCTGACTACTGATCCTATTTGTGCATCCATCGACATCTCTGAGTCAAAGGTGATTCCGAGGCTTTTAACTTTGGTGCTTGGGGTGATGATCTGTCCAAGGATGGTGGGTGGTGTCCATGAGGTCCTAGCTTTCGACTTTCGGTTTGCGTGGAGAAGTTCTGTTTTGGGTCCATTGAGTTTGAGTTAGCTCTCGGTCATCCAATCATCGATCAATGCAAGACATTTTTCTAATCCGTGATATTGGTCGTTTCTTTGGTGATGCAAAAGTAAAAAGTTAGGTGTCATCAGTGTAGGAGTAGAAGCACAGGTCCTGTTCGCTGATGATTTTGAGGAGTGGGTGGAGGTAGATGTTGAAAAGCACGGGTGACAGGGGAGATCCTTGATGGATTCCACAAGAAATGGTGCGTGTTTCCGAGGTGAAAGGTCCTAGTTTCACTGTCTGGGAACTATTTCCTAGGAAGGATGCGAACCAGGGCAGATCTGAGTCTGTGACTCCGGCTACTGTAAGGGCCCTTTCACACGGGGCGGATCAGTAATGATCTGCCTCCGTGTGTCCGTCAGCTCAGCGGGGATCGCTCTGTATATCCCTGCTGAGCCGGCGGCTGACAGGGCGGTCCCCGCACACTTTGCAGGGACCTCCCTGTCTTTTCTCCGCTCTCCCCAATGGGGGATCGGATGAACAAAGACCATGTGTCCGTGTTCATCCGATCCGATGACGGAAGAAAAAAAATAGGGTTTTGTTTTGTCCCCAAAATCGGATCTTTGCGGAGGCGGGCGATTACGGGGGTCAGCGGATGTTTATCCGCTGACACCTGCAATCACATAGGGACCAATGTATGTCCCTTTTTCATCCGCAAAGAGGTTCATGTGAGTAGAGTTTTGTGATCTACTGTGTCGAATGCTGCAGCAAGGTCCAGCAGCACCAGTAGACACGATTCTCTGTCATCTGCTGCTTCAGGGGGGGGGGGGGGGGGGGGGGTCATCCCATATTTTGAGAAGTGCCGTTTCTGTGACATGGCCGAGGTTGGATTTCTTAAGGAGGGGTTTGATTATGCCTTGTTTTAGGGAGAATGGAACAATACCTTCTTTAAACGATTGATTTACAAGATGTATTATGGTGGGTGCCAAGATATCGGTACATTCTTTCAAGAGTTTTGCAGAAATCTGGTGATGTGCCGTCGGAGGCTTCTGATGTTTTTGGTGGTGTCGATGGTGATTTGGACCAGCGAAAATTGTGTAGATTGTGGAAGATTTGTATGTATTTCCTCTTCTTGCTTTAGCTGAGTGAGGTTGGTTTGTTTTTTTCTGTTGAATTATTTCCTGAATGTTTTTGATTTTGTTGATGAAAAAATCCGATAGTTAATTACAGAATTCTTGAGTGTCGTTTGCTGGCGGCTCTAGACAGGTGGGGTTCATAGTCTAAGCGACTAGTTTGAAAAGTTCACGAGATCGGTTTAGGGCTTTTGAGATGGTGTTTGAGAAGTGTTCTTTTTTTGTTTTGAAGATTGCTTTGTGGTATTTCTTAGCGAGTGTTTTGTAGTTTGTGAGGTTTCCCTCTGTTGGGTTTCTCCTCCAGGCTCCTTCAGCGCTTCTGCGTTCTTGCTTCAGTAATATAAGTGTGACGCTAAACCAGCCGGAGTTGTTTTTGCGGAGGAGTGCTCTGCGTTTCGGGGAGACCGTGTCTGTTTGTAGTCGTGCCTTATTTAAGAAGTAGAGCGTTTGTTCCGTTGAGTAGTTTTGATTTAGCATTCCTATTTTCTCCGATAGTTTGGTTTTGAAGAGTTCAGAGTGTAGTTTCTTCTGGGATCTTGTCCAGTGTGTTGTTATTGAGTGTTTTGGAAGATGGTGTTGGTGGCAATTTAAAATTTTATAGCGTGATGGTCCCTCCATGGTAAAAGCATGTTAATGTCCAAATTTTGTTTGAAGATGAGGTCGAGAATGTGCCCTGAAACATGCGTGGGGGCATTTATCAGTAGCTGCAGACCTAGTTCTTCCAGTTGGTCGATGCAGGAGGTGGCGATGGGGTCCTGGATGGAGTTAGTCCAGGGGTTGAAGTCCCTGAGTAGCAGAAGATTTTTGGCTTTTAAGGTGTATGTCGAGATGAATTTGGTGAAAGGTGTGAGGTGGTGTGTCTTTGGTCCCGGTAGTCTGTAGCATAGCAGTATGTGGACGGTTTCCTCGGGTGTTTGAAGTTGCAGAGTGAGTGTTTCCATGAAAGGCAATGCATTTTGTAGAGTTGGTTTGATGATAGAAAGGTGGGATTTGTAGATCACTGCTCTTTGTCCTATTCTATGTTCGGTTAGGATGCAGTAGTTCTCCGTCACCAATTCTGTTAGGATGGTGTTACAGTCAGGTGTTAGCCAGCTTCCCGTGATAAAGAGGCAGTCTGTATTGTTTTGGGTGATGAAGTCGTGGATTTCCTGTCTGTGCTTGACTGCCGATCTGGTGTTGATCAGGGCACATAAGTGTTGTAGTTAAAGTGGTGCCTTTCCTGTTTTTGGTGGTCGATTGTGGATTGATTCTTAGAAGTTGTTCTTTCCGTAATATTTTTTGGGTGGAGGTTTGTAGTGTTGCGGCGGCAATCTTTTGGCTGTGGAGGGTGTCCGCTGAATATTTAATGCTGCACATGATTAAAAAATAAAAGACTGATGGTGCTGGGGTGATGCGATGATGATACAGATGGAAATGATGATGAAGAAGATAAAGGTCCTCTTAAAAAAAAAGATAAAGGTGACAGGACAGCGATGGTCCCGGAGATATGGCGAAGATGATGCCGACGTGCTGGTGGCGACGATGGCAGATGATAGAACCCAAACTGACCTGACCGCCCCCCGTTGATCCTGAGGAAGGAGAAAAACCCCAGCCGAGCCTGGCCAATTTGCTACTGCAGGGGGAGAAATTCCTTCCTGATCCCCAGAGAGGCGATCGGTGAACCCTGGATCTGACCCCGACGGGTGGGGGAGCTCCGGAGTTTGGAGAGGGCACGCCAGCCTGCTGAAGAGGAAAAATTGGGAGGAAAGATATGGGCTGGCCGGAGTTAGGCCGCAGCCCCGGTCTGTCCTGGTAGTCTACTAACGCAGGAGGGGGGCGCCCGGGGGCGGCAGGCGGCTGCGGACGGCGCGGAGGTAAGCTGGGGAGCTAAATTGGTGTGGAGCCGGGTCTAGGGGAAGCTAGTATAGACCGTTCAGGCTCACATTTGGTGGGGGTAGAGCACTGAGAAATCCGTGGATGTTTGTCCTGGACGGCCAGAGCTCTGGCACACACGTCCGTTCCACTGGATTGTGTGTGTAACTGAGCAAAGAGGTGCTAAAACTGTAGCAAGCTGCTGGCTGAGGGGGGCACTTAAAGGAGGGAGGGACTAGGAGCAGCAAAGAGGGACCAGAGGAGAGGAGGATACAGGCTACTCTGTGCAAAATCAACTGCACAGAGGAGGCAAGTATAAAACGTTTGTTATTTATAATTTTTTTTTAACGAGCCTTTACAATCACTTTAACCCCTTCCTTACCAGGCCATAATAATATGACGGGTGGACGTCATATGATGTCTTTTCTTCCCGGCCACCTAGGGCGCGTGCCCGGCGACCGCGATGTCCGCCGGGCACCCGCGATTGCTGGCGATCATGGCAGGAGTGTGGATCTTTGCCTGTAAACACACAGATCCACCTCCTGTCAGAGGTGAGGAGACCGATGTGTGTTCCCAGTACAGAGGAACACACATCGGTCTCCTCCCCTTGTGAGTCCCCTCCCCCTAAAGTAAGAATCACTCCCAGGGAACAAATTAACCCCTTCAGCGCCCCCTAGTGTTAACCCCTTCCCTGCCAGTCACATTTACACAGTAATCCGTGCAGTTTTATAGCACTAATCGGTGTATAAATGTGAATGGTCTCTAAAATATGTCAAAAGTGTCTGATATGTCTTCCGCAATGTCAGGATCACAATAAAAAAAAAAAAAAAAAAAAAAAAAAAGAGATTACCGCCATTACTAGTAAAAAAACAAAAGTAAGAAATAAAAACGCCATCAATCAGCAGCCGAGGATCGGGACAATGTCTCCCTGGCTTTGATTAGCACAGCGCCGTGCTCACTTCCTGGCGGGCTCTGCACGTGTTCTATGCGAACAAGCCAGAGCTCATCCTTAGCGATGGGCACCCGCGATTGGCAAGTAACTGAGCAGGACCGTGGATCTCTGTGTGTAAACACAGAGATCCACGTCCTGTCAGGGAGAGGAGACCAATGCTGTGTCCCTTGTACATAGGGACACAGATCGGTCACCTCCCCAGTCAGTCCCCTCCCCCTACAGTTAGAACACTAACTAGGCTCCACATTTAACCTCTTCCTCGCCCCCTAGTGTTAACCCCTTCCCTGACAGTCACATTTATACAGTTATCAGTGCATGTTTATAGCACTGTTCACTGAATAAATGTGAATGGTCCCAAAAATGTGTCAAAAGTGTCCGATGTAGCCGCTATAATGTCGCAATCCCAATAAAAATCGCAGATCGCCGCCATTCCTAGTAAAAAAAAACATTAAAAAAAAATCATAATTATGTCCCCTATTTTGTAGGCACTATAACTTTTGCGCAAACCAGTCATTATACGGTTATTGGGATTTTTTTTTTTTACCAAAAATATGTAGAAGAATACGTATCGGCCTAAACTGAGAAGATTATTTTTTTTTTTTTTTTAAATGGGATATTTATTATAGCAAAAAGTAAAAAATAGTGGGTTTTTTTTTCAAAATTTACGCTCTTTTTTTGTTTATAGCCCAAAAAATAAAAACCGCACAGGCGATCAAATGCCACCAAAAGAAAGCTCTATTTGTGGGAAAAAAAGGACGTCAATTTTGTTTAGGAGCCAAGTCGCACGACCGCACAATTGTAAGTTAAAGCGACGCAGTGTGTGAAATTTCGCCTGGGCAGGAAGGGGGTATATGTGCACAGTAAGCAAGTGGTTAATGCATTCTATGCATTAAGGTGAAAAACCTTTTTTAGAGCTGCAGCCCCCTCCCTGTTTTATTTACATGGACGCTTTCATCCTCTGTTCGGGAACGAGCACACCATCTGTAGCTGGTGTCTCGTGTCCCGATTGATAGCAGCGCAGCCATCGGCTCCCGCTGCTGTCAATCAAATCCAACTTCGGGGGTGCCAGGGGCCGAGTCGCACATTCGTGTCTATAGACGCAGAATGCTGGACTCAGGCGCGCGCCCGTAAGTTAACCCACAGGGAGAGCGCTTCTCCTAGGGGGTTATCTAAAGTGAGGAGCCATGAGAGCCGCGGGGGACCCCAGAAGTCGGTGTTCAGGGCCACTCTGTGCAAAACGAGCTGCACGGTGGCGGTAAGTATGACATGTTTGTTAATTTTAATAAACGATCCTTTACAATCACTTAAAGGCTAGATACACACACAACTTTTTTTCGTTTAACTAACATTCCTTGCTGTGACTTTGTGTTCTTGCAGCCATTGGTTGCTAGTGCCAGTTGGCTGCTGGTCAGATGATGTCGCACAGCGCGACCACCCCCCCCCCCCCCCCCTCCACAGACATCGCACAGCGCGACCCCTCCACAGATGTCGCACAGCGTGACCGACCCCCCCCCCCCCTCCACAGACGTTGCACAGCACAACCCCCCCCCTCCACAGACGTCGCACAGCGCGACCCCCCCTCCACAGATGTCGCACAGCGCGACCCCCCCCTCCACAGACGTCGCACAGCGCGACCCCCCCTCCACAGACGTCGCACAGCGCGACCCCCCCCCCCTCCCCAGACGTCGCACAGCGCGACCCCCCCCCCTCCCCAGACATCGCGACACCCCCCCCTCCCCAGACATCGCGACCCCTTCTCCAAAGACGTTGCACAGCGCCACCCACCTCTCCACAGACTTTGTATAATGTGAAAGGAGCAGTGGCGGCCCGTCCATAGGGGGCGCCCGGGCGCCGCCCCCCCCCTCCCCAAGTCAGTTAAAAAATTATAATAATAAAAAAAAAAAAAAAAAAAAAATTTTTTTTTTTTTAAACATGTCCCTTTAAAAAAAAAAAATGCAAAAAAGGTCCTTATGTGCACTGTGTCGGGCGCCGGGTGCAGTTCGGTACGAGTAGCGCCACGTCTGTGCAATCACAAGATTGCAGACGAGGCGCTACATTGGCAGGAAAAAAATGCATTTGTGGCGGAGCCGATCGCGCCACTTGCTTCCGGCGTATTGAACTATATTGTGGCCGGGCGCGTGCACTGTACCCAGTATATTGCTGTGCATAGTGCCGACATCAGGAAGTGACGTCGGCACTATGCATCTCAGAGGGACGCATCCCCGTCAGCCACACATCCCCGTGAGCAACATATCCCCGTGAGAGCCAGCCGTTCTACAGGTACAGAAGCAGGCTCAGTAATTAGTAAAAGTGTCCCTGTTTGTTGAATACAGAAGGGTGCATCACAGTCGTAGTGAAGGAATCAGTGCAGTAATAAATGAAATGGTGACATGAAACCAGAGGGGTCATAGCAAGAGGAAAGGGTGAGGATCATGTGCAGTGGAGAGTGTGGGGGTTGGTATGTGGGGTGGTGGAGGTACTGTGATCTGATCTGAGGAGAGCAGAGCGTGTGTTATCCTGTCAGTGTCATACAGCAGCACCTTGTACTGTGATCTGTGATGATCGGACTGCAGGTGGAGGGAGATCTGCTTCTGTGTCCCGGGAATCAACTCTGCCCTAAAATCAGAGATTCACCCGACAGTGTGCTGCTGTGTCAGAGAGACATGTGTCAGGCAGGAGAGGGGAGAGAAGGGGGGCCATGGGGGACTGATCTAATGCTTAATGCTTCTCTTATTCATTACTAAATCCCTGGTGAAGGACAGTGATACATCTCCCTCTCTCATCTATCTATCTATCTATCTATCTATCTATCGAATTATCTATCTATCGAATTATCTATCTATCTATCTATCTATCTATCTATCTATCTATCTATCGAATTATCTATCTATCGAATTATCTATCTATCTATCTATCGAATTATCTATCTATCGAATTATCTATCTATCTATCTATCTACCTACATGTATGTCTCTCTAGTTATCTATCTATCTATCTACATGTCTGTCTCTCTATCTATCTATCTATCTATCTATCTATCTATCTATATACATGTCTGTCTCTCTATCTACATGTATGCCTCTCTAGTTATCTATCTATCTATCTATCTATCTATCTATCTATCTATCTATCTGTCTCTCTAGTTATCTATCTATCTATCTATCTATCTACATGTCTGTCTCTCTAGTTATCTATCTATCTATCTATCTATCTATCTATCTATCTATCTATCTATCTATCTATCTACATGTCTGTCTCTCTAGTTATCTATCTATCTATCTATCTATCTATCTATCTACATGTATGTCTCTCTAGTTATCTATCTATCTATCTATCTACATGTCTGTCTATCTATCTATCTATCTATCTACATGTATGTCTCTCTAGTTATCTATCTATCTATCTACATGTCTGTCTGTCTCTCTATCTATCTATCTACATGTCTGTCTCTCTAGTTTATCTATCTATCTATCTATCTATCTATCTCTCTAGTTATCTATCTATCTATCTATCTAGTTATCTATCTATCTATCTACATGTCTGTCTCTCTATCTATCTATCTATCTATCTATCTACATGTCTGTCTCTCTATCTATCTATCTATCTATCTATCTATCTATCTATCTATCTACATGTCTGTCTCTCTAGTTTATCTATCTATCTATCTATCTATCTATCTCTCTAGTTATCTATCTATCTATCTATCTAGTTATCTATCTATCTATCTACATGTCTGTCTCTCTATCTATCTATCTATCTATCTATCTACATGTCTGTCTCTCTATCTATCTATCTATCTATCTATCTATCTATCTATCTATCTATCTATCTATCTATCTATCTATCTGTCTCTATCTATCTATCTATCTATCTATGTGTATGTCTCTCTAGTTATCTACATATCTATCTATCTGCATTTCTGGTTATCTATTTTTCCATCTACATGTCTTTATCTATCTATATGCATGTATATCTATCTATCTATCTATCTATCTATCTATCTATCTGTCTGTAGGCCCTATTGCCCTATTGCGGGCGACTGATCGGGGGGGGGGGGGGGTTGGTTGTGGTATTGTTTGCGCCCCCCCCCAACAAATGGAGCACCAGCCGCCACTGGAAAGGAGCGCATAGCACACAATACTGTTGCCTTCAAATCACTGATGGGTGAATACACAGCACATTGTACTCCCATAGACAGGACAGTGAGTACAGTCCTATACAGCATAAAGAACAGGGACATTCACAACCCTCCCCATCCACAACTTAGAGACAGCAGGGTGCTCTGCATGCTGGGACATGGAGTTCCAGAGTTTCCAGAGAGCCAATGAGTTCCTGATAGCGAGTGCTGAGCCCACGACCACTTACCTGCCTCACAATCTACTACACGAGGGGACAAGTTCCTCGCCTTCCAATCGCCATACTGCAGCGCTACCCCCCACAACCTCGGAGGATTGGGCAGCCCGTACTGGCGCGGGAACCTCCAGTCAGCCTCCTGTGTGACAGCCCAGCCTCGGGTTTTACCAACTTACACACATGGAGGGGGCAGTCTATACTCTATTAGGTGGTACTTTCTACCTACTCTTAGGCCAGCTTCATTAAATGATCGTTCATATCTTTATTATATATCGTGTCAGAGCTCCTAGCGTCCATAAACTGAATCACCGGGGGGTGTATAGACCCATGATTTTCCGTCCCCCCCTAGCTAGAGTTATGAGCCAGTCCACTCTGAGACGTCCGGTTGTTGTTGGCGCGTAATTTGTAGTGGAGGAGAGTTACCTCATAATACCTTGGAGACTGGGCTGACATGGCCTACGGTGTAACGTGACCTACACCCGCTCCCTCTGTAAAGTCCTACGAAGAGGTGAGTGATGGGGGTCTTGTGAGGAGTTGGGGAACGACAGTGGTGACACCACCCATCATTTCTTTCAAGTATAGTTGCAATCCCTATTGGACGTTATAGAATCTCGGAGAAGTCCACTTGGAGATCTCCTCACCAGAGGGCTTGGCCACCTCATATGTAGAAAAGAAGGGAATCCATACCAAGAGAAATACAGGGGTTGCCAATGAGGTCCTTGCATCCTAAACCTGCACTATCTTACAGATCTAATGGCTTCTACACTTCCAATGTCAATGGCCTGGAAGAAGTAAGCGGAAAGGTATTCTGACATCGCTGACTGTGTGCTTGTTCCAAGTCAGTGATTTGGAAAGTACTGGTCAAGAGCAGTGCCGGCCCAAGACATTGTGCTGCCTGGGACCAAGAATGAAATTCTGCTCCCCCCCCCCCCCCCCCAAATAAATCACGCCCACCAAAATGCCCCCACATTCATTATTTTATATCATGATAACTAAAGGGGACCCGTCATGGCTCTATACATGTATAAAGAGAACCTGTCATGGCTCTATACATGTATAAAGAGAACCTGTCATGGCTCTATACGTGTATATAGAGGACCTGTCATGGCTCTATACGTGTATATAGAGGACCTGTCATGGCTCTATACGTGTATATAGAGGACCTGTCATGGCTCTATATGTGTATATAGAGGACCTGTCATGGCTCTATATGTGTATATAGAGGACCTGTCATGGCTCTATATGTGTATATAGAGGACCTGTCATGGCTCTATATGTGTATATAGAGGACCTGTCATGGCTCTATATGTGTATATAGAGGACCTGTCATGGCTCTTTACAGTTAAAGGAATATAAAGAGGACCTGTCATGGCTCTTTACATTTAAAGGAATATAAAGAGTACTTGTCATGGCTCTATACATGTATAAAGGCGTATAACGAGGACCTGTCATGGCTCTATACATATATTCAGGAGTATGAAGGGACCTGTGCATTGCCAGCAAACTAACCATGTACACTAATTGTGGGTTTTTTTTGGTACCAAAAATATGTAGAAGAATACATATTGGCCTAAACTGATGAAGAAATTCGTTTTTTTATTGTAGCAAAAAGTAAATAAAAGAATAAATATATATAATTTTTAAATTGTCGTTTTTTTGTTGTTCATGGCACAAAAAAATTAAAAACCGTCAGTAGGGCTTTGGACGGTGTCAGTAGGGCTTTGGACGGTGTCAGTAGGGCTTTGGACGGTGTCAGTAGGGCAGTGGACAGTGTCAGCAGCATTGTACCTCCATCCAAAAACCTGAATCAGCTCTACTGAACCCAACCCCATACAAACTGTTCATAAAGTGGCACTGTGCAACCTTACCTTCCAGGAGCTGCTGCAAAGATGTGGCCCTCCATTCACTGTCTCTGGAGTGCACAGACAGACAGTGCAGTGTGACCTGGCTGCAGGACATAAGCCCTGCTGGAGTGGGGAAAGAAAGGAGGGGTTTGCATGCTGTAAGGGGGTAGCTGATAGAAGGGGGGTAGGCGACAGAGGGAAGGATGGTTGACACAGAGGGGGGGTTGCTGACAAAGAGGCAGAGAGGGGAGTGGCTTACAGAGAAGGGTGGGCTGACAGAGAGGGGTGGGTTGCTGACAGAGAAGGGGGCTGATGGGGGTTGCTGACAGAGGGGGGTGGCTTACAGGGGGTGGCTTATAGAGGGGGGCGGGCTGACAGAGTGGATTGGCTTACCGAGGGGGGCACTGACAAGGGGGGTTGATGACAGGGAGAGGGCTGACTGGGGGGTTGCTGACAGGGAGGGGGGGCTGACGTGGGCTTGATGACAGAGGGGGGCTTGCTGAAATAGAGGGGGCTGATAGGGGGGGTTGCTGACAGAGAGGGGGCTGACAGGGGGTTGTTGCTGACAAGTGTTGCTGACAGCCAGGGGGAGGCTGGCAGATGGGCGGGTGGAAGAGCGGATGACACAGAGACCTTATCCCAGTCAGATGAAACAGCGCGCCAGGCAGGGTGCGGGTCTCGGGGTGGTCGCGATCACCCACAGTCCAGCCCGCACATGTGTCAAATCCGGACAAGCCCTACGGCCCGCTCCTGTCATCACTACAGCAGCTCGCTGACTGCTTTCCTCCAGCTGTGCTTCTCACAGGCAGCGGAACGGGCTGGCAGGGGCGTCAGACCCATTGTACTGTGGCAGGCGCAACACTATAAAGTGCCTCATGCGCTGTGGCATTAGAAGAATTGTGATATCTCTGACTTTTCAGTCCAACAAGACTGTCTATTACTCTGAAATTCCTCTATTGCCGTTCTATGGAAGCAGTAAGGTTTAAAGAGCACACCAAATGCTTAAAGTGGAGTTCCACCCATAAATATAACATTACATCAGTAGTTTTTTAAAAAAAGGCCTTAGTCCTTTAAGAATTATTTCTTTTTTTTTAGATGCCTTCAAAGTGTTGTTGCTAGGCAGAATAGTTAATCTTCCCTCTTCCTGCACCTAGGTGCTTAAGCTTCCTAACCTACACCGCACAGACTCCTGGGAATGTAGTGGGTGTAACTTTCCAGGAGTCTGTGCACTCCCCAGTCTCAAAGAATCATGTGACTTGGACAGTACAGGTGCTGAAACCTGATCTGAAACCTATTACACTGCTTGTACAGCACTGAGCATGTGCGAGATCTGCAAGGCTGAAATCCATGAAGTCATACAGTCTGGCTTCATGATGCCCACACTTAAGATGGCCCCAGTCAATTTCTATTTTATAAAGTGTCTAAATGCTGTAACAACCTAACAAAACGGACCTTAGTTTACAGGCCAACTTTACTAGAATACATTAAGCTTGTGTATTACAGGGGTATTTATATTTAAAAAGTGAAATTGTGGCTGGAACTCCGCTTTAAATAACTTCTTTATTAACCACTTCCATACAGGGCACTTACGCACCTTCCTGCCCAAGCCAATTTTCAGCTTTCAGCACTGTCGCACTTTGAATGGCAATTGCGCGGTCATGCTACACTGTACCCAAACAAAATTGGCGTCCTTTTTCCCCCACAAATAGAGATTTCTTTTGGTGGTATTTGATCACCTCTGCAATTTTTTTTTTTTTTTTTGCGCAACAACTAAAAAAAGACTGACAATTTTGAAAAAAAATTACGTTTTTATTTTTTTCTGTTAATTTTTTTGTAAATAAGTACGATTTCTCTTTCAATTACGGGCACTGATATGGCGGCACTGATGGACATCGATGAGGTAGTACTGACGGGCACAGATGAGGTGGCACTGATTGGCGGCGCTGGTATGCGGCACTAATGGGCACTGATGGGCACACATAGGCGGCACTGATGGGCACTCATGGGCGGCACTGATGGATAATTATGGGTGGCACAGATGGGCACTGATAGGTGGGCACTGGGCATGGATGGGCACTGTGGGGTGGCACTGATGGACACTGTGGGGTGACACTGATGGACACTGTGGGGCGGCACTGATTTACACATGTTGCCAGTCAGTGCCCATTTGTGGGCACTGATTGGCATCTTTTTTTATTGCTTTTATTTTTTTTTCAAGACTTTTTTTTTTTTTTGCCCTTCCCTGGTGGTCCAGGGTGGGCTTCCCTGGTGGTCCATGTGGCGATCTGAGGGGGGGCTGCGCTGATAAACAATCAGCCCGAACCCCCCCTGTCAGGAGAGCCGCCGGTCGGCTCTACTCTACTCGCGTCTGTCAGACGCGAGTGAGGAAGAGCCATTAACGGCTCATCACGTGGTAAAGAGTCTCTGTGAGAGACTCTTTACCGAGATCGGTGTTGCGGGGTGTCAGACTGACACCCTGCAACAACGATCGCCGCGATGCGCGCCCCCAGGGCGCCCCCAACGGCTGAGAATCCTGAGGACGTCATATGACGTCCAGTCAGGATTCTACAACCACTTCGCTGACGTCAATTTGTCATTGGCGGGCGGCAAGTGGTTAACTTCACTTTTCTTCATAGATAGCACTGCTGTCCATGTACAAACACGCATTGAATAAAGTATAACAGACAGAAAATGGCGGTTCAAATATTCAATCTTGTCATTCAACATAAAATGGTGGATATCTCTATCTCTCTCTCTTCTCCCCCCCCCCCCCCCTGTGGTTTGCAACTTGGTTTGCAGTGTTGCTTTAGCTTGTTAAGATGGATGTGACTTAGTTCGGTGGAACAACAGTTAGATGACTTTGTTTGGTGGAACTACAAGTGAATACAGTTCTGATCACACTATTTTCAATAAGAACATATATATAACTTGTGTAACATACCTATTTAGGTCCTTGCTTCCATAAAACTGAACTCTGTATGTCTGCTCTCTGTCTTCATGTGGAATGAATGCAGCACATGTACAGTATTAGGAACCTCCCAGACAGAAAGGATGCAAAGGTAGCTGTCATAGGTCAAGACTCTGCTCAATGTGAGATTAGCTGTGATTGGCCAAGGACTCCTGATGAGTCACAAAAGCTTCTCTATGCTTTCTGGTATGAATTCTACTGTGTAATAAGCTTACCTTCACTGTGATATAAATAAATGATTCTTAACCACTTGCCTACTGTGCACATACACCCCCTTCCTGCCCAGAAGAGATTTTAGCTTCCGGGACTGCGTCGCTTTAACTGACAATTGCGCGGTCGTGCGACGTGGCTCCCAAACAAAATTGACGTCCTTTTTTCCCCACAAATAGAGCTTTCTTTTGGTGGTATTTGATCGCCTGTGCAGTTTTGATTTTTTGGGCTATAAACACTACTCGAATGATAACAATCACAATTTCAAATAGTAAAAATCAAAGAGTGTAAATTTTGAAAAAAAACACTATTTTTTACTTTTTGCTATAATAAATATCCCATTTTTTTTAAAAAATATATTTTTTTTTCTCAGTTTAGGCCGATACGTATTCTTCTACATATATTTGGTAAAAAAAAAAAATCGCAATAACCTGGTTTGCGCAAAAGTTATAATGCCTACAAAATAGGGGACATAATCTTTTTTTTTTTATTTATTTTTTTACTAGGAATGGCGGCGATCTGTGTGTTTTTTCGGGACTGCGACATTATAGCGGACACATTTTTGGGACCATTCACATTTATACAGTGAACAGTGCTATAAATATGCATTGATTACTGTATAAATGTGACTGGCAGGGAAGGGGTTAACCACTAGGGGGCGGGGAAGGGGTTAAATGTGCATCCTGGGTGTGTTCTAACTGTGGGGGGAGGGGGTGACTGGGGGAGGTGACCCATCTGTGTCCCTATTTACATGGGACACAGATCTGACGTCCTGTCGGAACAATAGAGCATTCCACCCGCCGTCATTTGACCGCGGGCGGATGTTAAGTGGTTAAAGGACACAACATACAACTGTTATATGACATTCAAGCATAAAATCACAGTGAATAACTTTGCTTTTGTCTCTCACATATAAACATGTGCACTACATTTAGGTACTTAGCAGGTTTAGCTGTATATACATGTAGGTTATATTGGCTACCTAGGACATGTTCTAGCTGGCCAGCTACTCCCACCAAAATTACTTCTAATTCTTGTTCTCTATAGTGGATGTGAACATGAATTTGGGAAATTTTCTATCAGGTTCTCAACTTCCAAGTGTCTTTTATTACTCTCAAGTAGAACAACTAACTTCTGTATAGGACGTTCCAACCTGAGTGGAGTAGTGAGACGTTTTCCCTTTTTGTCAAGTTTTCTGTGGACTCTAGACTTATAAGACCATCATCTACATAGAAGTTTTTCTTAAGAAAATTTGCTGCTGATGGAAATCCTTTTCATTTTAATTAGCCAAGTACTTCATACCATAATTGGCACAACTCAGAGACGATGCTGCTCCAAACAAATGTACTTTCATTCTGTATTCTGCTGGCTCTGTATCTGTATCTCCGTCCTCCCACCATAGGAACCTCAGGAAATCTCTATCTTCATTCTTCACATGGAACTGGTGGAACATTTTTTCAACATCACACATGACTGCTATGGGATACTTTCTGAATCTACAGAGTACTCCAGGCAGAGTGTTTGTAAGATCTGGTCCTTTTAGTAGATGATCGTTCAATGCAACACCATCATACTTTGCTGAGCAATCAAATACTACTCTAATTTTATCTGGTTTCTTTGGGTGATAAACACCTTGATGTGGGATGTACCACACTTCTTCTTTAGGTTGGTTATTCACCTCTGCATGTCCTTCTTCAAGGATGCCTTTCATGAATTTCAAATAATCATGCTTGAATTTGGGATCTCTTCCCATCTTTTTCTTCAAGCATTTCAATCTTGCAAGGGGCAAGATTTCTGTTATTTGGCAGACAAGTTCGTTCTCTGAAGGGTAAGGGCATTTGAAGATAACCTTGTTGATTCTGCTGAATACTTTCTTCTAGAGTGTGTACGAACTTTATGTCTTCCTGGGATACACTCTTTTCTTCAGAACTTATGTCTGCGAAGTCAGATTCAAGGATCTTGATTACCTTTACTGAACTTACAGTTGGTAGCTCTTGGACAGATATTCGATGACACAATCCTGTTACCTGTCTTGAGTTCGCAATCTGCTGTTTTCCTCCAACACCCCATCCTAGATCAGTTCGAACAGCGTAGGGTTCACCCTTTTACTCCTGTGATTACCTCTCGTGGTACCAAAGCTTCGGGACAATCGTAGCCTATCAACACTCCGACACCAAATTCCTTCAGCAGGGACATCTCATGAGATATGATAGGTGCTCCCATTTATTGGCTGTTTCACAGGTAGGTATGCGATCTCGATCTAGAGGTATGTCGTCTTTCGTATAAGATGAAGGTAGATTAAATGTGAGGTTTGAATTAGGGTTGTCCCGATACCGATACCAGTATCGGGACCGATACCGAGTATTTGCGGGAGTACTCGTACTCCCGCAAATACCCCCGATACCGAAATAGAATACTTGTTCCCATAACTCCCCCCCCCCCCCCCCCCCTCGTCGCCGCAAACCCATCGCCGCAAACCCGCCGCCGTTAATCAGCGTGCGGGGAACATTACAGCTTTCGTTTGAATAGCTGTATCCCCGCCGCGTATAGACACTCCCCCTTGCGCGGGATTGGACGGATCCAGAGCAAGGGGGAGTGTCTATACGTGGCGCGGATACAGCTATTTAAACAAAAGCTTAAATGTTCCCCGCACGGCGTCCGCTCCATAGGGCACGATTGGGCGTCCCCCCCCCCCCCCCCTCCTGGAATCAGTGACACACATTTAGCCGCGGCCGCCTCTCGCACCTGCGATTGTCACTGTCTCTCTGTCATGTAGGTCAGCGGGACAGAGAGTCAGTCAGTCAGTCATTTGTTTACCTTATGCTCCGCTCCCGCCCCTATTTTCCGGCCAGCCAATAGATGATCGCTCACTCCCCCTACAGTCCAGGCCAGTCCAGTGCTCGTCCTGGCGGCGTGACGTCACTGACGCCGGGAGGGGATCATCGTGGAACTGATGGGAGGAGCGTAGAGAGCTGTACCAAGAGGAGCCAGCGCCGCTGTTTAGGCAAGTTTAACACACAGACACACACACTTGTAAAATGGCTCACTACTCGAATGATAACAATCACAATTTCAAATAGTAAAAATCAAAGTGTATATTTACCAAATATTACCATGCAGCAGGTGTGTTCCTTTAGTGCATTGGGCAGCCATTAAAAAAAATGTCAGTGTAAACATTAATAGTATTAATGTTTGCACTGACATTTTTTTAATGGCTCCCCAATGCACTAAAGGAACACACCTGCTGCATGGTAATATTTGGTATTATACACTTTGATTTTTACTATTTGAAATTGTGATTGTTATCATTCGAGTAACTCGAATAATAACAATCACAAATTCATATAGTAAAAATCAAAGTGTATGATTACCAAGTGTATTACTATGCAGCAGGTGTGTTCCTTTAGTGCATTGAGGAGCCATTAAAAAAATGTCAGTGCAAACATTAATACGTACAAAGTGCGCCAATGTGTGTTGCATTACTGCACTGCAAAGCCAGTCTACTTTTACTGACTTCCCTTCTGAAAATACTAGTTTCTTGGCTGGAATATGTGGGGGACATGGCTGGAATATGTGGGGGGACATGGCTGGAATATGTGGGGGGACATGGCTGGAATATGTGGGGGGACATGGCTGGAATATGTGGGGGGACATGGCTGGAATATGTGGGGGGACATGGCGGAATATGTGGGGGGACATGGCGGAATATGTGGGGGGACATGGCTGGAATATGTGGGGGGACATGGCTGGAATATGTGGGGGGACATGGCTGGAATATGTGGGGGGACATGGCTGGAATATGTAGGGGGACATGGCTGGAATATGTGGGGGGACATGGCTGGAATATGTGGGGGGACATGGCGGAATATGTGGGGGGACATGGCGGAATATGTGGGGGGACATAGCTGCATTTGGGGACACATTTTAAAAAAGTATCGGTATTCGGTATCGGCGAGTACATAAAAAAAAGTATCGGTACTCGTACTCAGTCCTAAAAAAGTGGTATCGGGACAACCCTAGTTTGAATGAAGTCCTCTAACTCTCAGTCCTTTAACCTTTTGACTGTTCACTAATGTGTCTCTCCCCGTCATTGTGGTGAGCTTGAGCTTCACTGGTTTTGTAGCCACTTGTAATTTCTTGCAGATTTCTTGATCAATGAAGGTGACGTCGCTTTGGGCATCCATTAGTGCATAGGCGTATACCTTCTTGTTCCTCCTTTTAGGATTTGAAATGCATACTGGTACAACCATTGATGTGCTATTGCTTTCTCCTTCCCTTACTCTGCAAGGGGAATACTGATACTTTCTTTCCCTGTTCGTCTTTCAGGACAGGTACTGTAGAGAGACACAGGCTCCTCCCCTCACAGGAAACACCGCCTTCCAATTAGGAATTTAAGCCTCATCCTCCCTCAGCTCCTCGGTTTATGGTGTTTCCTCCGGAGGGGAGACACCGCTTGGGGCCAAGGGCCAGACAGCTGGGGAAGCTGAGGCCAATATTCCTGAGAGGGGGGACCTGTTCTCCCTGGGCTCAGGGCTATTTTTTTGAAGCATGGCGTCCTGGCTGGCTGGGGAAGCTACTTACCCAGGACATCGCCGTGTAGCGTCCCGCGGACATTCCTGGGGTGGTTTCGACCGCGGAGGCCCATTTTCCTAATCGCACAGGGGTGGCGCTGCAGGCGGTGTGCACACTCCCTGTGAGAAATCACAGTCGGCCAGGAAGCTGGGCCGGACCGGATGCCGAGTGACGTCAGTTCCGGGGGGGCGGGCACTTCCGCCGGATACGCGTCACTGGTCCCAGACGCTGCAGTGTGAAAAGGCCTGACGCTGGGCTGGTGCGGCCTCTCTCTTCTCAGCCGTAGGGTCGGCGTTTTTGGAGGCAGTCGCGACCACATTACTCAGCGAGATGTCGGAAGCAGAGGCTTCCCGTGCACCTCCAGATGACGACAGCACCAGCCACTCTAAGGTAAGGAGAACCCTGGGGTGGTGTTCCCTTATCATGTTACACAGCTTCACTGGTGATTTTGTTGTTTTCTTCTCCTGGTGGTCGGGGAGTTTTATTTGTGTAGTGTGTCTAGAACCCTGGTGGTGGTTGGTCCTGGAACACTCCTGGTGGTTACCTGTTTTAAGCGCTGGGCTCTCTCTCATTAGCCTCCACTTTTCTTCTGTGTTTTTCAGAAATCCACAGAAAAATCAGCCCACAGTTACAAGAAGAAATGCCCTTCCTGCAGATCTTCCCTTAGTGAGAGTTGGAACAAAGCACTCTGCAGGAGATGTATTGAGGGGCTGGTTAAGGAAAGGGAGGCAGAGCAGGCATCTGAATTAGCAGCTTCTATGAAAGAGCTTTCTGGCACCTTTCAATCCTTTAAAGATATTTTTGCTAATTTTCAGTTGCCCCAAAGCAGCCCTTCTGTAGCGCAACAGGTAATTCCACCCAATCCTGAGGTTCTTCCCTCTGGGAGTAGAGAGAAACCTGCGGACATCAGAGAGGATGCTGAGGAGGAGCAAGACAGTGCCGCTTCTAGCTCCCAAGAGGAGTCAGATGGTGAAGGGACAGAGGCAGGGCCCTCAAAGGTCTCTCGCTACAAACTTTCCTTTGAGGAAGTGGAAGAATTATTGGAAACTATCCACACTACTTTAGGGATAGTTGAGGAGGAGAAGAAGACACTGTCACTCCATGACCAGATGTACAGTGGGTTGGGAGAACAAAAGAAAAAGGTTTTTCCAGTCCATGAAGTCCTGGTCAATGCCATCAAAAAGGAGTGGCAGGATCCAGAAAGGAAACCTTTCTTCTCAAACTCTTTGAAGAGAAGGTTTCCTTTTTCTGAAGAGGAGGCTTTAGTATGGAACAAATCCCCCAAACTAGATGCTGCCTTCTCGCAGGTATCCCGACATACGGACTTGGCGTTTGAGGACATGGGGGTCCTTTCAGACCCCATGGACTCGCTGTTAAAAAAGTCCTGGGATGCTTCCCAGGGGAACCTTAAGCCAGCTATGGCAGCAACAGTGGTGGCCCGTAATCTAGAGCATTGGCTCTCTCAGATCAGGGCACATATTGAGGCCGGAACGCCTAAAGAGACTATACTATCCTCTTTTCCAACTCTACTGAATGGCGTGCGGTATTTAGCGGACGCCTCAGCAGAGTCAATCCGCATGTCCGCCAGGTCTGCAGCTCTATCTAATTCTGCAAGAAGAGCTCTCTGGCTCAAGACATGGCAGGGGGATAGCGCCTCAAAGGTTAAATTGTGCGGGATCCCCCTTACAGGAGATTTATTATTTGGGCCAGGCTTGGAGGCTGTCTTAGATCGTACAGCCGACAAGAAGAAGGCTTTCCCCTTAAAGAAAAAATTTGGGGGACAGGCAAAGAAAAAATTCTGGACCCAAAAGAAGGTGAAAGTCTCAAAACCTGAGGGAAAGAAAAAGTTTTGGGGACAAAAGGGTAAGGGCCGTGCCGGGGCGCTTTTTCGTGCTCCTGAACAGCCCCAAAAACCTCAATGACGGAGTCAAGGTGGGAGGAAGGTTGGGGGCCTTTCTCCCACAATGGGAGATGATCACCAGCAACCAATTTGTGCTGGGGATCATAAGGAGAGGGTACAGACTAGAGTTCTCAAGTCCCCCCCCATCCAGACTCTTAGTCACCAATTTGCCGCAGTGCAAAGAAAAATCTGTGGCTCTGCTCTCCTCTCTTCAGGAGTTGGAGGATCAGGAGGTGGTGGTTCGGGTTCCATCGGAGGAGACGGGAAAGGGCTTCTACTCCCACATTTTTGTGGTCCGCAAGCCTTCAGGGAAATTCAGGCTTATACTGAATTTGAAACCTCTAAAAGCCTCGGTCACGTACAAAAGGTTTCGGATGGATTCTATCTATTCCGTGAGGACGCTCCTCCTTCCGAACTGCTTTATGGCATCCATAGACCTAAAGGATGCCTATTTACACATCCATATAGCAGAATGCCATCAGAGATTTCTCAGACTGGCCGTGAGATCCAGAGAAGGGACGTTTCACCTTCAGTTCAAAGCACTTCCCTTCGGGCTCTCCTCTTCCCCCCGCATTTTCACCAAGGTGATGGTGAAGGTACTAGCCTTTCTATGTCTCAGGGGCATCCTGGTGGTGGCTTACCTGGACGATCTGCTATTTTTTGCGGATTCCCCGACACAGTTGTCCCAGGACCTCCAGGAAGCAAGGGAGATTCTGGAAAACTTAGGTTGGCTACTCAATCTGGAAAAATCCAGCTTGACGCCCTCCCAAAGAGTCACCTTTCTGGGATATGTGCTGGACTCAACCAGACAGATGACTTTTCTCCCAACAGAAAAAGTTCAGAAGGTGGACAATGTAATATCACTACTTCAGAGCAGCGGCCAGCTTCCGATAAGGAAGGTCATGTCAGCTTTGGGGTTATTAACATCTTCTCTTCCTGCAGTGCAGTGGGCAGGTCTACATTACCGACCACTACAACTGTTCATACTGAACATTTGGGATCACAAACCGGACTCCTTGGACTCCTTGATATCCATACCGGTTCACATCAAGAGATCCCTTTGGTGGTGGAGGAAGGGGGCGAACCTATTACAGGGTCTGGATTGGATCTCCCCGATCTCCAGAACAGTGACAACAGATGCCAGTGGCTCCGGTTGGGGAGCACACCTGGACTCCCTTCTGACTCAGGGTCACTGGGCAAAAGAGGACTCGCAAAAATCCTCGAATTGGAGAGAACTAAAAGCGATAGAGTTAGCCCTCAAAGCCTTTCAGAAGGAGCTTCAGGGACAGCATGTTCGAGTCCGGACGGACAACTCCTCCGCAGTAGCTTATGTCAACAAGCAGGGGGGCACCAGGAGCAAGTCCTTATGGGATCTGACAAAATCTATTCTCATATGGGCAGAGGCCAATGTCTTGTCCCTCTCAGCCATACATCTGAAGGGAGAATTAAATCAGGTCGCAGACTTCCTCAGCAGGAAGAAGCTGAGGGAGGGCGATTGGGTTCTGAATCAAGAAGTCTTCAGAGCGATCACTCAAAGGTGGGGTATGCCGGAGGTGGATTTATTCGCCTCAAGAGAAAACGCCAAGACTCGGCTCTGGCCCAAACCTGGCAGTTCTCCAGGTGTTATGCTTTCCCCCCTCCGGTTCTAATACCAGCAGTCTTGAGGAAACTGCAGGGGGAGAACACAACACTGATTCTTGTTGCACCTCATTGGCCCAGAAGACCATGGTTCTCCATCCTGAAAGGCTTATCGATAGAACCTCCTTGGATTTTACCAATCCGGGAGGATCTCCTTTCACAGGGTCCAATCTGCTGCCCGCAGGTAGAGAGGTGGAATCTGGCAGCTTGGCTTCTGAGGAGGAGCTGCTGAAGGGCAAGGGGTTTTCAGAACGCTTGATTAAAACTCTCTTAAGCTGTAGGAAGAAGGAGACGCAAGCCATTTACCAAAAAGTGTGGAAACGGTTTAACATCTGGTGCGCAGAAAGCTCCTTCAGTGTTAGCAGCTCTGTGGCCGTTTTAGAATTTCTACAGGCTGGGGCTGATAAAGGGCTGGCAATTAGCACGCTGAAAGGTCAGGTGTCAGCGTTAAGTGTATTTTTGGAGAAATAACTAGTGTTTGACCCTTGGGTCTCTAGATTTTTCAAGGCTTTGAGTAGACAGAGACCTGTAAAAACCTCCAACTTCCCAGTTTGGGATCTCTCATTGGTTCTTCAGGCCTTTACAGTAGAACCATTTGAACCTTTAGACAATTGTACTTTAAAAGTGATCACTCTTAAAACAGTATTTTTAGTAGCGATCACTACAGCTAGGAGAGTGAGCGAACTCGAGGCCCTATCTATTAGGGCCCCCTTTTTTCAAGTTTTTCCGGATCGCATCATTTTTAAGACAGATCCGGCTTTTCTACCAAAGGTAGCTTCTAATTTTCATAGGAGTCAAGAAATAACATTGCCTTCTTTTTGTTCAAACCCTGTGAGGGAACAGGAACACAAGTTTCACAACCTAGACGTTAGGAGGTGTGTACTACAATACTTGGATATCACGAGTCAATTCAGGAAAGCTGATTCGCTGTTTGTTTTATTTTCTGGGTCCAGGAAAGGGTCCAGGGCTTCTAGACGCACGATAGCCAGGTGGTTAAGGGCAGCCATTGTTCTAGCTTATTCTTCTAGGGGAGTAGAGCCTCCACAGGGTATCAAGGCTCATTCCACCAGGGCAGTAGCAACTTCCCAAGCAGAGTGTGCTGGTGCTTCCCCGGAGCAGATCTGCAAAGCTGCAACATGGTCTAGTTTTTCAACGTTTGTAAAACACTACAGACTGGACCTACTTTCAACCAAAGACCAGGCTTTTGGACGTAAAGTACTGCAGGCAGTTGTCCCACCCTAGGGTAAGGTGCTCGCTTATCCTCTCTACAGTACCTGTCCTGAAAGACGAACAGGGAAAATCGGGGTTACTTACCGGTAACATCCCTTTTCCAGGAGTCTTTCAGGACAGCACTGGTACCCACCCTCTTTTTTGTAGGGGATATTATGAAAACTCATCAGACGAGGCCGTCAGGTAAGATGAAATATTATACTTTTATGACGTGTTCTTGTGTCTCCCCAGCTGGCCGGAGGTACTCTGGAAAAAACTGAGGAGCTGAGGGAGGATGAGGCTTAAATTCCTAATTGGAAGGCGGTGTTTCCTGTGAGGGGAGGAGCCTGTGTCTCTCTACAGTACCTGTCCTGGAAAAGGGATGTTACCGGTAAGTAACCCCGATTTTTCTTCCTCAGCATCTTTAGGTATTGAGGATTCATCCTTCTTTGGACGTTCTTCATGTAGTGGTGTAGGATGGCGTCCTTTGCAGACGCTGCATGTAGCCTTTTTCTTACACTCCTTAGTGACATGGCCTTTTCTTAAGCATCCAAAACACAGTTGGTTATCAAGTACACATTTTTTTCTTTTCACTTGAGGACTTTTCTTTCAATTGTTGGCACTTGTGTATGGAGTGGTTCTCTCCATAGAACATACACTTAAAGGTAGTCTGAGGATTTGTCGGTTTTGTCTCTTTACTCAACCCAGTAGTGACTTTAAACTTGCTTTCGCAGGTATCTAGACCTTAAGCTGCTGAGTTGATTGCAAAGCTAGTTGCTCTTGCACGTCTTGTATCTCTTGCAGGCCTTTCTTCTAAGGATTTTAAGGTGTAAGATGCTGTTACTGGATTACATGCTATTTGTGCTTCCCTATTAGCGAACTCAAAGAACTTTTCAAAACTTGGGAAGTCCTTATTTAGATCTAACTGTTCAGTCACATAGCGATTCCATCTAGAAGCCACTTCTTCAGGTAGCTTAGCTAGCATCCTGTGATTTTCTAGATAGTCGTTCAGTACTTCTAGTCCTCGTACATGTGGGATGGCATTGCTGCATGCTTGCAGGAAATCACCATACTCTTGGAGTTTGAAGTGTTCCTTGGGACCTATTTTGGGCCAGTTATTCAATTTCTCCCTAGAGGCTCTTTGTACTAAGAAAGGATGACCATATCTCACATTTAACTTTTCCCAAGCTTGCTTGTAGGCTTCTTCGTCTGTTCTAGAGAAGTTACCTTCAAGGGCTTTCTTTGCTTCTCCACCAACATATCTCTGAAGGTAGAATAACTTGTCAACTGATCTGGAACAATGATGCTCAATGCTCATTTCAAAATTCGGTGCGCAGTATAGAGCCGCACCGACGTTCGGCTTCTTTCGGCTACTCGTGACGCGATGGATGCGACCGTCGGAAGCCTGTCGGAAGACTGTCAATCAAGAAGGAACGCCCAGTCCCGAACACCCATACCCGGAAGTGGCAGAGAAGATCGCCCTCTACAACGGTAAGTAATGCTCGGATTTTAAAACAAATAGCCGATTCCCCTAGACTAAATGAGCAGGAATCTAAGGGTATCTAAGTTTAAAAAAAAATTTATGGGAGAACCCCCTCTTTAAGTGAGTCTCTCTTTTCGTCTTTCGGAGCAGGGATGGAATGGTAATGACTTTTTTCTTCACTACATACTGGAGGTTTCCTCTTATTTTCCTGGATGTATGAAGGTAAGTAGGAGTCTGATTCTTCAGTTAGTACAGATTTGGACCTATGACTACCATTCATGTCCTCTTCATGCACTCTTGGTCTGACTTCTATAATCTTAACTTCTTTCAGCATTTCCATTTGATGGCGCTGTGCCTCCATTTCAGCTTCCATTTGATGGCGCTGTGCCTCCATTTGATGGCGCTGCGCCTCAATGGCTGGTTCCATCTCGATTTCTGCTTTCTTGATAGCAAGTTGTTCAAGTTCCTTTCTTTTGGCTAGAGTACTTGAGGGCTCTGATGTATAACTGGCACTTCTGCTAGTAAAGGAAGTCCCACTTGAGATTGTGGTTCCCCCTAGGGACCTAGCATAGTCTCTCGTGAAGAGCTTGTTCATTCTCTTCCTCGCCTTAACTTCATCATAGTTAGCTTCAGATAATTCACTCATGAGCTTTACTAAATCTTTAGTCACTGCAGTACATGTGTCCATGTTCCTCACAATATCCTGGGAAGGTGTCGTGGATGACCGCAGATTGACATACACTGCCATAAGCTCTGATTCAGATTCTTCTATTGTCTCTAACAGATCACTCAAGTTTTCTTTTATACTATCTTGCTTTAGCTTTCTACGAACATCTTTAATGTATAATTTCCACTTATCATACATTCTGGTGAACCTTTTTCCTTTAATGCTTCTTTTTGCTCCAAATTTTCCTGCATTTTTGGGGTCGGTTTTCTGATACGCTCTGATTGTCTTAGCTCACTTGTTTGGGGCAAGGCTAATGCTGCATCAGACTCTTCTACCTCAGACAGGTTCACTTGCTCTTCACCCACTATCCTATCTATCTTTGTATCCTCTAACAGTGGCATGGTAATACTAGGCTTAGACATTTTACTTTAACTGCTATAACAATAGATGCAGACAATAAATGACTTTCACTTTTAATACTTTAGAGTCCATATACTACAAACCGTCCTTTCTTTTACTTTACAGTCTTTTATTCCTGAACACGAAAATGTCTCTTTATGCCAAAGCCTATGTGCAATGATAAGTAATAAAAGGAAAGCTCTGACCTTATTCTGAAGAGCAGGATACTGTGATCTGTAGGTTGCTGGAACAAATGTCAGTCTTAGAGGAGACTTGTCTTTCCTTGATGCGAAGCTTGCGCTGACTTGCGATGCTTTGCAATGTCTTGCGATGCTCTGGGATGAGTCGCGATGTTCTGTGATGACTTGCGATGCTCTGGGATGAGTCGTGATGCTCTGCTGCAGGCTTTGGGCCTAGTGGCGGGAAAACTAGCTGGCTTCAGTACTTGGCCTCTTCGTGGGTGGCGGTGCAGGCACTCTAGGTCTGGACTTTGGTCTCCCACCATGCGTCTTTTTCTCTCTCTAGGGGTCGCAGGAGGGTTGGGGCTTTTTCCGTGACTATCTTGCCTTTGCCGTTCTGCCACTTTAAGAGTCGGTTGCAGTTTGAGTAAACACGCTTCTATGGCCTCTATGGTAGCTCCGCTGAGGTGTCTTTACTTGCTCACTCAGGGATCGGTTGCTGCGGGGCGGTATATGCTGCCTCTCCGCTGCTCAAATGCGCTCTTTACTGTGCAAGTTGAGGAGCGCAATCACTTTTCCCTCAAAGGGAATAATAGTTCCACTGTGGCAGGCGCAACACTATAAAGTGCCTCATGCGCTGTGGCATTAGAAGAATTGTGATATCTCTGACTTTTCAGTCCAACAAGACTGTCTATTACTCTGAAATTCCTCTATTGCCGTTCTATTGAAGCAGTAAGGTTTAAAGAGCACACCAAGTGCTTAAATAACTTCTTTATTAACTTCACTTTTCTTCATAGATAACACTGCTGCTTTGCAGCAGACAGTCCATGTACAAACACGTGTTGAATAAAGTATAACAGAAAATGGCGGTTCAAATATTTAATCTTGTCATTCAACATAAAATGGTGGATATATTTCTTCTTCAGTATTTATACTCTCTCTCTCTCTTTCTCTCTCTCTTTCTCTTTCTCCCTCTCTTTCTCTTTCTCTTTCTTATCAAAGCATTCTCTGAAAGGTATAACTGTGGTTTGCAACTTGGTTTGCAGTGTTGATTTAGTTCGGTTAGCTTGTTAAAGTGGATGGATGGATGGATGTGACTTAGTTTGGTGGAACTACAGTTAGGGCGGTTAGATGACTTTGTTTGGTGGAACTACAAGTGAACACACAACTAGATCAGTATACAGTTCTGATCACACTATTTACAATAAGAACATATATATAACTTGTGTAACATACCTATTTAGGCCCTTGCTTCCATAAAACTGAACTCTGTATGTCTGCTCTGCTCTCTGTCTTCATGTGGAATGAATGCAGTACATGTACAGTATTAGGAACCTCCCAGACAGAAAGGATGCAAAGGTAGCTGTGATAGGTTAAGACTCTGCTCAATGTGAGATTAGCTGTGATTGGCCAAGGACTCCTGATGAGTCACAAAAGCTTAACTCTATGCTTTCTGGTATGAATTCTACTGTGCAATAAGCTTACCTTCACTGTGATATAAATAAATAATTCTTAAAGGCATGTTTTTTCTTTTGCTTCTGTGAACACAACCTACAACTGTTATGACATTCAAGCATAAAATCACAGTGAATGACTTTGCTTTTGTCTCTCGCATATAAACATGTGCACTACATTTAGGTTCTTGGCAGGTTTAGCTGTATATACATGTAGGTTATATTGGCTACCTAGGACAGGTTCTAGCTGGCATTTTCATGCTAGGACCCAAACCCACATGTGTGAGCCTGACAGGAGCGGTCACCTGCTCTTGTAGTCCATTGATGACCTCCTGCAGCCCTAAAAAGGCTTGTATCTCTGTACAGACTGAGGGCTGGAGGAATAGTCTGAAATGCACCAACCATCCATGGATCATGGCTGAAATGCTTTGGAGGCTCCAATGCGGAAAAAAAAAACTACTTTCTGACCACCCTATAACACTTTTATTGCTACAGGATGGCAAGTATGTGTGTATGTATATCAGGGGTTGACAAATTTGCTTGGAATCTAGGAGCCAGCTAAAAAAGTTAGGAGACAGAAAACGCGCCCCGTCCCGACGAGCTTGCGCGCAGAAGCGAACACATACGTGATCAACGTGTTCAAACCACACATGTGAGGTATCACCGCGATTGGTAGAGCGAGAGCAATAATTCTAGCCCTAGACCTCCTCTGTAACTCAAAACATGCAACCTGTAGAATTTTTTAAACAACGCCTATGGAGATTTTAAAGGGTAAAAGTTTGTCGCCATTCCACGAGCGGACGTAATTTTGAAGCGTGACATGTTGGGTATCAATTTACTCGGCGTAACATTATCTTTCATAATATTAAAAAAATGGGGATAACTTTACTGTTGTCTTATTTTTTAATTAAAAAAAGTGTAATTTTTTCCCAAAAAGGCGCTTGTAAGACCGCTGCGCAAATACGGCGTGACAAAGTATTGCAACGATCGTCATTTTATTCTCTAGGGTGTTAGGATAAAAAATATATATAATGTTTGGGGGTTCTAATTAGAGGGAAGAAGATGGCAGTGAAAATAGTAAAAAATTACATTAGAATTGCTGTTTAACTTGTAATACCAACGGCCACCACCAGATGGCGCCAGCTTACACATCTGGTGGTAATAACTTGTAATACCAACGGCTCACCACCAGATGGCACCAGCTCACAAAAAAAAAAAATTTTTTTTTTTTTTGCCCCCCCTTCCAAGCCAAGTCGCCAGGACCCTATTTCTAGTCGCCATGGCGAACTGGCGCCCGGGATTTGTCGAGCCCTGATGTATATGTATGTGTGTGTGTGTGTGTATGTATATATGTATGTGTGTGTATATATATATATATATATATATAATATAATTTAGGGTTGTCCCGATACTGATACTAGTATCGGGACCGATACCAAGCATTTGCCCGAGTACTTGTACTCGGGCAAATGCTCCCAATGCTTCACCCGATACTTGTACTGTCGGCGGTGATCAGTGCATGGGGAAGCATCGATTCCCCGCTGATTTTAAAGCAGCTGAAAGCCGCTGTGTATGCCTCCATGTATCCTGTCGTGTTTCTCTCCCCTTCCGTGCTCCTTCTCCACCCACTGGAAATGTCAGGATGGAGAGCGGGGTAGGAGCCGGTAAATCCGGCTCCTTACTGTTTCGAATGGACAGAGTCAGTGATCACGGACTCTGTCCATTCACATAACTGAAACATTGTAACCTGTGTTTACAAATGTTTCAGTTTATGAATGAAGAGAAGACGCTGTCTTCACTCCATTCATTTTTAGCACAGCTGATGCTGCTGAGAAAGGGACAGGGGAACCATGTGTCCCTAGTTCCTTTCCCTGTCTCAAAGGGAAGATGTCAGAGGTCTGTTAAGACCCCTGATATCTCACTAAAGCCCCCCCCCCCCCCCCCCAACAGGGCTAAAAAAAAAAAGAATAAAAAAAATGATTAAAGAAAATAAAAAAATTTAAGAAAAAACACACTGACACTGACAACCCTAATATATATGCAATATATATATATATATATATATATATATATATATATATATATATATATATATATATATATATATATATAATATTATTATTATTATTATGATGTCTGTCCGTACTGCCAGCAGGCTGCTGCGATGATTCAGAGCAGAAGCTGATCTACAGGTTGTAGGGACTCGATTACCTCCTACTCCCTGCAATCGTTTTTCATATCCTAGTTCAGGGGGGAGGTATGGATTCTGTGTCTCTGCAAAACAGGGACTAGAATTGATCTCTTGAGAAAGCAACACAAGTGGCTAACAACCGCTCATCTTTTCCTGTTGCAATATTATGTGGAATATATCTTTAACCCCTTAATGGCACCCTTTCAAGTAGGGGTGTAACGGATCAAAAAACTCACGGATCGGATCGATCCTCGGATCAGGAGTCACGGATCGGATCATTTTCGGATCAGCGCAAAAAAAAAAAAATGTGTATGTGTATATATATATATATATATATATATATATATATATATATATATATATATACACGCACACACATACATTTCAGGGGTGGATTAAAGAGGAAGCAGGTGAGGCTGTTTGGGACTTGTTAAAAGTACAATCTTGATGTTTTTACAGCTATATATATATATATATATATATATATATATAGCTGTAAAAACATCAAGATTGTACTTTTAACAAGTCCCAAACAGCCTCACCTGCTTCCTCTTTAATCCACCCCTGAAATGTGCTCTCCCCCCCCTCCTCTCACACTAGTGCTTCTCTGCTACTATTCCCTCTCCATGTCGGCTTGCCAGAGCCCAGTGCACAGCGTGACACGCCTCCCCGGGGAGGCGGGGAGGCGTGTCACGCTGGGCTCTGGCAAGCAGACTGGGTGGAGCAAGATCGCTCCGGAGCTAGGCCGAAGCCGGGGACTTTCCTAGGCCTAGGCTCCGGAGCGCTCCGCGGATCGCGGGGTGTGCCGATCCGAACGGGGTGGCCCGTTCGGATCACGGATCGGTGACGATCCGTTGCACCCCTACTTTCAAGTGGTCTGTAATGACTTTGAGGCATTGCTGTTTCTGTGCCATATGACTGCTTTGATTGGTGCTCGCAGTGGTCACATGATCAGAAACCCTTCCTGCTGCCTTCTGATTAGATGCCGTGACCTACAGTTGGCAACAGCCTGGTCAGTATGCTTGAAGCATCATGCCTCAGGGCACTGGGGGTGCAAATGTGCAGCAGCAGGGCATTACAGCCCATATTTTTTTGCCAGTGTGGTCAGCAAAAGGTTAAGGTAAAAAGGAAGAGAGTGCTGGTATTTGGAGTCACTGGGTGGCAATGGGAAGCCCCACCACCACAAAATACATTAAGCATAAAATCACAGTGAATAACTTTGCTTTTGTCTCTCACATATAAACATGTGCACTACATTTAGGTTCTTGGCAGGTTTAGCTGTATATACATGTAGGTTATATTGGCTACCTAGGACAGGTTCTAGATGTCCTATATTGTAATAGCATTTCCTGTTTTTACCCAAATAAAGATACAATGTCCCCTTCCAGTAAGTATGTGGTGTTGGCTCTGGCGGCAGGTCAGTCACTGAGTTAGATGGACATCTCCGAGTGGCTCCCACAGCCTGATGCTAGAGACCCAGCTGTGACCCTGCCAAGCACTGCATGTTTTCCATCAGGATACATGTTTGTAACACTTCAAGTAAATGTGAGTGCAACCTTTTTCTAAATCTTGGTTTTAGATTAACTTCACTTAGAGCCCTTTCACATTGGAAACGCCTATAGCGGTAAAACACTGCGACTTTACCGCATTTTTACAGCATTTTCAATTCATTTCAATGGAGAGGGGCTTTTTTGGAGTGTTTTAATCAGGGTTGTGGAGTCGGTAGATAAATGTTCCGACTCCTCAGTTTTATGTACTTCCGACTCTGACTCCGACTCCTCTGTATTAATATGCGAATGTATTTTATACATTCCTTGAGGGAAAGAAACGCAACCTACCACAGGACTACTGGCTGGGAAGCCAACAGTCTACTGTATTGCACAGTTTAAGCAAAAGACAAACACAATGAAAACAATCAAGTGGCTGGATAGTAGCAGCAGGCATAAACATCAGGAACAGGATCTTTACCAGTTCAAAAATACAAACCACATTATTTGGTTGTTTTAGAACAAAAACAAAGCTTATCTATAATGAACCAAAAACAAAATCTGTAAAACCTAGAAATGGTTTATATTAATCTTGGAATGTAGTTATAGGCTTAGCAAATGCAAATCAATTCAATGTAGAGTTCGAAGGAAGAGAATTGCCTCTGCCAGATCCTCTTTCATAGAGGCTCTTAAGTCAGACTTTATTATTTTTAGGGCTGAAAATAATCTTTCGACACTGACTTGGGTGGGTGGCATTGCAGTAACTATTCTGGCCACATCACTAACGATCTCTGGATAAACAAGGATGGCTTCTTCAACAGTAAGTTTTGATGAGCGATCATACTTTTCAACTTCTTTTAGTGCTTTATAAGGCTCCATTCACACCTAGGCGTTTTAACGCCTGAAGCGCGACGCTACAATACGCCGGAGGGTCGAAATTACATTAGTCTCTATGGAGACTGTTCACATCTCAACGACGATCGCCTGAAGCTCAAACAAGTCCCGGACCCTTTTTTGTTACGCGTATCAGGCGGTTTGGGCGTATTTGAGCGTTTCCATTTCCCATAGAAAGTAATGGAAACGCTCGATTCAAGCGACTTGCGCGACAACGGGCGTTTGCTACGGGCGTTTCGTCGCTTTAATCAATAGAACTTGTCGCCCATGCAGAAGATTAAAAAAATCTACCAACATGGCAACAAGTGATGAAAAGATGATAATTTTTCCTATTGGCTAAAATAAAAAACGTCGAAGTACAAAAACGTCGGACAACGCTGTATGCAAACGCGCAAATAAGCATGAATACGCGCGACAAAACGCCGGAAAAAAACACCGAAAAAAACGACCGACGCTCAGGTGTGAATGCAGCCTAAAACTCCTGTTGGAATTTTTTTTTCTTTGGACTCTTACTGGTTCTCTATCATGCGTTCCCTGTAAAAGCAGAACACAACACTATGGAAAGTATAAGTATTGCAGCTCCTAATTGTGCGTTGCGTGCCATATAGTGAAGCACATGAAAAGCATGCTTCACGGTCACTTAACGTGTTCGTTTTGCGGTTACGTGAGGCACTGCATGCATTGGTCTTTATTCTTACAGTAGAGAAGTCATTAATTATAACTTTTTGTGAATTGGGACATTTAAACTTGCTTTTTTTTGTCACGAAATGAAGAACCATTACATTTTTTTTATTTTTTTAGGGTGTTATTAAATCCCTCCTTCTTGTGTGGTAGGGGGGGGGTCATAAGGTGATGGGATTTAAAGAGTCACGAAATAGGGAATTCTTTTTTTTTTTTTTTCTTCTCTCCTCCTTTTATCCTATTAAGGATTTAGGTTGAATGGGGTCATAAGAAGGGGAAGTGGGGTTCCAGGAGTAAATATTTTTTTTTTCTTCTCCTTTTATTTTTTAAGGGTGTTATTAGGTCCCCCCTTCTCGTGTGGCATGGGGGTCATAAGGTGATGGGATTTAAAGAGCCTCTCCCTCTTGTAGGTGGAGGGTGGATTGGGGGGGAGGGGAAGAGAGGGAAGGGGAAGCAAGAGATATAATCTGAAGGTGCTCTTGGGGGGGGGGGGGGTAATGTATGTATTTTTATTTATATATGTATGGTGATGTTTTTTGTATTTTTCCTGTTATCTTTATTTGTTTGTTTCCTCTTTTTTTGTGTATGTGTTGTAATTTGTTATAATAAAGAAAAGAAGCAATTATAAAAAAAAGACATTATAGACCATGATTGCTAGAAGGTTGACACAGTCAATCCTTCTAACTTATAAAATTCACAGGCTCTTGGATTCCATCTTTAATAGCCCATGCTGCCTAGATCCTGCATCTGAAGAGAAGGCAGGGACATTCAATGGAGCAGACCTGCAGATCGGTTACATGATCCAGCTAGGATACCTTCATTACGCACTAGGAAGTGGAGGTAAAACTCAGTTCAAAACCTGGCATTTGGCAGAAAGGCCTTGCAGGCAGGGGTCCCACACTAAGGTAGGCATGTGGTTACTTTATTATCCTCTTAGGTGTGCCATCCTGGAAAGTGATAGGAGAAAATCTACATTAGACTTACCGGTAACTGTATTTCTACGAACCTTCCAGGACAGCAGGCCTACTTCCCGCCCATTGGAGGAGGGAAAATTGTTGAACACTAGGTGGTGAGTATCCAGAAGGAATGATTGCCCTAACTGAGGGGGAAGGGTGGGGACTTCAATTGATTTGTGTTTCTTGTAGGTAGGAGCACCTCATCTCTCAGGTGTGCCATCCTGGAAGGTTCGTAGAAATACAGTTACTGGTAAGTCTAATGTAGGTTTTTCCAGGCAGACTGAGTGTGGCTGCGGGTCCCCTGCTTTCGGTGGCCGGTGAGGTCCTTGATGGTGGTGTCGCCTCCAGCAGTCAGGGGGTGCGATGTGTCCCTCCTTGTGCATGGGACGTGCGGCTCCTGCCTGTCTTGTGGTGGGGGGGCGGAGTTCGGCACTTCACGCTGGTCAAAAGGGAAAGTAGGCACATGACTTCTGGGCTGACACTGAAGTCATCAGCAGGTGTCGGAGACATTGGTTTCAGTCTCCTTTGGGTCCAAACGGTTGCTGTTTTCCTGGGCTGCTGGTGTGTGCCATTCCACACCAGTGGAGGTTGTGGTGGTCGCTGACTTCAGCATGATAGAACCTCCTGTGGTGGAATCACGCTGTAGCACCAGCTCCTCGCAGGTAAGCTTGGAGATGCTTCCCTCTTGCAAATCTTATAGGGGGTCTCTCCTCTCTCTGCATGGGCTAAGAGTAGTCTCAGGTGAGAGGGCACCTTTTCCTTCTCTCAGGTACGTTTGTATTTTTTTATTTTATTTTTTGAGAATTGGAAGCCTAGGTCTTATCCAGCTGGTATTGTGTTTTCTGGTTGCGGGCCAAGGCACGGGACAAGGTCCAGACCCGTGCTCTCAAGAGGAAGTGTGCGTGTGGCAAACCCCCTGTTAGACAGTAATGGTATTTTAAAGTCCGAGATCTTTCCATATTCATCCAATTCATCCATAACCTTTGGCAGTGATTGTCTAGGGTTGGCTATGAATAGCATAATATCGTCTGCATAAGCAGCTATCTTATGCTCTTGCTTTCCTACCTTGATGCCATTTATTTCTCGGTTCTTTCTTATGGAGGTTAAAAGGGGTTCTAAAGATAACACAAATAATAGGGGGGAGAGTGGGCATCCCTGACGTGTCCCGTTGTATAGCTTAAATGTCTCTGACAGAGTCCCATTTACTTGGATTTGTGCCGTAGGGTCCGAGTACAAAGCCCCTATCCATCTCATCATTCGTGATTTAAGGCCAAATCCTTGTAGTGTTTGTAACATATATTCCCAGTTGACTCTGTCAAAGGCCTTTTCAGCATCTACAGATAATAATAGAACCGGTTTCTTTTTTTTTTTTTTGCTTCATGTATTAACAGATTTGCCCTTAGTATATTATCCCTTGTTTCCCTTCCAGGGACAAAACCTGCCTGGTCTGTTCCTATGCAGTCTGGCATATATTAAGTGCAGCGCTAAAGTTGATATTGAGTGGAAAAATGTTGCCAAAATCACATATCATTGGAAGTGAGAACAACAGAGGACTGTGAGGAATGTGAATGGGAATTCACTCAGCATGGGGGCAATGCTTGTAATGAGTCCATGTGTGTATAACCTAACAGGTGAATGGAAACACCGACCAGGTGCAATGAACAATGAAAAGTTCAATGAACAAATGGAAACAGTTCATAGGTATGCTTCCCAGTGGAAGGATAAAACACTTCAAACGTAATGCTGGTTCAGATAAAGAAAGTAGCAGTCATGGCTTGTCTGTAACAATCTTCAGAAAATCATAAAGAGGATGGATACTCTTACCAGCTACGGTGGACTTGCATGTTAGTACTAACATCAAGTCGGATACAGCATGGTGGTCACAGCGGACCCTGGGCTCTGTACGGATGGATCTGTGGGATGGTCTCTCCAACTGGAACGATGGAACCGATCTTGTCAGATACCTCTCTCAGGAACAGAAACCCAAATGGACAGGGCTGATGACTCATGGATCAACACAGCATGTGTGGAAAGGAAAAAAAATGCTCCAATGGTGCAGGTCAAAAAAAACCGTGAAGGCTTTATTTGTAAAAAAATTAAACAATAAAATCACGTGAATAGTTATAAAAGGCAGTATGGGGTACTAAGCATGTTACCCGACTAGTTTCGGCTCTAAGCCATCAACAGGGGCATGCCCCTGTTGATGGCTTAGAGCCGAAACTAGTCGGGTAACATGCTTAGTACCCCATACTGCCTTTTATAACTATTCACGTGATTTTATTGTTTAATTTTTTTACAAATAAAGCCTTCACGGTTTTTTTTTACCTGCACCATTGGAGCATTTTTTTTCCTTTCCACACATGCTGTGTTGATCCATGAGTCATCAGCCCTGTCCATTTGGGTTTCTGTTCCTGAGAGAGGTATCTGACAAGATCGGTTCCATCGTTCCAGTTGGAGAGACCATCCCACAGATCCATCCGTACAGAGCCCAGGGTCCGCTGTGACCACCATGCTGTATCCGACTTGATGTTAGTACTAACATGCAAGTCCACCGTAGCTGGTAAGAGTATCCATCCTCTTTATGATTTTCTGAAGATTGTTACAGACAAGCCATGACTGCTACTTTCTTTATCTGAACCAGCATTACGTTTGAAGTGTTTTATCCTTCCACTGGGAAGCATACCTATGAACTGTTTCCATTTGTTCATTGAACTTTTCATTGTTCATTGCACCTGGTCGGTGTTTCCATTCACCTGTTAGGTTATACACACATGGACTCATTACAAGCATTGCCCCCATGCTGAGTGAATTCCCATTCACATTCCTCACAGTCCTCTGTTGTTCTCACTTCCAATGATATGTGATTTTGGCAACATTTTTCCACTCAATATCAACTTTAGCGCTGCACTTATTGTTTTCTGTTTATACTTGACTTTGTTTGTGTGCTGGCTGCTACATGGTCTAAATTTCTCTAACTAGCGCAATTTTTTTCCCCACATTTTTTTAGTCTGGCATATATAGTTTCAATCTTTCAGCCAAAATCCTAGCATAGATTTTTATGTCTTCATTTATCAGGGATATTGGTCTGAAGCTTGAGCACAGCGTTGGATCCTTGCCTTCTTTTGGTAATATTGTTATATGAGCTCCTAATGCTTCTTTTCGTATTTTCATCCCATTCCCAATGGAGTTCATATAACAATAGAAGTGCGGCGTTAATATTTCTAAAAATGTTTTGTAATACAGGGATGTATATCCATCCGGTCCTGGGCTTTTTCCATTTTTACTATTTTTAATTGCCTGCTGGATTTCTTCCTCAGAGATCTCCCATTCTAATTTATTTGACTCTTCTTCTGAAATAGCTGATAGTTTTATTTTCTTAAGATATTGTTCAACTTTCTCTTTCCTAATCTGTATTTCTTCTTCATCCTGGCTGTCGCTTACTTTATATAAAGATTGATAGTATTCAAGGAAGTTTTTAGTAATATCTCTCGTTGTATGTTTCAAGGTCCCCTTTTTGTCTTTTATTTTTGCAACATAATTCCGGTTTCGTCTGGGTTTAATTGCTTCTGCCAGGAATCTCCCAGACTTATTGCCGAATTCATATTGTTTTTTGGCTGTTTTTAAGAATACTTTTTGTCTCCTGTTCCAGCAAATTCTTCAATACCTCACGCTTTGTTGTTAATTCCTCCATTATTTTACTATTAATTGACTTTTTATGTATCTGCTCCAACTCCTGAATTTCTTGTAGTATCTGATTTTTTTCTGCTGTCCAAATCTTCCTTCTTTTTGCCCCTTCCGCTATTAATCTCCCTCTCATAAATACTTTATGGGTTTCCCACAGTGTAGATGGCGCAATATTTTCTACATTATTTTCTCCAAAGAACAGCTTCAGGTCCCTTTCCAGAGCGTCACTTACACTATGATCATGCAAGAGAGATTCATCCAATCTCCAAGATTTTTGCCTAATCGGAACGTCTTCTAAATCTAATAGGGCCATCACTGGAGCATGGTCCGAGAGTGTTATGGACTTCACCTCCACTTTCGTTACCCCTTCCATGAGTTGATGGTCTAAAAAAATATGGTCAATTCTTGAATATGTGGAGTGTACCTGAGAGTAGTATGTAAAATCCTTTCCTTTAGGGTGGAGGATCCTCCAAATTTCTACTAATTGTTCTTGATGTAATTTTCTTTTAATGGTCTTTAGAGCCCTTCCTTTCGTACGCAGGGAAAGGGGTTGAGTATCTAGAGCAGGATCAAATACAAAATTAAGGTCCCCTGCCATAATCGCACCCCCCTCTCTAAACTTTTCTAGCTTATTTAGCGCTTTTGCAAAAAAGAGGCAGGGGTGCGCATTAGGGCAGTAGACGTTAACTAGAGTATACATTTTATTAAACAGGGAGCCCTTAATAAATAGATACCTCCCTTCAAAATCTACTTCCATATCTTTTAACACAAACAGGGTTCTATCAAATCCTATTGCTATTCCTTTAGATCGTTTATTAGGTGAATATGCATGAAATGCATCATGGGAAATGTTGTTCCAAAACATCTGGGGTTCGCTGTCACTGTAGTAGAGTGAGCTCTAACTCTGGTAGAAGGGGTCTGACCTGACGACCTGTACGCTTCACAAAAAGCTTCTCTAATCCATATGGCAATGGAACCCCTGGATTCTTTGGTCCCCTTTTTGGGGCCACTAAATGAAATTAGGAGTTGAGGATTTCCTAAACGCACTAGACACATGTAAATGTAGAAGACTTCTTCTCTAGTCATCTTCCAGGACGGCACACCTGAGATGAGAGGCTCCTCCCCACAGAAACACAATCAACTGACAGCTGTTTTAAGTTCCCACCCTTCCCCCTTGATCCTCAGTTTTTGATTGTGTTTCTACCTACACAGCGAAATGTGTGTGTGTGTGTGTGTGTGTGTGCGTGTTTCTTCTTTCTTCGGTAACCCTGTGAGGCAGGCCTGTGGCTGAAATGTATCCGGCAGGCTCTGGCCTTCTCACAGGTGGCCCAGAAACTATCAGCAATCCAGTCACTGGGGTGTGAATCTGCCGCTGTTATACACCACTCAACATCTCTGCCTTTGGCTGCAAAATCCCTAATGCCAGCCGGCTTAGTCATAGCTACTATAGTAGCTATGACTAAGCATTGATATCCAATGCGTCAGCTGTTTTTCCCACTGTGTGCTGATACTTGTAGTGCATTTTTCCTTTACCCAATAAAGGGCACGTCTTTTTAAGAAATTGGAGTGCGGCTGTCCATATCTCTCTTCCTTTGCACAGGCCATCTATACCACTGAACAAGTTATTAAAGGAGGGTTGGGTAATGCAGTGCTTTGCTAGAACCTGGAGGGTTTAGAAGTAAGCTCTCCTGGTTAGCTAGTTAATCCGACCCTATTAGCCCAGCTTCTAGGAATCTGAAGTTGTTCCAAGATGCTTAAAAGCTGATCTAACTTTTAACGATATGGCAGGGATCAGGCTTCTGTATGGCACAGCAGAAATGCTTGGGGAAGGCACAGTAATGGTTCCCTTGTGAACAGATCCACCTTTTGGGGGTTGCTTGGTATGGGTAACATTTCATAAGCTCTAACCTCCCACTCCACCTTTACCCTCCAGTTATATTTACAGTGCAGGAGGTAAGAAAAACCTTTTTGTTGGTTTGGACGACAGTCCACCCAGTGGCGGAACTAGAAGCGATTTACCATAAATTGCTTCCTACAACCATTAATTGAGGATTTTCTGTGCAAACCTCTGTAAGAGCTACATTGGTTTATTATTGCTTGTTTAAGGCCTGCAGGTAGCCATTTACCTACAGGCTAATTTGATGACCACTCTTCTAGAGGCTGTCTTAATTGGTCTCTAGGACTGGGCTCATGAAAGTCTCACACACATACTAACTGTACACAATTGTCAGCCAACAAACAAACGTACTACAAGACTATAAAGTGGAAGTACATTTCACAAGCGCCACCCTTTGGGCTCCTTCTGCTAATTTCGAGCTTTTCAGTTTGTTTCTGAGTGGCCGTTCGTCAACCAGCCATGTTGCGTAATCTACAAATTGAAACTTATGTTTCTCTTATCGTCCATGGACGGACACAGCTCCTTAAGTCTTGACAAGTGGGTTATGTTCCTGTTTACAGGAGAGGACTAGGCAGAAACATGTTAAATGGTTTAAATACATGTTAAATTAACAGAGTTGAACAGCCCCGCCCAGGGGGCGGTCCCTCCAGACATAACCCTCCTCACTGCAGCATGCAGCCTCAGTTTCGTTCTGCCTAGCAAAGGAGAAGGACGTATGGCTCCCTTTGGGCCCAGCGCCCTGAGGAGAAATTTTATTTTATTCTATCTTATTTTATTTTATTTTCACTTTTTCTTGAAGAATCTTCTTTCAACTGTCGGCTGAGTGACAGGCTGGATATTATAGATCCTTGTAGTCTACTCAGTCCGACCAGCAAGCGTGGACACACCTATGCAAAGAGGCTTGGTCTGCCACGCCATACCTCATGACTCCTGAGGTGGCCGTGAGCTTTGCTCCAAGGTCCACATATGACTGGGCTGTGGTGTTGCCTCAATCACAGTGGACCGAGCCGACAGCTACCTCCATTGCGGTTGTAGGTCTGTCAGGAATGCGTCAGCGAGTCCTCGCTCGGACGGGTAAGTACAGTCCCTCCTACTTCGGTGGGTTGGTACGGCTGGGCATTCCTGGGGTTCGGAAGTGCCCTGACAGTGGAGGAGCACTCCTCCCTTCCCTGCTTCTTTCCCTTGCTGCATTGCTAAGGCACGCTGTCCGGGGGGGGGGGGGGCTTTCCTGAGAGGGCTGTGTTATCTGGCATACAGGGTTTTTCCTGTGGGGGTTTTCACTGTAAAGGCTCTTCCTGTTTAAAAGGTGGCGTTTGGCCGAAGCTGGCGCCATTTTTTGGGAGGTTTTCAATTACATTGAAAACTCCCATTGGCGGCCATTTTGTCGTAGCCGCGCCATGTGCAGCGGGCGGCCATCTTTGTGATTCTGTCCCCTAGTGCTGTATCTACGGCGCACACAGGTCCCTGCAGACGCCGCAGTTCCTTCATGGTTTATTTCCTCTCCACACGCTGTGTGATGAGAGCGGTCGGCAGCGCTGGGCAGTCTCCTCCTGAGGTGAGTCCCCTGGCTAACAGACTTATATTGGGATAAGTTTTTAACTCCCCGGGTCAGCGCAGCAAGTGGGTAAGATGCCCTGTATAGGGCCCTGGGAGCGTCTGTTTTTATGTTAAGACAGGTATTACATACACATGTAAATGTCTTTTATATTTGGAGTCAGTATCTGGTCCTTCCCCAACATGCTCAGCGGCAGGTGTTAGCACCTGGGATCTCCACAGAGACTTCTTTGTTAGCCCTGGACACTTTTGGGCCAGGCTGGGGGCGGAATGCGGACGGGCGGGAGTTAAAAGAGTGCCCCCTCCCTCTGTTATCCCCTGGGGAATGCTCTGTATTATTGAATTTGTGACCAAATGTGTGTTTTATCTTTTTATCTATGGTTTATATGACTCTTCTTTTGTGTGTCACCTTTTAAAGTCCCACCCTCAGGGGGGTACTTTTGTTTTTTTTTTCTGCTATGGAGCCATGGACCAGGTACCTGGGTAGTAAAAAAAAAAAAAAAAGAGCAGGATAAGGCATTTATGGGTGCGCTTCTCACTGCTGTAAGGGACTTTCTTAAGCTGTATAGTGCAGCTGTGTTTCCGCCGAGGGCTCGGTCTTTTTTTGGATCTCACAAATCAGACCGCTCTGTGTAGGTTCTCTCCTTTTTGCCCTTCTTTGATAATTTCTAAGATGCGGAATGAGAAAAGCCGCTGAGGTAGTCCCTCACCGCCTGGCGGTTCAGTGCCCTTTTGAGGAGAGCCCTTTCAGGGGATCCTCCGGGTGTCATGTATAGCTGACCACTCTCCCTATTACGGGAGTCCCCGCTTGTATGGATCTGGCTGTTAGAAGATCCGAGGTACTGGCCCTTGTCATGTTTACCATGCTGGGGTCCGTCTTGCGGCCTATTGTGGCTACTACTCTGGAGTCTCAGTCAATTTCTGAGTGAGCATTTTGCACCAGACAGTGGAGGAGCACCGTCTCTGTACCAAGGATATTAGGCTAGCGGACCCGTTGGTCCAGGGCCTCATATAGGTCTGTGATGCTTCTTTGAATGCTGTGCCCTTGTTATCCAGGGCTTCTGTTTCAGAGATGGTACGCGGTGGTGTAGTGGTTAATTCCATTACTTGTCAGCAAGAGTCATTGGTCCGAATTCCGGACACTGACACCAATCTAGCTGGAGCTTACTTTGTCGCTCTCTGTCTGCGTGGGTTTCCTCCGGGTACTCCGGTTTCCTCCCACCCTCCAAAGACGTGTGCATACACTTCCATAATATACATTTAAACTTTGTGTATGTATTAGTACGGGGCCGACAAGGGCTCAGCTGGGGGACTAAATTGTCCCTGGGTGCGTAAACGCCATATGCAGTCGTTTTCCCTCCCTGCTCTAGGTGTGGGGGGGGCGGCTTACAGGTTCACAATTCAGTGAATCTCCCTGCTCTGACTGATGGGGGGCAGTCCTGCATGGTGCAGTGGTAAGCCACCTGCACTTCGGTGCACAAGGTCATAGGATCGAATCCATTAGACCCACCATGGGGCTGCTACCTGTATCTGCGAGGTGGTCTCTTCAGAGTCCTAGATAGGGTTTACGCCTATCCATAGAACAGAGTTCTTTTCTCGTTTATTCCTCGCCCGGCTTGTCGTTGTGCCTGAGAACAGTGCGGGACTTGTAAGTCCCGCAGGGACGCATACATGCATGTCCCGTTTTGCATATGTCACTGAATTTTCTGTGCTCCGTGATGGGGGAGGGCTTCTGTCAGTCTGTGGCCCTCCCTCTTAATCTGGCGTTGGCACTAAGGGTTTTCGCCTAGGAGCTCGCAATTATCCTAACTTTGTTGGGACAGTGAGGTTTTGCCTCGTGGGCTTCTTGAACGACCTTCTTCTGAGGGCAGCTTCTGTCTCAGACCTAATGGAGCTGTTTATAGCCATTCAGACCCCCCGAAGTCTCGGGTGGGTGCTAAACATTTGGAGCCGGTCCTGAGTCCGACTCAAAGGGAGCGAAGTTCCTTCTTCCCCTGGAGAAATTGCAGACTCTTCAGTCTGCAGTGAGGGTATTGGCATCATGCTATCGGTCTTCTCTCCGGGTGCATGCTGGTCCGGGACCTGTGGGTAGCCTTCTTCGAGGTGGTACCGTATGCCCAGTTCCACACTTGGGCTTTCCAGGTAATACTGTCCAGGTGGTAAGAAATTTCTTGTCTCTGTAATCGCCAGATTCAGGTGCGCCACCTTGTCGGAGTCTTCTGAGTTGGGACGGAGATCCCCGGATCTTCGGCCCGGGAAGTTGTTCCATCCTTCCAGTGGTCGTTGTTTACGACGGACGCAGGCCTCACGGATTGTGGGGACCCCTGGGGAGGTCCAGTCGGCCCAGAGTCGCTGGATTTGCATGGACCTACGGCCACAACTTCCTGAGTGTGCCTGCTCTCTTCTGATCTTGGTGGCTACCCAGGGTCGGGCCTGGTTAGTACCTAGGTGGGAGGCCGCCTGGGTGCTGTGGACCCTGTCTACCGGTCTTTGTCCCACTATTTGGTTGATCAGGCTTTGATTCTCCTCGTGTTCGAGGCGGTTGCAAGGTACTAGCCAACAATGCCACGACCGTGGCTTCGGTCTACCATGGGTATGCCAGCAGGCGGGCTACTGGAGTCACCTGATGCTGGACCAGGGTGACTGGTTTTCTGTGCCCGGGGGTGTTTCGGCTCCCTTGCAGGAAGTGAGTCTCACAGGGCAGGCGAGATTATGGCTCAGCGGTAGACTGCCTGCCCTGCAGGCAGTTGCCTCTGGGTTCAAGCCCAGGATGATCTGTGTCGTTACGTGGCCCGAGCTCGCCTTGGTTTTTTTCCACTCGTGGATCTCCTGGCCGCTCGTCTCCACCGCAAGGGTGTCGAAGTAGTGACCAGGTCTAGTGCTCTGGTACTGACGCGTAAGTTGCGCTGGTGACCCTGTGGGGGTCTGTATCAGCGGCCTATACCGTTCCTCCATTTGTGTTGCTTCCTCAGGTGCTCCATAGAGTGGAGGCTGAGGGGATCCCGATGTTCCTAATCACCTCAGATTGACATTGGCGTCATTGGTACGCCGTTTTCGGGCGCTTCATAACGGAGGTACCCTGGCCGTCGCCAGGGCGAGAGGTCCTTCTGTCTCGAGGTTCCATACTTCCTTCTGTTGTACAGTCACTAACTTACTCAATATGGCTATTGGTAGCCAGACTTTAAGAGACCGGGGTCTGTCTGACTCGGTCATCCCAACCATGTTGAGGGCATAGTAGTCTTCTTCCAGGAGAATCTACAGTCACACCTGGCAGACCTACATCTCTTGGTGCGAAGAGATGAAGTGACGTCCACGAACGTATTCGATGGCCTGGGTCCTGCTGTTTTTTTTTTATTTATTTTTTTACAGCTTGGTGTGGATCTCAAATTACTTTTAAGCACCGTTTGGGGACAGAGTTCAGCCTTGGCTGTGTTCTTTCAGTGGCCCTTTGGGGCCCGTTCCCTGGTGGGTACCTCTTTGTGCAGGGGGTTTGTCATATTCTTTCCCCTCTTGGCCCATCTCTTCCCCAATGAGTTTTGACTCTGGTGCTCTTGGTTCCTCAGGAGCTTTCCCTTTGGAAACTTCAGAGAGATTTTCTCTTAACACTATCTCGGAAGGTGGCCCTTTTCTTCCGTTAGAGGGGTCTCTGAGCTGGTGGGCTTGTCTTACAAGCCGCCAAGCTTGATACTCCATAAGGATTAGGTGGTGGTGCGCCCGCGACCTTCCCTTCTTCCGAAGGTGATCTCGGACTTTCGCCTGAATAGGGGCATTGTTCCGTCCATCCTTTTTGCCCTCGGCCGGCGCATCCTACGGAGGTTGCTTTTCATACTTCTGGCGTGGTACGCGCTTTGCGGGTGTATCTACCTGCTACGGCTCCGTTTTGGAGATCTGACCCTCTTTTGTGTCAGTGTCTGGTCCACAAAGGGCCTGGCGGTCTCGTCGACCACCCTGTCTCGGTGGATCTGACAGACCATCATACAGGCCTATGCTCTTAGGGGGTGGGCCCCCCTTTTTTCCGGTCGCGGCACTTTCGACCAGGGCACCTGGTGCTTCCTGGGTTTTTTCCGACTTCATACGTTGGTGTCACAGGTGTGCAGGGCGGCGACTTGGTCGTCCGTTCGCGTTTTTTGTTTTTCAAAATTTCCTGGTTGCTGTGAGTGCATCATATCATGCTTTCGCCCGCTAGCGTTTGCAGGCGGCCATTTGAGGTTGCATCTCCTCCGTTTGAGGAGCTCTGCTTGTTTTGGGGTGAAGTTAAAATTGGTTTTACTGATATATTTCCCACCCCTCGTTTTGACACTGCTTGGGGACGTCCCACTTGTCAAGACTTAAGGAGCTGTGTCCGTCCATGGACGATAAGAGAAAATAGGATTTTTTGTACTCACCGTAAAATCCTTTTCTCTGACGTCCATGGACGGACACAGCTCCCACCCCTCCTTTTTAGGTTTGTACTGCTTGTTACGAACTGAGGCTGCATGCTGCAGTGAGGAGGTTTATGTCTGGAGGGACCGCCCCCTGGGCGGGGCTGTTCAACTCTGTTAATTTAACATGTATTTAACCATTTAACATGTTTCTGCCTAGTCCTCTCCTGTAAACAGGAACATAACCCACTTGTCAAGACTTAAGGAGCTGTGTCCGTCCATGGACGTCAGAGAAAAGGATTTTACGGTGAGTACAAAAAATCCTATTTTTTTTTGTCTCCTATTGATATATAGATTGTTTAATTCGTAATGTAAAAATGTGCTGCAATTTGGACAGTGTATCCAGCTTTTTCTATTATGACGCTTCTTACCTGTCCACTGGGCTGCCAATAGTGTAAGTAAGGAGGGGCTGGCCATTTCCATACCCCCCCTAAAATTTGCCTAATTGGCCACCAGAGAGGAGGAAGGAATCGGATAAGTTTACTTTCCACTTTTGTCTTTTTAAATACTCGTTTAAGTGTATCCTTATGTTGGCTAAGCATGTTTGCGTCAAATCTGCTTGCAATGTTATGTGCAGAAGTAATTCATTTTTTTTTTTTTATTGTTTTTTTTTTTTATCCACAGTTTCCTTCCAACCCAGAGCAATGGCAGGACGTTGCAGCCCAGTTCCATCATCAGTGGTATTTTTCCAACTGTGGAGGTGCTATTGATGGCAAACATGTCCGGATTGTACCACCACCCAACTCCTGGCTCCTGTTATTTTAATTATTAGGGCTTTTGCAGCATAGTCATGCTAGCTGCCAACTACGAGTTCTTGTATCTGGATATTGGGAAGAACTGCAGCAACTCTGATTGAGTGATTATGCAGACCGAGTTCTACAAGCGGCTCCGGAATGGCACCTTTTAAACTTGCCACCTGCTAAGGAGAATGTTTAGGGCCTCAATTTTGTTTTTGTGGCACATGGGGCCTTTGCTCTGGGGCAACATCTGATGAAGCCATTTCCTATGGGGAACTTCAGCCCAGAGCAGAGAATCTTCAATTACAGGCTCTCATGCCAGAAGGGTGGTCGAAAACGCCTTTGGAATCCGATCGAGTAGTTTCAGGCTGTTTTTGAGCAATCTGGCACTCTACAAGATAAACCATGTGGTCCTGTGCTGCTGTATATTACATAATTTTTAAGGAGGAATGCTACCTAGCCTCACTGCCAAGTGATGTGGTCCCTGCAGTGAGGCCGTCTTTGGGTGTGCTGACGCCTATTAAAAATGCCGTGCTGGATTGCCTGCGATTTACAGCAAAATTACATGGAATATTTTGTGGGTAGAGGGGCAGTGGCTTGGCAGCAAATTTAAGATGATCATTTATACATTTTTATGTAGATCATAAACTTATTTCATTTGAACTACTGTTGTCTGTTTCTTGTATGTCTAATATATTCCCAAATGGGGGTTATTTTTGCCACTTGCTCCAATAGTGAAAATGTACCTTAATTGCTACATGAGGTAAGTTACAATATCTTCTTCAGATAACTATTATGGTGTGTTGTGGGTCTGCTACACTCGCACACAATGTTTTTGTTCTTAATGGATCCTATGTATGAAGTTCTTAAACATTATGCCTTTACAACTTCCAACTTACAAAATTGCAGTTGTCCCCATTTAAGAGCACATTGTCACTGTGACTACAACCAAATACACTGGTATTGAGCAATGAAATAAGACCCCATTGTTTAGTAAAAAAAACATTTTATTTAAAGCACATTCACATTTTTATTTAATTTTTTTAAACAAACCAATATCTTGGTGTATAACATGTTTTACATTATTTCTCCTTTTTTGGGGCTAAACAGGCATGTTTTAAAACATTAGATACACATCCCAAACTCAGGAACTTACAAAGTGAAGGCCAAACAAGACATTAGTATTCCAAGACTGTGGATGTTGACTTCCTCAGGTGGGATGATCTCACCCCCCCTAAAAGCCAAAATTTGAAGCCACGTACATGTAGAGGCATATCGATTAAATGTCCTTTAACGTGTGCTATCTCCCATCATGTGATCATAACTAAAGTAGCTCAGAGGAAGGGGTGTCCCCCCCCCCCCCCCGCAACATGTCCATTGATACCCCGTGATAAGAGATGGCACAGCAAATTTTGGGTTTTAGATTCTAAAAAAAAAAAAAAACGGTACAATTCACATTAGTTAGGGCAGTGTTTCCCAACTCTTCTCTTCAAGATGCAAACTCATGTCATGTTTGAGATTTCTTGAATTTGGCACAGGTGATGTTGTCATTTTTACTGTTAGTTATTTGTTTTTAGGCTGAGAAAAATTTAGAAAACAGGACCTGCTGGTGCACCTAGTGGGAAACACTTAGGTCTGTCCATAAACTTTCACATTTTAAAAGTCATAAAAACATGGTAATTGGTAAAAGGGCATACAAGAGTCAACAAGTGGAACAATAAACTTCAGACCAGGCAAGAGGAAATTCTAATTTGGCAAGCGTGTCCACAAAATTTCTTCTTCTGATTTGCTCCAGTTACTTCAAACAATTCAACATATCTGCACTCATTCTGCCAATAGTGCATCGTGGAAGATCATGACCTATTAAGAGTAAAAAAAAAAAAGGGATTGATGGTCAAGTGGCTGAGGCCCTACATAGTGAGTTATGGTCAAATTCAGGAATATGCTTACCGACCCAGTATATTGTTGCTTGCAACCTGCTTCAGACACCTATGCTACAAGAATGTACACTACTCTAATCTTGCCAGTCATTGAGCCACCCCAAGTCCCATCTGTTTCTAGCATCCATTTTGCTACATTAGTTGACCAACCTTGCACTTAGTTTGATGTAAATTGTTGCTCCTGACTAGTGCACTACACCATGCTGCACTCTGATTTTTGTTCTGTGAAAAATGCATAGGAAAGGGAAGCTAATGCAAGTGTTTTCCAGAGGGCAAACACTTGACAAGTGCCAACAAGTCCCACCCCTCTTGTCTCCTATGGGATACGGGATATATGATGACATCCTAGAAGGCATGACTTTGTGTGACTGGGATCCCTTGGGCCTCTCCTCTACCCATGTATACACTGGCAAGACTGCATTAACCACTTAAGGACCCCTCACTGTGTGTATATATATATATATATATATATATATATATATATACGTCATTTTTTTTAAGATGGATATCTCGGTTATGGCAGCAACTGCTGCCACAACCGAGATATCCATCTTTTCAGTGAGCGGTCCTTTAAACGATAACAGTGGGCTCCAGCGGATTCGCCGCAAGATCACCGTTATCGGCGGCGGGAGAGGGGGCCACCGCCCTCCGGAGCCTGTCGGAGGCGATCAGGTCCTCTCTCCTGCTCGGATGGGATACAAGTGAGGGCAAGGTGGCCCCCACCCGTCCCCATAGCAGGGCAGAAGAAACGTCACTTCCGCCCATGCTTCTTAAAGCAATATTTTCTTGTTTGTAATTTTTTCAAATAAAAATGTATTTTTATTGCATTCTAAATATTGGACCTGTCATGCTTTTTTCTATTATAAGGGATGTTTACATTCCTTGTAATAGGAATAAAAGTGATCAATTTTTTTTTTTTTTGTGTAAAAATAAATAAGAAAACAAAACAAATTTTTTTTTAAAGCGCCCTGTCCCGACGAGCTCGCACGCAGAAGCGAACGCATACGTGAGTAGCGCCCGCATATGAAAACGGTGTTCAAACCACACAAGTGAGGTATCACAGCGATCGTTAGAGCGAGAGCAATAATTCTAGCCTTAGACCTTTGTAGCTCTAAAGATGCAACCTATAGAATTTTTTAAACGTCGCCTATGGAGATTTTTAAGGGTAAAAGTTTGACGCAATTTTGAAGCGTGACATTTTGGGTATCATTTTACTCGGCTTAACATTTATCTTTCACAATATATAAAAAAATTGGGCTAACTTTGTGAATTTTTTGCTCTTGTAAGACCGCTGCGCAAATACGGTGTGACAAAAAGTATTGCAATGACCGCCATTTTATTCTCTAGGGTGTTAGAAAAAAATATATATAATGGTTTGGGGGTTTTAAGTAATTTTCTAGCAAAAAAAAACTGTTTTAATCTTGTAAACGCCAAATCTGAAAAACAGGCAAGGTCCTTAAGTGGTTAATGGGCATCAATAAGCCAGGCCGCAACCAGAAAGTGTTCCCTAAGTTCTGCCCTAAGTCCATGGCCTTTGGCCCACCTAGAAACACCCCTGTCGGTGGCTAAATGAGTGTGTTTGAAGTTGGCACTTAGATTTTTGGGGGGAAGATGGCATTGTTGCCTCCCCTGTTGGGGCCTGAGCGAGGGTAGCGTCCCTTGTGGTGGCTTGGCTGGAGCATCCTTTTGTGGGAACTCCCTGTTGAAAGAAGGAAAAAATAAATAAAGAAATGTCCAAAAACATGACCAAATAAGAATGTTCATATATGCTTTATATTTACCTTCCTCTTTGGAATGCCAAGTCATACAAAGATTTTTCCAAAAGTTTATATATAATTCTCTAGAGCTACTTTGATAAAGAACATATGCAGACAGCTAATTGACACATATACATATTGTTTATATCCAAACATTGCTTACTTTTTTATGATCTGATCCATCTGGTCTTGTTCACGGTGTTTGAGATGAGACCATCGTTTTTGGATTTGGTCCTTTGATCGTTCCACCGAAAATCTGCTATGCAAAGCGCCGATGAACTTCTTCAAAATGAGGTCCTTTTGGCTGTTGGGCCTTTCGTAATTGCGCAGCTTGCAGTCGCAATCGTGCTTCTCTAGGATGCGCACCATTTCCACCATCTCACCCTTGCTCATGGGGGTTGCTTTGTGAATCCTATGAGCTTCACCACCACGGAGTTGCTTGTAATCCGCCAAATCCACCATGTTGTCCCTCCCAAATGTTCCGCCATGTGTTTCGCATGCAGAAGAGAGATGGTCGCGCCCTAGCGTCATGATGCATTGAGAGCGGTGTTGGACACATGAGCAGTATGTATAAAGCTAGAACGCATTGGTCGATGGAACGGCCGTAAGTGAGTGAGTGAGTGAGAAACTTATATAGCGCAGCACATGCGAACTAAATCGCCTCTGGGCGCTCGTTTGTCCATTTCTCTTTAAAAGAGATGGGTTTTGATCATTCTAAAGGTCAGGTGATTCTCCTCCAACCGAATGCTGGTTGGTAAAGCGTTCCATAGTCTGGGGCCCTGGAGCGCAAATCTTCGTTCTCCCTTGGACTTGTATCTGGCTTTGGGTATCTGGAGTAGATTTTGATTGGTGGATCGCAAAACGCGATTGGTGTTGTGAGCTTTTAGTTTTTCGCATAAATATTGGGGGGCATTTCCTTGAACACATTTGTGCGTCAGACAGAGTGCTTTGAAAGTAATTCTGTCTTTTACTGGCAACCAATGAAGGGATCTCAGTGAAGGTGAGATTGATTCCCATGTTTTTTTCCCAGTCACCAGTCTAGCAGCCGTATTTTGAACGACTTGCAGACGGGTGATTTGGTACTTAGGGAGTCCGAGGTAAAGGGCATTTGCATAGTCCAGTCTGGAGTTCACAATTGTTCCCACCACGACTGCTATGTCTTCTTTGGGAATGAATGGAATAAGTCTACGTAGTAGGCGCAGCAGATGGTGCGATCCGCTGACTACTGACCCTATTTGTGCATCCATTGTCATGTAAGTGTCGAAGATGACTCCGAGACTTTTGACTTTGGTGCTAGGGGCGATGATTTGGCCCAGAATGGGCGGGGGTGTCCAAGTTGTTGCCAGTTGATTCTTTCGATTGGCGTGAAACAGGAGAAGTTCTGTTTTCGATCCGTTGAGTTTAAGATAACTCTTTGTCATCCAGTTTTCTATCAAAGAGAGGGAATTCTCTAAACCGACATGATGATCCTTTTTGTTGCAGATTCGAAAGTACAGTTGTGTATCATCTGCATAAGAGTGGTAAAGTAGCTTTTGGCTACTGATGATTTCAAAGAGAGGGCGGAGGTAGATGTTGACTAGTACCGGCGACAGGGGGGATCCTTGCGGGACCCCGCATGACACCGTGCGTTTTTCAGAAGTGAAAGGTCCCAATTTCACTATTTGTGATCGGTTTTCCAAAAAGGAGGAGAACCAGGATAGATCACATTCCGCGACTCTGGCAACTTCAGCTAGCCGAGTTAGTAGTAGTTTGTGGTCTACCGTGTCGAAAGCTGCGCTTAGGTCCAACAGTACCAGAAGACAAGATTCTCCTTCGTCTGCGGCCTCGAGAACATCATCCCATATTTTAAGCAGTGCTGTTTCTGTCCCGTGACCGGGACGGAAACCCGATTGAAAAGGATCGAGCAAATTATGGGAATCTAGATGCTGTTGCAGCTGTTGTGCCACTACTTTCTCCATTACCTTGGAGAAGACGTTTAGGCCTGTTATGGGGCGACGGTGTTTTGGGTCTTTGGGGTCAAGGGAGGGTTTCTTTAAAATGGGTTTTATTATGCCCTGTTTCAATTGGGAGGGCACCCTGCCTTCCTTGAAGGACTGGTTTATAAGCTGTGTGATAGGAGGTGCCAGGATATTGGCACATTCCTTCAGCAGTTTGGTGGGGATGATATCATTAGGCGCTGTGCTGTCTCGCAGAGTACCGATGATATTGTTGGTGGCCTCACTGGGGATGGGTTTAAGCGTGAACTTTGTTGCTTGCCGTGAGTTTATGTGGGTATTGGGCGAGTGATTGAGGGGGGGTTAATGGGAGTACGGTTTCGCTGAATGCTTTCACGGATATCTTCAATTTTGTTAACGAAGTAATCCGATAATTCATTGCAAAATTCTTGGGAATCGGAATTGGGGGCTTCAAGACAGACTGGATTCATGGTCTGGGTGACCAGTTTGAAGAGTTCACGGGGGCGATTTAGGGCATTGGTGATGGCATTGGAAAAATGTCTTTTTTTTGGCTTTAAAGATTTCTTTGTGATATTTTTTTGTTATTGCCTTGTAAATGGCGTGGTTTTCCTCTGAAGAGCTTCTTTTCCAGGCGGCTTCTGCTCTTCTGCGCTCTTGCTTCAGCAACGACAGCTGGCCGTTAAACCAGCTGGCGTTTTTTCGGATGCAGGTTTTGCGTTTTGGCGCTACCAAGTCAGCTGACTGTAGTAGAGCTGTGTTGATGGCATCCAGAGTTTCTGTGGCAGTTTGATGTAATTGGATTGTTTTTATTTTTTTCCCTAATGTAGTTTTGAAGAGTTCCGAATGGAGTTTCTTCAGAGATCTGGTCCAGTGCGTTGTCACCGGTTTTAATCTTTTTGTTAAGGGGGCGTTTTTGGTAATTATGAATTTAATTACATGGTGGTCAGTCCATGGTAACGGCTCATTTTTCAGATTGTTTATTTCCAGGTCTTGTCTGAAAATAAGATCGAGCGTATGCCCTGACGCATGTGTGGGCCCACTTACCAGTTGTTGCAGCCCTAATCGTTCCAAATGGTCGATGCAGGCGTCAGCAACTGGATCCTGTGTGGAGTTGGCCCAGAGGTTGAAATCCCCAAGCAGCAGAAGATGTTTGCTGTTTAGGGTATAAATGGAAATGAACTCTGTCAAAGGTGAGAGAAACTGCAATTTTGGACCTGGTGGTCTATAGCAGAGTAGAATATGGACGGTTTCCTGGGGATTGGTTTGCAGTTGCAGAGTGAGTTTCCATGAATTGGAGTGGGTTTTGAAGGGCTGGTTTGGTGATCGCGAGGTGAGTCTTGTGGATAACCGCCAGGCCTCCTCCTCTTTGCCCCACTCTGTTTTCAGTTATAATACGATAGTTTTCAGGCACCAGTTCTCCCAGAATGGTGTTACAGTCGGCTGTGAGCCAGCTTTCTGTGATAAAGAAGCAGTCTAAATCGTATTGTATGATGAAATCATGGATTTCTAGTCTGTGTTTTACTGCCGATCTTGTGTTGATCAAAGCACATGATATGTGCTTAGGCTGGGGTAAGTGACTGCAATTTTTGACAGTTGATCGTCGATCGATTCTCAACAGTTGCTCAATTCTTAGAGCTTTTTTGGTGACGGCTGGCAATATTGCGGCAAATGGCTTTAGACCCCAAATGATTGCTGCAGAGTATCTCAGATTAACCATGGTCTCCAAACGCCGGGGGGGGGGGGTGGGGACAGATGATTTATCGGGGGGGGGGGGGTTATCGCTGGCGACGGGAAGGAGGATTAGCTAATCCTCTCTCCCTGGTTGATCCAGAGGAAGGCAAAAGAAAACTAGCCGTGCTATGCCAATGTGCAGTGGCAGGGGAAAAAAATTCCTTCCTGACCCCTCAAAGGGCGATCGGGCGAACCCTGGATCAAGTGCTAAAGAGGTGGTGGATACCTATTATGGCAGAACGATCTTGGCGTGGAGGACGAACGATCGCCAACACAAGAAAGGATTCATAAAACAAAGGTAGGGTAGTGACCTATACTGCTTAGATTAAGGCCTATATTGGGACCAGCTTATGGGTTAAGCCAGACATTATGGTTTGTCTTGTGATCTGTCTTGCAGGCATTATATCATTTATCATGACGGTTAAATTTACTTCGCCTGATTTTCCACCCAAATTCATTGACCTGTGCCAGGAGCTGCCCTGTCTCTGGAAGGTCAAGAGTACAGACGACTCCAATAAAATATTAAGGAAGGCAGCTTTGGAGAAAATGCCCAAGTTGGTGAAACCTGTGTACCCCAGGGCAGAAATTGGCTACAATAAAGCAAAATATTTCTAACCTGAGGACTACATTTAAAAGGGTCCTGGACTCAGAGATCTGGAGCAGCAGTGGATGACCTATATGTCCCCAGGCTGTGGTATTACCAGAGCCTGCGGTTTTTGACAGACCTTACAGAACCCAGGCCATCACTGTCTATGCTCCCTTCGACATCTGCTGTGGCCACAGCTCCTGAGGTCCGCACAGGTCCTGTTGCACAGGATGAAGATGTGGAGGAGACCAGCTTGACACAGGTATATTTCTGCCTTAACAAAGTGGTTTCCATATCAATAGACAGTAGTGACCAAAAATTATTTGAACAAGAATGAAAAATGCTGGGGTCAGAATGATAGTCTTTTCTATTTTGCAACAGTGAGGAGATCAAAATTGTGTGTGATTGATGACCAAACCCTTTTAAACAGATTCTAATTATGTCCCATTTTCATACACAGGAAAGTGTCAGTCTGGAGGATCCAGTGGTCAGCAGACAGAGTTCCAGATCCCTCCCTAGGACACACTTAACCCTTGCACGCCCCCTAGTGTTTAACCCCTTCCCTGACAGTCATTTACACAGTAATCTGTGCATTTTTTATAGCACTGATCGCTGTATAAATGACTGGTCCCAAAATAGTGTCGGCCATAATGTCGCAGTCACAATAAAAATAAAATGCTATAAATCTATCCCCTATTTTGTAGACGCTACAACTTTTTCGCAAACCAATCAATATACGCTTATTGCAATTTATTTTTTACCAAAAATATGTAGAAGAATGCATATCGGCCTAAATTGAGAAAGAAATTCGTTTTTTTTTATATATTTTCTGGGAATATTTAGTGTAGTAAAAAGTACAAAATATTATTATTATTTTTTTTTTCAAAATTGGCGCTATTTTTTGGATAATAGCGCAAAAAACAACACAGATGTGATCAAATACCACCATTAAGCTCTTTTTGTGGGGGGAAAAAGGACGTAAATTTTGTTTGGGTGCAACGTCGCACATCGGCAATTGTCAGTTAAAGCGACGCAGTGCCGTATTGCAAAAAGTGCTCTGGTCAGGAAGGGGGTAAATTCTTCCGGGGCTGAAGTGGCTAAAATACGCTTGCCATAACTCCATCAGTATCCCCAGAAAAGCAGCTTCATTATTATCCTATTAAAGAAGAAGAGAATATGCGCTGCATTTCGACTAATATTTAATTCTCCGTTACGAACGCTAGTTTACAAGACCGTCCGCTTCTGGCTCGTTCAATGCTTCCGATCATGCGTGTTTGGACTTTCAACTTTGGAGTGACGGATTTGTGTACTGACCATCAGAAAATCTGACAACCAATCGTCCGGTGAAAATTTACTAGCCTGTCATCCAACATTTGTTGGACAACAAAAGGAGCGTACCAATGGTCAGATTTTAGGACAACAGTCTGTCAACAGACCATCCCCTGCCAACAATCGGATCATGTGTACAAGGCTTTAGACTTTAGATGTTGGAAGGGTTAGATTAGCCCCACCTGTTTATGAGCTGGCTACATGTGCTCAGATTCAGGGAGTGGAGGCAAGGTAGGACAACAGCTACTATAGGGGGTGTTCAACCACTTTAGACTTTAATTTTAGAATTTGTTCCTTCACTGGTGCTAAAAGGTTAGTATCTACAGCCCAGGCTTTGCCTATGAAATAATTCGCCCCTGTTTCGTTATTTTATACAGTGATACACCATGACGACTTCTTTCAGTGGTGCTCAGTAGTGAAGGTTTGTCTTTGCTGGGATGTTTTGTGGCACAGCAGAAATACACAATTAGCTAGATTCACATACATTGCGTTAACTTTAAGGCGGCGTAGCTTAGCGTATTTACGCTACGCCCGCCTTAAGTCAGAGAGGCAAATACTGTATTCTCAAAGTACTTGCCTCCTAACTTACGGCGGCGTAGCGTAAATGCGGTGGGCGCAAGCACGCCTAATTTAAATTCGGCTGAGGGGGCGTGTTTTATGTTAATATGCTTTGACCCGACGTGATTGACGTTTTTCTTTAAACTGCAAATGCGCCGGGCGCCTACATTTCCCAGTGTGCATTGCGGCTACGTCCGCTGCACGGGCCTATTGATTTCGACATGGATGTAAACAACATAAATCCCTATTCACGGATGACTTACGCAAACGATGTAAACATTTCGACACGGGAACGGCAGCCATACTTAACATTACTATTCCATCTATTTGATGGAATAACTTTAGGCCTGTAATGCGTTAAGTAAACGGCGTAAATGTACTGCCTGCGGGCTTTCACATTGAGTATGCACTGCAGGAGTTTTCAGGCGGTATATCAGCGCTATTTTTAGCGCTATTTTTAGGCTTTGCTAACCTAAAGATAAAAATTAACTAAAAAGGTTGACTGTAAGGGACCCCCTTTTTGCAGATTTATTTCCCTGGACAGGGTAGTGTTAACACAGGCCCTCTTATTGATCAATGTAGTGTCCTTGTCTTACAAGACGGGTCTCTGATTAATCTTTTTAGTGGTTCTAAGTAGCACCTACAGGCATAATAGACCATGGTTATTAGATGTGTGAGACGGGCAACATTGCTAACCTACAAGTTTAACATATTTTCTGATTCCATCTTTAAAAAAAGAGCCCACTCCACCTAGATCCTGCATCTGAAATGGAGAAGGCAGGGACATTGGTGGAGCAGACCTGCAGATCAGCCACATGATCCAGCTAACATAGTGTCTTGCAAAAGTATTCACCCCCTGGGCATTTTTCGTATGCATAATATAAATACTTTCCACCTGCCCACTGTACATATACGGCCAGGTGGGCGCTCTCTCCTGAGTGGACATTCAGGAACGTCCCTCAAAAGGAGGGGGATCGATCCAGATGCGCTCGTGTCACCCGGACACGGTGCATCTCAGATCGGCAGAAGGGCTCTGTGATTGGCCCTCCTGATCACATGACGGCCGTGTCCAATCACAGCCGTCATGTGATGTAAACAGAGAGCCGGTTGCTAGGCGATCTCTCCTCACACAGAAGTTGTCGCTGCAGCCGGCTGGTGATCAGTGAGTATGAACTTTTTTTACTCACTGATCACCAGTTTAGTGTCCCTACAATGTAAAACACGCATGTCCCCACATAGTAAAAACACCTGTCCCCCACATCTGTAACAGTAAAATCACATGTCCCAATGATCATTTGCACACATGTCCGCGATCACCTGCGCACATCTGTACATGATCATTTGAGTACACTTGATGGGATTTTTTACCAAAAACGTATTAGAATACATTTTGGCTTAAATTTATGACAAAATTTGATTTTATTGGATTTCTTTTAAAATAGAAAGAAGAAAATATTGTTTGTTTTCCAAATGTCTGCTCTTTTTCCGCTTTAGATTGTAAAAAAATTAAAAACTGAGTCATGAATAAATACCACCAAAAGAATGCTCTATTTGTGTGAACAAAATGCAAAAAAAATCATTTGGGTACAGTGTAGCATGACCGCGCAATTGTCATTGAAAGTGCGAGAGCGCTAAAAGCTGAAAATTGGTCTGGGAAAGAAGGGGGTGAAAGTGCCCAGTTTTGATGTGGTTAATTTATACAACTTTTGACTTTTTTTTTTTATTGTGAAGCAAACAACAAATAGGACAAAATAACAGAAAGTAAATGTGCAGTAAAGTCAATACTTTGTAGAGCCACCTTTTGTGACTATCACAGCTCCAAGTCGCTTTGGATAAGTCTCTATGAGCTTGCCGCAATCTTACCACTGGGATTTTTGTCCATTCCTCCTTGCAAAACTGCTCCAGCTACTTCAAGTTGGACGGTTTGAACTTGTGAACAGCAGTCTTTAAGTCAGAACACTGATTTTCTATTGGATTGAGGTCTGGGCTTTTGCTAGGCCAGTCCAACACATTTACATGTTTCCCCTTAAACCACTCAAGTGTTGCTTTAGCAGTGTGTTTGGGGTCATTGTCCTGCTGGAAGGTGAACCTCAAATCACACAGAGTGGTACAGGTTTTGCTCAAGAATATCCCTGTATTTAGAACCATCCTTCTTTCCCTCAACTCTGACCAGTTTCCCAGTCCCAACTGCTGAAAAACATCCCCACACCATGTTTCACTGTGGGGATGGTGTTCTTTGGGTGATGTGTTAGGTTTGCGCCAGACATATCGTTTTCTTTGATGGCCAAAAAGTAAAATTTTAGTCTCATCAGACCAGAGCACCTTCCTCCATACATTTTGGGAGTCTCCCACATGCCTTTTCGCAAACTCAAAACGTGCCATTAAAGATTTGGATATTTTTTTTTTATAACCTAACCTTGACTTGTACTTTTCAACAACATTGTCCCTTACTTGAATGTGTGAATTAACCGCGCTAGCGGAATATAAAGTGACAACTCCTAATACAACACAATCTATACACAATGTAGTAATGAAAAGTGCTTCCAAAAAGACGGCAATTGATGTTTCTTAGTTCAAAAGGAATTTCAAGCATCACACTCCCCTCTTGCGACCCCGCTCACCAGTGGATCTAGATTCTCGGAGAAGCTTCCATATACATATATTCATGCGGACGAGAGAGATCATTCATAGTAAAACAAAAGATAAAAGGTACATAGTGAAGTACTGCCGATACTAATTCAATGCGCATTTACACAAACGTCACTCACGAGATGGCTCCAGAAAACGGACATCAGTGTGTTCCAGGTTCGCAGCTAACACTGTCCGTTCCACAAATACCAGATGTATCGTCACTGGTGCGTGAAACTGGAAATATGTCAACGCGTTTCACCCCTCCAGGGCGTCATCAACGTCATTTGATGACACCCTGGAGGAGGGGCGAAACTCGTTGACTTATTACCGGGAGGGCTCTGAACTGCCAATGTTGTGGACCATTCTCCATAAGGATTGCAAACTTCAGGAATCTGATGATTCTGGCAGATTGGTAAATGAAGCTAAGCATCCTGAAGATCCAGAATCGGGCACAGCAGACAGAGTTGTAGGTGAAAAAAAAAGTGCGGTTTATTTAAACTATATACAGTGAAAAATATGTCAGCAAAACAAAAAGAAACCTGAAAATAAATCCTTGTCAGCTTGACCGCTTACTACACACGTGGTTTCCCTTTCTAAAAGCTAGGTGCAGCCTTGTGCTGAACCAGCCCCTATCTCCCTGTTTTAGAAGTTTTTGCCACAACTGCTTTGTCTCACTGCACAGGACAGATAGCACGCTCCTCAGTCTACACAACACAGAACTGGTTCCAGGATGGAGCATCTTCCCAAGCATGCTGGGAGTTTTTGTAGAGGTCTTAATGAGCCCACTTACTTCAGCTGGGCTCATTAACTCTTCCCCTGCAGGTCTCCCAGCACTTCCCCCCTAGTGGTATAAATTGGCATAAAGACTGACTCTGGGACATATATTTTCCATCCTGGATGCAACCAGGCGATTTTACCTGCCTGCTGTCACACTGCACATATCTAAGGAGTAGTGAGACAGGGTGCTGTGATGTTTTCAAGTAGTTATGTACAGCACCCTGCTGGTCCTTCTCACAAATCATGATCTACCTGCATTGCATAAAGAAGCACTGAGACTCTGTGATGAGGTTACTGGTTCTAAAATGCAAGTAATGAAAGGGTTGTTGTTCAATTTCCATTTTAATCAGGCAGATATAAAATGCACAAAAAGCTGCTGTGTATTCATTAATACACCCTTTTAAATTTATTCTATGCAAGTACCTAAATTTAGACTTGTTACAAGTTTCTTTTTAGTGGCATGACATCCCAGCCTAAGCTGCATAGAATGCTGGCTGCCAGGAAGAAAGTTCTACAGGGCATCCCTACATATCACGTTTCATCCTATTGCAAGCAGAGTGATGGCAGCTTTGTCCGGTGGTAGAGAAGCAGGGAACTCGCCATTGTCAGCATCGTTTAGCCGCTTCTCTCGGTTAGACAGCAGTGATTTAGTCATCCCAACACTGCTTCCTGCACACTACAAGGGGTTGTGTACAAGATTGGTCATTTTGCATAAGGAGTGGTAGCAGTAGTTGTAACAAATGTGGATGTGAGACCCCTGCCCTTCTCACCAACTTGTAAAAAAGCACTGGCCAATATCACACCGCACTGTCACTTATGCAACAATGCCACTCTCAACTTCACCCGGCACAAAGATTTTCCAGCTTGTGGGACCCAGTCTAGGTGCCAGCAGCCTGAGCGCAATTGTCACTGGGCTTGTTAATTAACAATTTGACTGCCACCACTGACTTTTACTGAAGAGTCAGAACTTTTACAAGATTGGCAATACCAATTATTAAAAATAAGCATCTGTGCACACAGAAAACTACACTGCTCCAAAAAAATTAAAGAAACACTTTTTAATCAAAGTATAACATCAAGTCAATTAAACTACCGGGATATTGATCTGGTCAGTTAAGTAGCAGAGGGGGTTGTTAATCAGTTTCAGCTGCTTTGGTGTTAATGGAATTAACAGGTGCACTAGATGGGCAACAATGAGACTACCTTCAAAAATGGTATGGTTTTACAGGTGGAGACTACTGGCTGCTTTTTTTTTTTTTTCTTACTCCTCTTTTCTGACTGTTTGTTTTTCACTAGTTTTGCATTTGGCTAGGGTCAGTGTCACTACTGGAGGAGGTGATACCTGGACTCTATAGATGTTGCACAGGCAGTCCAACTCTTTCAGGATGGCAAATCAATACATGCCATTGCCAGAAGGTTTGCTATGTCTCCCAGCACAGTCTCAAGAGCATGGGGGAGATTCCAGGAGACAGGCAGTTACTCTAGAAAAGCTGGACAGGGCCGTAGAAGGTCTTTAACACATCAACAGACGCAGTATCTGCTCCTTTGTGCAAGGAGGAACAGGATGAGCACTGCCAGAGCCCTACGAAATGTCTTCCACCAGCCAATTGGTGTGAATTTCTCTGACCAAACAATCAAACTGACTTTGAGGGTGGCCTGAGGGACCGACTTCCTCTAGTGGGCCCTGTGCTCATTGCCTGGCACCATGGAGCTCGATTGGCATTTGCCATTGAACACCAGAATTGGTAGGTCCGCCACTGGCGCCCTCTGCTTTTCACAGATAAAAGCAGGTTTACCCTGAGCACATGTAAAAAGGGAAAGGAGAATGTTATGCAGCCTGTAACATTGTTAAGCATGATTGGTTTGGTGGTGGGTCAGTGATGGTCTGGGAGGCATATCCATGGAGGGACGCACAGACCTCTACAGACTAGATAATGGCACCCTGACTGCCATTGGGTTTTGGGATGAAATCCTTGCACCCATTGTTAGACCCTACTCTGGTGCAGTGGGTCCCGGGTTTCTCCTGGTGCACGGCAATGCCCGGCCTCATTTGGCGAGAGTATGCAGACAGCCCGGGAGGATGAAGGAATGAATACCATTGACTGGCTCCCACGTTCGCCTGACCTAAATCCAATAGAACACCTCTGGGACATTATGTTTTGGTCCACTAGATTCCACTAGGCCACCAGTCTATTCAGAAGCTTAGGGATGTCCTGGTCTAGATCTGGGAGGAAATACCCTGGGACACCATCCGTCATCTCAGGAGCATACCCCGATGTTGTCAGGCATGCATGCAAGCACTTCAACATGTCTCCTGCGCTTGAAGGTGGGCCCCACAGTTGTGTTACTCTAGGCTCTTGTTCTGGTGACTTAAGATAAATGCCACATTGCTGCCCTCATATGACTGGGGGTGTCTAGATCAGGTTTGACAAATTTGCTTGGAATCTAGGAGCCAGCTAAAAAAGTTAGGAGCCAGAAAACGCACCCCGTCCCGACGAGCTTGTGCGCAGAAGCGAACACATACGCGAGCAGCGCCCACATATGTAAACGGTGTTCAAACCACACATGTGAGGTATCGCCGCGATTGGTAGAGCGAGAGCAATAATTCTAGCCCTAGACCCCCAAAACATGCAACCTGTAGATTTTTTTAAACGTCGCCTATGAAGATTTTAAAGGGTAAAAGTTTGTCGGCATTCCACGAGCGGATGCAATTTTAAAGCGTGACATGTTGGGTATGAATTTACTCGGCGTAACATTATCTTTCATAATATTAAAAAAAATGGGGATAACTTTACTGTTGTCTTATTTTTTAATTAAAAAAAGTGTAATTTTTTCCCAAAAAAGTGCACTTGTAAGACCGCTGCGCAAATACGGCGTCACAGAAAGTATTGCAATGATCGCCATTTTATTCTCTAGGGTGTTAGGATAAAAAATATATATAATGTTTGGGGGTTCTAATTAGAGGGAAGAAGATGGCAGTGAAAAATTGCATTAGAATTGCTGTTTAACTTGTAATGCTTAACTTGTAATACCAACGGCCACCACCAGATGGCGCCAGCTCACACAAGTTTTTTTTGCCCACCTACCAAGCCAAGTTGCCAGGATGCTATTTCTAGTCGCCCTAGCGACCGGGATTTGTCGAGCCCTGGTCTAGATGCACTGAGATAATAAACAGAGGGTGCACCGGCCTAGGGCGTTATCTTGAATACATTACTTTAACAAAAAAAAGGAATAATTCTCAAACATACGCTTGAGTATTGCATACACGTGGGGGCAATACAAACTGTACCATTTTGAGTTGCTGCAATGAAATTTCAGCAAAATGGACTAGCCTGATTAATAATTTTTTCACTCTATATTTGTGGCGTTGTCTTTGAATTAAGCCCTCTGTAGGTTGATCATTTTCATTTCCATCAAACAATGTGGCATCCTTTTTTTTTTTCGAACACATTACCCAGTCCATACCAGTATAGATATCCAGCATGATAATTTTTCCCGATTGAGATCTGACGTGTTTTTAAAGTATTCCTTTAATGTTTTTGAGAAGTATAATATTCAGAGATTTATATGTACAGTAGAGCTCTTCAAGAGACAGGGATTCTTTTAGTTTGCATTAAAATGTAGAAAATCTGTTTTAATAATGAAAAGGTCAAGTTGTGCAAATAAAAATATTTACAGAAACGGGGTATTGCAAAGAAATAGACCGTATTGCAGCAGAGCAATAGAAAGGAGTTGCAATGGAAGAATGCTTAAAGGGGTGTTCCAGCCAATTTTTATGTTTATTAAAAGTCAGCAGCTACAAAAAGTGTAGCTGCTGGCTTTTAATAAACATACACTTACCTGCTCCAGCGTTCCAGCGACGCGCCGGCCGGGGCTCCGCTCCTCTCCCCCCCTACCCGGCCGGCATCTTCATTTCAACTGTGGGCAGCTTTCGGCTTCACGGCCGGGCACCCACTGCGCATGCACGAGCGGCACTGCGCATGCGCGCGCGGCCCGGCGCTGCGCCGTCTGATTGGACAGGAGATCGCCTAGGACCTGTGACGTGTCCTAGGCGATCGCCTACAGGGAGGGGCTGCTGTAGGCGATTAAGCTTAATCGCCTAACCAGCCTCTCGGCAAAAGGAGGAAGTGGGACAGGAAGTCCCACTCCTCCTGAAGCCCCCACTCCCCCCAAAAAAAATTACATGCCAAATGTGGCATGTAAGGGGGTGAGGAGTGGGATAAGCGGAAGTTCCAATTTTGGGTGGAACTCCGCTTTAACAATGTCCTGTCTTCAGCAGAGTCCAGCAAATGAGCAAAATCGGTACAGTAGCTCTCATAAGTCCTGTTGGGTGTTCCTTGGTTTGATCTTAACTTGAGCCCTCAAACTATCCTGGCATTCCCTTTTTCTCTGGAATCAAAGGGGTGTTACCGAGAGGCCATCTGACCAATAAATGTCTGAGGAGTGGTTTCTGGGATGTCACTATGTTTGATAATGTCCCAAATACAGTTTTCTATAGTTATTCGTATCTGAGTACCTACTGTGTATACTTTTTTTTTAAAGCCGAGTTCCACCCAAAAATTGATCTTCTGCTTTTCTGAACCCTCCCCCCACCTCCGGTGCCACATTTGGCACCTTCCTATTACAGGTATTTGCTCCCACTTCCGGGCATTGATCGCTGCAGTATCCGCAGCGATCTATGCCATGTCTGGCTCCTCCTCTCCCCCCCCCCCCGCTGTCTTCTAGGAGACATACTGGTCCCAGAAGACAGCATGCGGCTTCACTTCCTGATTCCCTTACCGAAGATGGAGGCGGCAGCACCCTAGAGCCAAGGGACAGATCCGATTTGGGTGCCGACATCGTGGGTGCCCTGGGCAGGTAAGTGTCCTAATATTAAAATTCAGCAGCTGCAGTATTTGTAGCTGCTGACTTTTTTATTTTTTTTAGCGGAACTCCACTTTAACGTGCAGATTATTGTCCAGCCTTTAGCTTTGAAATTAATGTTCATTTGATGGGTTTTGGATACCCAGTTTGCCTAGGAGAGGAGTTGGGCTGGTTCTGCTCCCAGTACTTCTAAGGTTGCCGTGTTTGGGCTCAAAACTCTACAAACTCAAGGGAAATAAATATGTCTAGATCCTGGATATGCTGTTATTTCATGAGTTATGGAATATACTGGGATGATGGGTTTTACAGAGAGACAGATATGCGTATTCTATGGATTACAAGGTATTTTTGACCCAATGTCTGTTACCTCTCTAGTTACTGAGGTGAATAAGTCAGACCCGGTGGTATGGATTGGGGGTTAGATTTTGTCCTATTACCAGACTGATGAGGGTTGTTCTGGGGACAGCTAAGATGTTGTGGATTGTATGAACTGGAGGGAGAGGTAGGAAAAGGTCACACTGGCTATTTCCTTCTCATGACAGAATTGCTGAGATGAGCTGGAACATAAACAAAATAGAGGTGGCAAATAGCTTTTTCATGGACCCAATGCCCCAGCCATTACAGTAATGACTATTCTTTAATACAGGAAACAGAGATTCTGGGGCTGCGTTATAACAATTGCTGCAAATTTTAGAAAATAAATGCCATGAGTGATGGATGGATGTACGTACCGTGTGTGTGTGTGTAATATATATTCGTAAACCATCTATTTTATTAACTGTTTTTAGGGGGGATTGGGGAGGGGGAAAAAGACAAGTGGGGGATAGAAAAGTAAAGGGTTGGGTCTTATATTCAAAATTTGATTTCCCGAGGCATAAAGGTTCTGGTGGCTTGGAAATATCACCTGGTATATTTAACTTGTAGAAAAGGTACCTAGGGGGGTAATTAGTCTTCTACTCCCCCATTGAGAAGTTACAAGGTCCGTGTCTAAAAATTCTTTCTTGGCTTGGAATATTAAAAAAAAAAAATGGTGAGTTGAACATCTAAGGACATCTAATTCAGTGCCAGAGGTAGCTGTCGGTTTTTATCTATATCTATTGGTCTGTGCTAGGAAATAGGTTAATCTAAAAGTACCAATTAGCATTTTCATACATGAGAGACTATGGGCCAGATTCATAAAAGAGATACGACGGCGTATCTCGTGATACGCCGTCGTATCTCTGAGATACGAAGGTCGTATCTATGCGCCTGATTCATAGAATCAGGTTACGCATAGATCTCCCTAAGATCCAACAGGTGTAAGTGACTTACACCGTCGGATCTTAGGCTGCAATTCTAGGCCGGCCGCTAGGTGGCGATTCCATTGCGGTCGGCGTAGAATATGCAAATGACTAGTTACCCCGATTCACGAACGTACGCTTTGCCTGTCGCAGTAAATGTACGCCGTTTCCGTAGAGATACGCGGCGTAAAGATAAAGCTGCCCTCTAGGTGGTCTAGCCAATGTTAAGTATGGCAGTCGTTCCCGCGTCAAAATTTGAAATTTAATTTCGTTTGCGTAAGTCGTCTGTGAATGGCGCTGGACGCCATTTACGTTAACGTCGAAACCAATGACGTCCTTGCGACGTCATTTAGCGCAATGCACGTGGGGAAATTTTAGGGACGGAGCATGCGCAGTACGTTCGGCACGGGAACGCACTTAATTTAAATGGTCCCCGCCCCATTTGAATTAGGCGGGCTTGCGCCGGGCGGATTTACGCTACGCCGCCGCAACTTTACAGGCAAGTGCTTTGTGAATCGAGCACTTTCCCGTAAAACTTGCGGCGGTGTAACGTAAATGTGATACGTTACGCCGCCGCTACGTTACGCGATTCTACCTGAATCTGGCCCTATGTTTTCAATTGATTCTGATCAGATACTCTGTGAAATTAAGTTTGTGAAAAACATGGTCAAATGTACTTAAACCATACTTTTTATGCAATCTGCAGTAACTGTTTAAAGGGTAACTCCACTTTCGTGGGGGGAAAAAATAGCAAAGAAAAAAATAATATAGTGTATAAATTTGCAACACAAGTCATACTGTAATTGAATGTTATTAAAAATGTACTTTCCTTTTTAATCTGCAGCCACTGTAATTTTCTCAAAATGCAGTACAATATGGCCACCTGGAAGTGTTCTGTACAGTCTGTGTATAGAATGCCCCCCAGAAATATAATTTCCTGCTTGTGTGATTGGCTCACTTATTTTTCCCAGAATTCTGCACTAAAATAAGTCAGATTTCAGACATCCTCCTGCAATAGAAATTATAATTTTTGGTGAGATACTCCCAATAGGAAATCGCATCTAAAGGGATGCAGGCCCAGCAGCTTTCCTCATTAGTGACCTGCAGGTGCAGCAGCCGATTCATAATTATGAAACCACTCCCATTAAACTCACTTTCACAGGATTTCTTCAGAATAAGGATAGGTAGGAAGCTGCAACAAAGTTTGTTAAAATCCATAGCTCACTCTAAGGCCTCGTACACACGAGGGGACATGTCAGATTTCGGTCTGATGGTTGTACACACCATCAAACCGAAATCCGCGCGGACAGGATACGCAAGATTGGATAGCAAGATTGAACAACCTGATTGGAAAGGTCCTTTTGATATTTTGGATGCTCTAGGTGTAATGATAAAAGTCAAAATTGTATGAACAATGCGGTTTTGTACTGTTTTAACTCAAGCTACTTGTGCTAAGATAATACTGCTTTTTTTTTTTTTTTTTTTTTTTTTTTTAAAGAAAGCTTTTATTGTATACAAAATATGAGATGCATCGGTGTACATAGTCATAAGGTATACAATTTCAGTATGCATTGTCGAGAAGATAGATGTCAATATTAATTCTCGTATGTATTATATATATATATATATATATATATATATATATATATATATATATATATATATATATATATATATATATATATATATATATATATATATATATATTATACATATATATTGTGTAATCACGTTTTTTGAAAGACAACATTTAAACAATATATGTGGATGAGTCGAAGTTTAATAAAACCATTACCTGCATGATGCGGGTAAAGTGATTGAACAGAGTTTCGTAGGTTTTCTAGTGTATATTATATGGGAGCTTGTGGGTTATAGTGGCTGTGGTAGTGTATGTATTTTGTAGGATGTTCAAATTATCTCTATGTGTGATAGCTCTTGATAAATCTTGGTTAAGTTGCGTCTTCCACGATTATTGGCCAAACGTATCTCTAGGTGATGGTTTCTCGTAGGGTTGTGGTCTCTGGGCCACTAGCAATCCCAGGTGGTTCAGTTAGGCCTATTCTGTGAAGGCAAGGACAATCCGCGCTAACCCCTTAATGTGAAAATAATGAATATAAATTGGTGATACAAAATAATAATGAAAATACAATGACAGTGCTGCACCTAAATACAAAGAAACCTAATATTGGGCTCCAAAAAAATGTGCATCCAAAGGAAACAGGTGCGCTACAAATTGGTGAAGCAAAAAATTGCAAAAAATAAATGTGAAATGGCACAAAGGAAATAATGAAACAAATGTCTTTTAACATATCCTAAGGAAATTATGTGCAATAAATGAGTCCTTTCAGGAAAACATCCAGGTACTGGTTCATGTATAATCATAGTGCAGTAGTTTGTTTAAAAATTGGTGCTTTATTCCAATCACACTGACATCTTAAGAGACTTTTTTTTTAAAACAGCACCGCACTATCACAAAGTTTGCAAGACTATTGGGAAGCGAGTGCAAGTCTTTCCAGCATCGGTTCAGACTGATCAGCTGGGAGCGTGGTGACGTCAGCTACACTCGCTCCACCCGACGCTGCGTTTCTCCCAAGAGGGCATCAACAGGGAAGGATACCCACATGTTCCTTTGATCTGGAGAGGCTGTTGTATCCTGGAAAAAAACGGCGGGAGATATCTTCAGGTGTGTTCCTGAGCTGCGAGCAGAGGAGATAACCCGAAGCAACCATCCAGTGACAGATATCCCAATTTCAGTGCCTGATTGACCTCTCGGGGTCCAACGTTCTAGTAAGCGGCCATCTATTTCTATATATGAGAGAAGTGTCTTGCTGACCAGCTGTTTGCCATTTAAGTTACATGTATCCATTCACTACTGAGGAGTGAGATTATACATGAACCAGTGCCTGGATGTTTTCCTGAAAGGACTCCTTTATTGCACATAATTTCCTTAGGATATGTTAAAAGACATTTGTTTCATTATTTCCTTTGTGCTATTTCACATTTATTTTTTGCAATTTGTTGCTTCACCAATTTGTAGCGCACCTGTTTCCTTTGTATGCACAGGCCTATTCTGTGGTCAGAATAATCGGTCAGAGCTATAGGGAAGATCTGGTGTAGGTAGTGGGATTATTGGAAGGCACAGAAGGATCTCTGATTAGGGGATGATGGGGTTATCTAATAGGGATCGTGGGAGAGGCGGGTGTGCAAGGAGAGGGGGTAATAGGGGAGAAATTTGTCACCCGCGGACGGCTATTCCTTTTTTTTTTTTATCTCGAATTACATTTTTTGATTATGAAAAAAGTTTTTCCAGCCTTGCAGAAGTGAACAAAACTTGGATCTTTCATAACAGACTTGAGTACTCTCTAATAACCCAAAAGATATAGGGCCATATTCTGAGTATAGTTACGATGGAGTATCTCAGGATACAAGATAAAGTGGCTCCCAAACAAAATTGACGTCCTTTTTTTCCCATGAATGGAGCTTTCTTCTGGTGGTATCTGATAATCTCTGCGGTTTTTATTTTTTGCGCTATAAACAAAAAAAGAGAATAATTTTGAAAAAAACACTATTTTTTGCTATAATAAATATCCCACTTTTTTTTCTCAGTTTAGGCCCGATACGTATTCTTCTACATATTTTTGGTAAAAAAAAAAATAACGCAATAAGCGTATAGTGATTGGTTTGCGCAAAAGTTATAGCGCCTACAAAATAGGGGATAGAATTTATTGATTTTTTTTTACTAGTAATGGTGGTGATCTGTGATTTTTATTGGGACTGCGACATTATGGCGGACACTTTTGACACATTTTTGGGACCATTCACATTTATACAGCGAACAGTGCTATAAATATGCACTGTTTACTGTATAAATGTGACTGGCAGGGAAGTGGTTAACTGTGATTCTTACTGTGGGGGGGAGGGGACTGACTGGGGGAGGTGACCGATCTGTGTCCCTATGTACAAGGGACACAGCATCTGTCTCCTCTCACTGACAGGACGTGGATCTGTGTATTTACACACACAGATCCTTGTCCTCCGTTGTTTAACGGCCGATCGCCGGCATCTGGCGGACATCACGGCCGCCAGGCACGCGCATCGGCACCTCAGTGATGCAGCAGGCACACGCGTTCCCACCAGTGGCCGGAGGAGCCGAGGTCGTCAATAGATCTCCTCCCGGCATTGTAGAGCCACCTTGTGGCCGTCAAACTACAATGGCCCGGATACAAAGTGGTTACAAAAGGTATCTTTAGAGCAGTGTTTCTCAAGTTCAGTCCTCAAGGCACCCAACAGGTCATGTTTTCAGGCTCTCCATTATTTTGCACAGGTGATTTGATCATTTTCACTGCCTTAGTAATTACCACAGCTGTTTCATCTGAGGGAAATCCTGAAAACATGACCTGTTGGTGCGCCTTGAGGACTGGAGTTGAGAAAAACTGCTTTAGAGTGTGATTGGGCAGAGGTTCACCAATCTGAAAAGTTGCATCTTAACTTTGAACGCTTTCAGAGTAAAATTGCAAAGACTTTAACTACTTCCCGCCCGCCATATAACAGCATGACGGCCAGGAAGTGGTTGCATTATTCTGACTGGGCATTATTTTGGCGATCGCGGATGACACATGTCCCCTCCGATTCAATCCAACTGGCTGTTTACCATGGGATCGGCTGTGTCCACTCATAGTTACATAGTTAGTCAGGTTGAAAAGTCCATCCAGTTCAACCATAAAAAAAAAATCATATAAACCAAATTCTATACCCAGAGTTGATCCAGAGGAAAGTGAAAATACCCCAGCAGAGCATGATCCAATTTGCTACAGCAGGGAAAAAAAATGACTTCCTGATCCCCAGAGAGGCAATGGGATTTTCCACGGATCATTTTTACCTATAAATGTTAGTACCCAGTTATATTATGTACATTTAGGAAATAATCCAGGCCTTTCTTAAAGCAATCTACTGAGCTGGCCAGATCCACCTCTGCAGGGAGCCTATTCCACATTTTCACAGCTCTTACTGTGAAGAAACCATTCCGTATTTGGCGATGAAATCTCTTTTCCTCCTAGATGTAAAGAGTGCCCCCTTGTCTTTTGTGTTGACCGTAAAGTGAAAAACTCAACACCAAGTTCACTATATGGACCCCTTATATCTTTGTACATGTTGATCATATTCTCTAATCTTTCTCATAGCTGAGCTCCTTCATGCCTCTTATCAGTTTGGTTGCACTTTCTCCAGTTCCCCACTCACAGTCTGTCATAAGTGTAAACATCAGAGTCGTTACTAGGAGATCCAACGTTTTTCTCCTTACACACTAATTGGTGAGTAATTTAGTGTCTGTCTGCCTATATTACACTTTACTGTGCACCACATGGGGGTGGGGCCACTGTACCGTCACACAGGCCGCCATCGGTGACCGGTCAGTACCACCATCAGTACTGTCACACAGGCCCGCCATCAGTGACCTGTCAGTACTGTCATAGTGACCTGTCAGTACCACCATCAAAGCCATCACAGGCCCTCCATCATGTCCAAAAGATTTTTCACACCTGAGGAGGCATATACCATTCTTACTATGATGGATGATGAGTGCAGCGGGGAGCTCCTCATCTGATTCTGGTTCGGAATTTGAGCCAGTAGAGAGTAGTGGATCGGGGACCATGAGGAAACGGTCCCTCCCAAAAGAATAAGGAGATCCAGAACAAGATCAGAAGACCTGCCTACCACCAGCAGCGCCAGACCCCAGGAAAAGGAGCCCAGTACCAGTACTGGAATTACACAGCTAACCTGAAGAATCTTGTCCCAGTCCTACCTTCCCGATGCCCTAGCAAACCCCTTATGGTTGCCTGCCAGCTCAGGGTCAGCTATAATTCCCTTCCCCCCCTTTTACCACGCAGCCCAAAAGCTTTAATGACCGGCTGTACTTCAAACAGTGTATTCCCAGTAAGAGGGTCAGGTACAGGTTGAAACTGAATAAGCTTTGCAATGGAGCCACAGAATATGTACATGCCTTCCGCGTGTATGAAGGCAAAGACTCACAGCTCCAGCCCCTGAGTGCCCTGCATATATCGGAGCCAATGGGAAAATTGGGACCGTGCATACCCCCTGTTAAAAAAAGAATATAATTTATATGTGGACAATTACTACACCAACGTGCCCCTTTTCCATCACTTGTATCGTGAAAAAAACACAGGTACCTTCAGAAAAAACAGGAGGGGCTTCCCACAAAATGTTTTGACAAAAATGCTACAAAGCAGGGAATTCGCATTAATGAGGAAGTGTTGGCCATGAAGTGGCAGGACAAGAAAGATGTTCACATCATCTCTACCATCCACAATGACACCTGGTGAAGATTCAGAGAGAACACAGCCCCATTGTAAAGCCTGAATGTGTCCACGATTATAGTCTGTTCATGAGGGGGGATGGATTTAAATGACCAGATGCTACAACCATATTACAAACCCGAAAGTCCTGTTGCTGGTATAAAAAAGTTGCATTTCATCTCTTTCATATGGCCATGGTTAATTCGTATGTCTATTTAAAATCAAACGAAAACCAACCCATCACCTACCTCAAATATATTGAATACCTTCTCACTGCCCTGATTTACCAGCAAGGTCCCGCCCCAGGAAGCATTTGCTCTGCTAGTGTGCGTCGACTTTCCCTTTAGCATTCCCCTCACAGAATCGGGAAGAAGATGCCAAAAGAAATGTTGTGTATGCAGCAGATGAGGCATTAGAAGAGATACCAGTTATTGTCCCTCCCAACCTGACCTATGCATCAGCGATTGCTTCAGAAGTTCTCACGCACCATAAGATATTAGTTCCCTTTATTTTTAACAGACTGCCATTTCCCTATTTCAAGTACCTGTGTGGATCATTTACCTGCTACCATGTTTCTACCTTCCATGTTAACTGACCCTGGCCTGTTTACTGATGATGCCTTTGCCTGCCGTTCTAAACTTCCTCTTTGACTTCCACTTGCACGACCTCAGCCATGTTTTTTGCCTGCCACTTGATCTTTTGCCCTTCTACTTTGGTACGCAGGGGTCTCGCATATGTGAGGGGCTTCAGAATAGCATTCTGAGTAGAGAAAAACAGTTTTTCGTTTTCTGTGTTCCCAGAACAGGGTCTAAAGTCCAAAGGCTTCAAAGAGATTTAGATGGGAGAAGCCTCTACCCCTGACCCTAAGCTTGATGATCCTTCCTGCTGCCTGGACCAATACTTTGGCTGTGCTGACCATATTGCTGCCTGTAATGACCCATGACTTTATGGACCATGTTTCTTCCTGCTGCCTGGACCAATATATTAGCTGTGTTGATCACTTTTTTTTTTTTTAACCAATATTTTAGCCGCCTCTACGGCCTATGGACAGTATTTCTACCAAGGACAATTTATTTTGCTGCTGTTGACCACATCTCTGCCTGTTGGGGCCAATGCTTTGGCTGTGCTGACAGTATCTCTGCCTGTACTAACTATTCCTGCCTGCTGCCTGGACTTTTGCTTTCGCTGACAGCATCCCTGCCTGCTGCCTGGACCGATGCTCTCCTCTGTGTGGTCCACTGCACTACTAAAACCTCAGGTAATCTTTTTTGTTAACTAGTTAAGGACTGAGCCTATTTTTCAGACTTGGTGTTTACAAGTTAAAATCTTTTTTTTCGTGCTAGAAAATTACTTGGAACCCCAAACATTTTATGTAATATATAAATTTCAGGCACCCTATAGAATAAAATGACAGTCGTTGCAATACTTTGCTACACCGTATATGCGTAGCGGTCTTACAAGCGCAATTATTTTGGAAAAAAATACCTGTTTTTAATAAAAAAATAAGACAACAGTAAAGTTAACCCAATTTTATTTTTATATTATGTAAGATAATGTTACACCGAGTAAATTGATACCCAACATGTCGCGCTTCAAAATTGCGCCCGCTCGTGGAATGACGACAAACTTTGACCCTTAAAAATCTCCATAGGCGACGTTTAAAAATGTCTACAGGTTACCAGTTTTGAGTCACAGAGGAGGTCTAGTAATTTATTGCTGTCACTCTAACGATCGCGGCGTTACCTCACATGTGTGGTTTCAACACCGTTTTCATATGCGGGCGTGACTTGCGTATGGGTTCGCTTCTGCGTGCGAGCTCCGTGGGATTGGGCGCTTTAAAAAAAAATAGTAATTTTTTTTTTTTTACTCTGTCCTTTTTAAAAAATAAATACATTTTGGGTCACTTTTATTACAATTACAAGGATTGTGAACATCCCTTGTTATAGAAAAAAAAGCATGACAGGACCTCTTAAACGTGAGATTTGTGGTCAAAAAGATCTCCGATCTCATGATCTCACATTTACACTTAAATGCAATAATAAAAAAAAAATTTTGGGGCAAAAAAAATCCCCTTTTAAGACCATTAAACAGAAGTGACATTTGACGTCGCTTTCGTCATCCAATGGTATGGAGCCAAGCGGGGGCCATCTTTCCCTCACTCAGCATCCAGCCTCACAGGGGAAAGGACGCGATCGTCTCCTCTGCTACCGACAGCTCCAGTAAGCAGAGGAGACAGGCCACCCTGATAAAAGTGATCTTGCGGCTAATCTGCCGCGGAGACCACCTTCAACCGAAAGAGGACCGTCCACCGTTGAAGAGGATACTGGGTTTATGGCAGCTACCTGCTGCCATAACAACAGCATTCCACTTTAAACAGCCGCTGTATAATAACGACGGGCGGTCCACAAGTGGTTAATTGGTATGTACATGTGTTAGAAAAATTGAAGGGCCTTCAAAAATGTGATCGATAGTCAGAAAGTTTATAGATGTAATTTATCCTCCTAGAATGCCTGGAGTTGCTACTTGGATGTTGAGCCTCTGTATGTGGCTAGGCTGTGCTAAAGTCTTGCAAATGTGGTATCGCTATACTTAGGAGCAGCAGAATGTATCTTAGGGTGTCATTTTTGCTATATGCGTTAGAAATACCATCTAAATTGAAAACTTTATTTCATTTTCTTGTGGAAAAAATGACATGTTTAAAAGACTCCTAATGGCTCATAGAATATACTTTGGGTGTTTGATTTCCAAAATGGGTTCATTTTGTGGGGGGGTTTTTTTGTCCTGTTGCTCCAGGGCCTTCAAAAGTGTGATTAACTTATGCTCCTGATGGTATTTTTAAGGCTCTGTATGTGGCTAGGCATTGTAAAAGTCTCACATATGGTATTGCCATACTCAGGAGGAGTAGCGGGATGTATTTTGGGGTGTAATTGCAAGTATGCATTTGCTGTGTGTGAGAAATGACTTGTTAATATGACAATTTTGTGAAAAAAAATAGTAATTTTCCCAAGAATTGTGGGAAAAAACTACAACTTCAAAAAACTTGTCTACTTTTCAAAAAGGTGTCATTTGGTTGGTATTTGTACTGTCCTGGCTTATTAGTGTCTCAAGAAATGAGATAGGCCATCAGTACATCAGGTGTGATTAATTGTCAATGATTGACACCATAGCTTGTAGAATCTATAACGTTCACACAGACTAAATAATATACACTAATGTGGGCTATTTTTACCAAAGCTATGTAGCGGTATACATCTTGGCCCAAATTTATGATGAAAAATTTCTGATTTGTAAAATTTTACAATAGAAACTTAAAAAAAGTTTTTTTTCCTTATATCGCTAAAAATAAAACGGTGATTAACTACTTCAGCACCGGAAGATTTGGCTGCTAAATGATCAGGCACATTTTTACGATTTGGCACTGTGTCGCTTTAACTGACAATTGCGTGGTAGTGCAAAGCTGTACCCAAACAAATCAAAACTTTTTTTCCACACAAATAGAGCTTTCTTTTGGCGGTATTTGATCATCTCTGCGGTTTTTATTTTTTGTGCTATAAATAAACGAACGGCGTAAATTTTGAAAAAAACGCACTGGGGGTTATTTATACTTTATCCAGGTATCCTTTGAGGCTTAATTACCGTATTTATCGGCGTATAACACGCACCCTAACTTTAAGAGGGAAGTTTCAGGAAACAAACTTTCCACGGCCCCCTGCGTATAACACGCGGGCACAGTTTACCCTCTATTTTCAGGGTAAAAAAGTGAGTGTTATATGCCAATAAATACAGTATTACCTCAAAAGTAATCTCTTAATGAGACCTGCATCAAGCAAATATCCCATGAATAAATGACAGAACATTAAAAAAGTAAGATCACCCGGGGACCCATTCACACTACCAGGAGGATAATTATACCTAGATACCTAGATTTGCCCAGGGATAAAAAATATAATGTACCAGATAGGGTTGATTTGAATAAATCCCATTTTTTTTCCAGAAGACCTAAAAATATAAATTCTTATGCCGCGTACACACGATCGGTCAAACCGATGAGAACGGTCTGATGGACCGTTTTCATCAGACCAAACCGATCGTGTGTGGGCCCCATCAGTTATTTATCCATCGGTTAAAAAAATTCAATCTTGTTTTAAATTTAATCGATGGATACCTAACCGATAGAAAAAAAACGATCGTTTGTAGGCACGTCCATCAGTTAAAAATCCACGCATGCTCAGAATCAAGTCGACGCATGCTTGGAAGCATTGAACTTCGTTTTTTTCAGCACGTCGTTGTGTTTTACGTCACCGCGTTCTGACACGATCGTTTTTTTAACTGATGGTGTGTAGGCACGACTGACCATCAGTCAGCTTCATTGGTTAACTGATGAAAACGGTCCATCAGACAGTTTTCATCGGATGGACCGCTCGTGTGTACAGGGCATAAGTCTTCGAGTGCCATCTTATGGACATGTACAGTAAACACCTAAACAAACATTAGATTAATCAATAGAAGTGCCTTCCAATCAGGTGAGGGTAAATATTCAGAACTACACCTTCTAGGATAGTCCATAGAGAATAAAAACTAGGCAATAAAAGGGGAAGTTCCCAGAGGAAAGGGTTCACTATCTCAACCTAACAGATCACCTTTCTCGACCCAACAAAACTATGTTTGTGTATTGCATTATAAATCGGACATCCACTATATTGCCAAAAGCATTGGGATGCCTGCCTTTACATGCAGATTAATTTTAATGGCATCCCAGTCTTAGTCCATAGGGTTCAATATTGAGTTGGCCCACCCTTTGCAGCTAAAACAGCTTCAACTCTTTTGGGAGGGCAATCCACAAGGCTTAGGAGTGTGTCTATGGGAACGTTTGACCATTCTTCCACAAAAGCATTTTTGCGAGGTCAGGCACTAATGTTGGACAAGAAGGCCTGGGTCACAGTCTCCATTCTAATTCTTCCCAAAGGTGTTCTATCGGTTGAGGTCAGGACTCTGAGCAGGGCAGTCACCTTTACCCCAAACTCGCTCATCCATGTCTTTATGGACCTTGTTTGTGCACTGGTGTGCAGTCATGTTGGAACAGGAAGGGGCCACCCCCAAACTGTTCCCACAAAGTTGGGAGCATGAAATTGTCCAAAATGATTTGGTATGCTGACGCCCTAAGAGTTTCCTTCACTGGGACTAAGGGGTCAAGCTCAAACCCTGAAAAATATCCCCACACCATAATCCCTCCACTAAATGATTTGGACCAGTGCACAAAACAAGGTCCATAAAGACATGGATGAGAAAGTTTGGAGTGGAGGAACTGACCTGCACAGAGTCCTGACTAGGGTTGTCCCGATACTAGTATCGGTACCGATACCAAGCATTTGCCCGAGTACTTGTACTCGGGCAAATGCTCCCGATGCTTCACCCGATACTTGTACAGTCAGCGGTGATCAGTGCGTGGGGAAGTTACAAACACCGATCACCGCTGTATAGATTTAAAAGTAATTTCTCCGCTTCTCTCTTCACCCCCGCGCGGCTTTCAGCTGCTTTAAGTTACAAGCAGGTGATCGGTGCTTGTAACTCCCCCACACACGATCACGCTGACTGTCCCGTGTCCTCCTCCAGCCCCCCTCTGTTTTGCTGCAGTCTCCCTCCCTCCGTGTCCCTCTCTGTGCTGCCATCTCCATCCATGTGTCTTCTCTCCATTCATTTTCAGCGTCCCTGAGAAAGGGACTGGGGAATCTGTGTCCCTAGTCCCTTTCCCTGTCTCAGAGGGGAGATGTCAGAGAGGTCTGTTAAGACCCCTGATATCTCACCAAAGCCCCCCCAACAGGGCTGATAAAAAAAAAAAAAAAAAATTGCAATAAATAATTAAAAAAATAAAATGTAAATAATAATAATAATAATAATAAAAAACACACTGGCAATCCACTACCCCCCCCTAAAAAAAAATCACTGTAAAAAAAAAAAACGTCACATGACATTAAAAAAAAGTATCGGTATTCGGTATCAACGAGTACTTGAAAAAAAGTATCGGTACTTGTACTCTGTCTCAAAAAAGTGGTATCGGGACAACCCTAGTCCTGACCTCAACCTGATTAGAGCAGAGACTGCGAGCCAGGCCTTCTCGTCCACATCTGTGCCTTACGTCACAAATACGCTTCTGGAAGAATGGTCAAACAGTCCCATAGATGCACTCCTAAACCTTGTGCACAGCCTTCCCAGAAGAGTTGAAGCTGTTATAGCCGCAAAGGGTGGGCCAACTCAATATTGAACCCTATAGACTAAGCCTGGGATGCCATTAAAGTTCATGTGTGTGTAAAGGCAGGTGTCCTAATACTTTTGGCAATATAGTGTATATATGATCGTAGTGTCTTGATGGTAAGTAAATTGTTATTTATTGTATCGTTACACAGTTCACACTTTCACTGATAATTTTATTGTGCTACAATAATCTCTACATTGAGTTAAACAGACTCGGGAAAATAGTCAAGCGAGTATGGTTTATATTTACTAGTTTATTTTCTACTAATTAGCACGCCGGAGTGCTGGAGGCACTGTTATATTTTTATTAAGTAATCTGTATTGCTGTCTTGATTAAACGTTTAAACTTTCTATAAGTTAAGTAAAGTGTATGTACGCTCTAGCAATGAACTTCTCTAATCTCTTCCCTTCTGGTCAGTTAAATATACTGTTCAAAGTATTTTCTTCTATCTGTTTAAGTGCAAAAGAAAATTAATCCTGCCAGAAATTTTGTCGGCTAATATCCTGCGCTCTTTGCTAGCGCTGCATTTTATGCCAGTTATCTTGTTCTTAGGTCTGTAGACCATTCATTATGCAAATAGCTGTTTCCACCTCTGCATTCAATTCTGGCTACATTCCTCAGTGCAATGCACCATTCCCTTCTGAATAGTAGAGGGAGACTTGCTGCAGTCATGCCAGAGATCTGACTTCTGTAGCTGCAAGCCAATATTTGTAGATTGAGTGAACAGATTTGTAGTTACAACCCCTTGGTGTGTGTTTTAAACTTTTTATTTTATTTTTTGTAGTTTTACCGCCTTCTCATCCTTTCTGTCTCAGATGACAAACATACACTGAATATTATTCAGAGATCACCACCAATCAGTTTTTCAATATTTAGATGTTTATTAATGGAGGTTCCAAAGATATAATATTTTAACTTAACTATAAAATGAAAACTCCCTCTGACCTGTGTTAAAACCCATAATTTCAGATAAAATAAACATGTATATCTGTATGTATGTGTGCGTATATTTATTTATACACACTCATATATACATATGAATTTCATATTTACATATTTATATATTATGTCCAGAGAGATGAAAGGTAATGTACATGTAATACCTATACTAATAATAGGACTAGAGACTCTTATGCAGAAATATTTGTCTTTTATCTTCACTGAATTATGCAATTACTGTGTTTACATTGTTTATTAATATAATACTTAAACTAAGGTAGTCAAAACCAACTTTAATGAGATTCCACAAGTTATTTATCATACATAATTTGTGAACAAATGACCACACTGACAGTGAAAGAATGCAAAAATTAACTATACTTATATACATATTAAAATTTGTAAACATCGCATTTTATCTTGAATTAAATTTTATAATTAAGTAAATTATTTATGCAGATAATTATGATGGTATACTTGTACCTGTGATTCCTGGTGTTGAATATATCATTATTTACTTAAAAATAAACATATTTTGTCACTTTTTGTTCTTTTGCTCCCTTTGCCATTGATATTTGAAAAGCTCCTAAAGGCAGACTAGACAGAACTTGAAAGATATGCTGAGCAAACTAATATAAATTAAGATTTGTTGTACTAAATTCGTCCACAGCAAAGCAGTGAAAATGCCAGGGTATTGTGCTTGAGAATGCACTGTATGCTTTGCAAATCTTAAAATTTGCAGACATATCAGGCCTGCTCCATTTGGCTTTGCAACCATTACCAGTGCCACACATATATATACTCTGAATTTATTTGTAGGATTCATTGACATAGAAGCCATATAATGTAGCCTTTGGTCTCAACATAGTATCTGCCTTAATTAAATTTAATATTTCTATTGTGCCAGAAGTAGAAGAGGCACATTTACTTTCAACTCGCTTACGAATCAGATGTTTATCACCCACCCAAGCCCCATACATATAAACGCCACGCTGCCTCATCCATATATGCAAATTGACTCTGGCTTTAGCTTCGAGCAGTGAGGTGCAGCAGTTACAGTTTAGTTGGACATATTTATATGACACCTCAGCTTTATACCCATATTAACCTAAAACTTTCCACTGGAGCCATTTTGTTCAAAAACAGGATGAACACGGATACCAGTATTGCCCCGTCAATGTTATCATGGCTATATTAATTAATTCTATATTGCTTATGTAAATGGTTTCTATAAAATCTTCTTAATTCTTCTTTTCAGAAATCTATCTAACATTTTTTAGCATTTATGCCATGTAGATCTGTATGCAGTTTAGCAAAGGCACATTGATTGTAAACCTTATACAGTGCTGGTCAGCGCAGCATCATTAGATATAATGTAATAAGCGTACTGCTGTTCATACTGGCTTCGGTAATTATGCCTATATTAATAAAGGGTACCTTTTAAACATGTTGCAGCCTTAAAAGCCCCAAAGGGGTTTTACATGAACATGAAATAGGTGATATGAATTAAATTTTTTTTTATTTATTATCCTGTTACAATGCATCACGTTTAAATTGCATTCACCAGATACAGCAGAATTTCACTGATTCTGACTCTGAACTGCCCAATGTTGTATATATTGTGGTTGAAATCATTCGCTAACCACTTTGGGACTGAAATATTTAAAAACTTTTCACTCTGTGCCAAATGTCAATATTTCTGTAAGGTTCCTATTTACTGACATGCACCCTGGGGATAGATTTTATATATATATATATATATATATATTCAGAAGTATGATTTTTGTATTACCTCACATTCAGTAAACATATATGTCACATAGATGTATATTGTGCAGGTGCTGATTCTGAGGAAATATGTAACACAAAGTAGAATTCTGGGCTAAGTTAATAAACAATGTGATCAGACCTAAACACAATGCAGCTTGGTAATAAATAATAATATACCTAAATTGAAATTCAGTTTTAAGAGACACACCTACTTACCCCAAATTTCAATTGCATTTATGATCAAACCAAATAATATTAGCTACATTAATCAAGTTTAAAGAAACATGTCATGTCATTATTTATAAAACAAATCGGCCAAGCTGCATTCTCCATACTAAAATATAATTTGTTCCTAACTAATTACCAGTATAAGAAAGAAGAGAGCAGCTTTAAAACAGATAACTTGATCAAGAGATATATTGGATGTGAGAAATCCAAGACAGTTGACATGTTTTTCCAGTTATAGTATTTTTGTTTTTAAACATTTAATAAAGGGCAGATGTTGCACATGAAATGTCCATACCAGCCTTTTTAAAAATAAGGAGCTGCCATTCAATTATATCAAGGGTTGTTAACCCCATTTGTCCCTTACATATTGGAAGGAAAATATGTACAGGGTGGATGACTAACCCTGAGCAGCATTAAATATGGAAGTCTTTATGTTAAAGATTATGGGGCAAACATTACCACACAAAGGGATTTCATAAGTATAAGTTAATGGGGGAAATGCCTTTCCTGTTACAAGATGCCTACAGAATATTTTAATAGAGTTCATTTTAAAAGAAAAGGGGTTTTGGTACAATATTCTTCTCCACCTTCTTAAAACACAAAAAAGAAAACATTTCGTTAAACCAGCAAAAAGTAAAACGCAATATAAAGAAAATAATGTGTCTGAGATGTACAGCAGCATTAGAGGCACAGTTAAGCGGGTGGTTTGGAAGTTTGATGGGGACCTTTACATCTAATTAAATGCTTATAGCTGACATGTTAATAAGGCACTTAGGAGCTGTATTACCATCTGGTTTCAACTTCAGTGCTAAAAATTTTTTGTGGCAGGGAGGATGAATCCCTCTAGTTTGAACTGTAAATACCTTTCTGTGTGATATAAATATATTTTACCCCTGAGTTGTTTGACCCCTTTAAACGACCCCATCCCAACTTTGATGAGAAAGTCAAGCACATTAACCGCTTCATTTGCCTCTATTTCAACACAATACCCACAGCCTGGTAAGAAAAGAAACATCTTTCAAAGTATAACCCGACCCCCCAACACACTTTCCATGACGGATATTACGCTAACTAGGTCAAAATTGTGTGCGTGTGTGAATGCTTGTGTGTCACTATGTAATTGTGCAGAGGTTTCATTTATAGAGATTGTGTTTTCAGTTCTATAGGCTCTCCTGATGCTTCCTGCTGGCCTTCAGGCTCCGCAGGTCGAGCTCCTTTAAGGATTGAAAGTCTCTCTGACAGCCCTCTCATTCTTGGAAAGAGGATGAAGTCATAAACAAGACCTCCGAGTGCTCCACCGATGATGGGGCCAACCCAGTAGACCTGCATATTTGGGAAATAATTGAAACAAGGTAAAACAATTGTGAATTTGGAATTTCATTATGTATCACACTTTTTATGCTGTTACTATTCATATTTTTTTTCAGCATTTTATTGAATAACACTCTCTCATTCTTTTTTTATGGATGAACTTTATTCTTTTGTTTAGTACTAAAAGTCCACTAACTAACATATTTTTTTAATTATGAACATTTTCTAAATATCAAACACTGAGGCCGTGTACACACGATCGGTCCAAACCGATGAAAACGGACTGAAGGTCCGTTTTCATCGGTCCAAACCGATCGTGTGTGGGCCCCATCGGTCAGTTATCCTTCAGTCAAAAAAAAGAGAACTTGCTTTAAAATTTAACCGATGGACGCCTAACCGATAGGTCAAAACCGATCGTTAGTATGCAAAAGCATCGGTTAAAAACCCGCGCATGCTCAGAATCAAATCGAAGCATGCTTGGAAGCATTGAACTTCGTTTTTTTTCAGCACGTCGTTGTGTTTTACGTCATCGCGTTCTGACACGATCGGTTCATTAACCAATGTTGTGTAGGCACATCAGACCATCAGTCAGCTTCATCGGGTTAACCGATGACAACGGTCCTTCGGACCATTCTCATCGGATGGACTGATCGTGTGTACGCAGCCTAAGGCATTTGCTTATGAAATACAGCTCCAACTTTGTTAAGGAAAAAACATTACCATCCAGATAAACGAATTTCAAAATAGAATTTTTGTTCTAATTTAACACCATTAGTGGGCTACAGCAACAGCCGATTTTCGTGCGGCCATCGAATTTGAGTAATCAGCATGTTGGAATCTTTTTGAAAAACAAACGATTTTCTAATAAATGAATATCAGAATTTTGCGAGAAATGTAATAGAAAAAGAAATGTGCATGAGTGCCAGAAAAGAAAATTCCTTGAAAGAAAAGATTTCCAGCCACAAAAATAATTTTCTGTAGCAACATGAGGTGAAATTGAAGGCTTGGTTGGTCAAATTTCAAAATCAATGGTGACACCATCGGATCACAAAACGTACAAAATTTCAGATTTTCAAAAGAAAATTCTTTTGAAATTCGACCATGAATGGCCAGCCTTACATTGGAAGAATATTAGCACACTTTCTTGTTCTTAAAGCGTGACTTTACCAATAACAACATGATAAAAAATAAAGTTCTTGAGCAAGAAACATACATTCCACATTAATATATATGCTGCCAAAATTAGCGCGTGTTATAAATTGCCTCCAGCATTGCTCCTGTTTATTCTTGCCAGAGGCTGCCATTTTGCTGAAGCCCAAAGCCCCAGCAATAAATCATATAAAACGGAACTAAACATATTGATTAAAAGATTTAAAAAAACAGTTTGTTACATTCATGGAATGCCGGGATTGCTAACTGTCACATTTGCTTGTGTCCTCAACCAAACTGTCAAACCATTAAATGGCTGATGTTGTAACTGATCACATGTGCAGCACCATGGCAGTTGCAGATCAAACAGAAGAAGCTGCCTTAGCTGTAAAGTATAAATAAGAGAGTTTAATTCCGCTTTAAGGCCATCAGCAGATTAGCGTCTTCAAACTCAGCAGTGCCTACAAATACCTAAAAATGAAGCGCAACTGAGCATGTGAAGAACGTATCTCGTTTACGTTACACCGCCGCAAGTTTTCAGCGCAAGTGCTTGATTCACAAAGCACTTGCCTGTAAACTTGCGGCGGTGTAACGTAAATGCTTCCGGCGCAAGCCCGCCTAATTCAAATGGGGCGTGTACCATTTAAATTAGGCGCGTTCCCGCACCGAACGTTCTGCGCATGCTCCGTTAGGAAATTTCCCGCCGTGCTTTGCGCGAAATTACGGCGCCCCGACGTGTTTTTTGAACGGCGACGTGCGTTACGTCCTTTCGTATTCCCGGACGTCTTGCGCAAAAAAAATAATTGAAATTCGACGCGGGAACGACGGCCATACTTTAACATGGCTGGTCTAAATCTAAGGCCCCATACACACGATAGAATCCATCCGCAGATAAATCCCTGCAAATGGGTTTCTGCGGATAGATCCTATGGTGTGTACACGCCAGCGGATCTGTTTCCGCGGAGAAATCTCCTCTGGGATGGATTCCAGCAGATCGGATATTTGCTGACATGCACAACAAATCCATCTGCTGGAATCCATTCCAACGGATGGATCCGCTCGTCTGTACAGACTTACCGGATCCATCCGTCCAAAGGGATTCCCCGCACGCGTCGTAATGATTTGACGCATGCGTGGAATTCCTTATATGACAGCGTCGCGCCGTCGCTGCGTCATAATCGCGGCGACGGCGCGACACGTCATCGCCAGAGGATTTCCGCGCGGATTTCAATGCGATGGTGAGTACACTCCATCGCATAGAAATCTGCGGAAATCTTTGAGAGGATTTATCCGTGGAAACGGTCCGCTGGACCGTATCCGCGGATAAATTCTCTCGTGTGTATGGGGCCTAAGCCATGAAATAGCAGCCGTAAGTTTGCGACGGGAAAAGCCGACTAGCGACGACGTAAGAGAATGCCACGAACGCGCGTACCTTCGTGGATCGCCGGAAACAGCTAATTTGCATACCCGATGCGGAAAACGACGCGAACTCCACCCAGCAGGTGCCGAAGTATTACACCTACGATCCGAAGGCGTACGAAGCCGTACGCCTGTCGGATCGAAGCCTAAAGCCATCGTACAGTAACTTGTTTTGAGGATTCAAAACAACGCTACGACGCGGCTAATTTGAAAATACGCCGGAGTATCAGTAGATACGCTGGCGTATTACAACTGTGAATCTGGCCCTTAATTTCTGACTAAAGTTCCACTTTAGAACTCCCCCAAAAGCCTTGCTGACTGCTGTTATATGGAACACCACCAGTTTGCCATAGTGCAAGAAAGTGACATTTTTAGAAATTAAAAGCTGCAGACTAAAATGGAAAGGTATTTGTTTTAGCAATACATTTGCTTGTGTAGGCAATTGTATATGTTATGTTATTTTACAGAAAGTAGACTTTTCCTCTTTAAAGAGAGTTTAAAGAAATACAATTTTCTAGTAGAATGAAGAGATTACCACACTAATATAGGCAGACCACCATTACCTAGATTACTTGGTGAACTGAAAAAATGCTGTAATATCAGACTTCACCAGCACATACTTTTCTAAGCAAAACAGTATTGCAGCGCTCTTTCCAGAGAAGAGACATGATTTTAAGGTTTCTTGAAAATGCCATTTTAATTTTTACATTTATTTTAAAATGTATTGACTAAATCAAACAGGATCTAATTAAAGTATTAGCTCAGCCGTTTTTCATTACATCACCTGAATGTTTGCCCAATGCAGCAGTTACTGTTGAATTTGGAACATTCATATATCTTTAGGCCTTTCCCAATTCCCCAGTCTAAGCTTCTCCAGAGGAAAAAGCCCCAATATGAACATGCATATCTGTACAGATGCTCTTTGGAGTATTAACAATCTAACCTTAATTTTGTTACTAAGGGTAAAACTCCTATCAGGTAATTTTTATTTTGCTGCTTGTGTGTAGTGGGGAGATTTCAACTCGCCTCCTGTTTTGGAGATGCAACTGGAAGTGAGAGGAAATTTCCTAAAGTGAGCAAAATTCCAATCTAAAGCTGGCCATGCACTGACTGAATGGAAAAAAAAAATCCTCCATTAAACAAGGTGGATGAAGGAGATTCATTCCTGCAAGGGCAGGTATTGTATTCTGACAGAGGAACTCTATTGACTGCAGCCATTTATTGCCAAAAGTTTTCCAGCATGTTCCTTCAACAAAAGTCAATTAAACAATCAAATTCTGTTGATTGGGGATGACCACACGCCAATAAAAATGTGTCCGTCTCTGCTGAATCTGCCAAATTCCAATCAGTGTATATCCAGCTTTACACAGATATCAACAGAAGACATTTTACCCTCCCCGCTGCTTTCATTACGACTCTAAAATTTCACTATATTTTCTGTCTTGGTAACAATGGTCACCAGGACAAATAGAGTGTTGAATGTAGCTAGCAAGGACAAAGGGCTACAATAAACAATTGGCAGATAATTTAACCTTTTCCTAATTTAACCAAAACCAAAAAAAATTGCCTTTGCATACACTTTAATTATTATAGGCACCTTTATTTGCAACATTTAAAGTAGAGCTAAACCCTACATGAAACCCCAAATTTTTAGTTTGCTAAAGCACTGTGAATAAGCAATTGCTATTTTAAAGCTGAGCTCCACCCTCAATTCAACTTTAGCTTAATATTCCTACTGCTCCTAAATAATGAATAATCAGCTATTTTCATCTAAAACAGTGTTAGAATACCTTATTAAAATGCCAGGTTTCCGTCGAGTTTTCTCTAGCTTCCTGTCCCGCGCTGTGTCTGCAGGGAGCCTGTGTCAGAGCTCCCTAATTATCATATTTCGCTCTGTTAGCACAAACATCGCGCGACTTCGTTTTGCAGGAAGTGACTCGGATGTAAACAAAGAAAAGGGCGGGCGTTTGAAAATTCTCCATTACAGTTATCATCACAACGGGACGGGAACTTTTCATTCATACGCCTGCCATTGCGATGACAACAGACGCTCACGCCGCCGGTCACCTTTGCCAGTGCGCATGCGCGAGATCGAGCGGTGGATGCTGGGACAGCATCCACCGCAAATAGGAAGTGCCTGCTTGTGGGAATCTAACGCCCAAAGCTAAGATGGCAATGGGAGGAAACCCAGAATATAACTATTTATTCGGGACAGAATTACAGCAGAGCGGCGGTGGGACACCGGAACCGTGAGTTTAGCACAGCAGTGCTATTACACATTTAAATAGCCCATTAAAAAAAAAATCTATTTTGCGTGGGAGATCCGATTTAAATGTTTTTATTTTTGTGCAACTGAGTGGTAATCTCACCTTGTTCAGCTACTTCCTGTGTTTAAACACTTGCTTTAGCATCAGTTGCACATCAAAACTGATGCTTTCTAACTGTCACTTGCGCCCTTGTATCCTGACTGCATAACCAGGAGCACATGTGACCAGGTGAAATCGCAGGACATGGCAACAGCAGGAACAAGTACCTTCATGATGGATCACCAGTTATTCTTTAAGTGAAAGATGGATATATACAAAGAGTGAAAACAACTTTTGAAATTGCATAAACATGTTCAAGCATATCTAAAGTTTGTTTTTTAATTAAAAGAGATCATGCTATGCAATTCCCCATTAGTGCTTTCTGCTCCTTCCTCTTTTGGGTGGCTCAATAGCAGGTTGGCTGCTAAGGGGCACTTGTGCACATGCACTCCTGAGCTTGGCTTTCTGCATTCATAGGCACACGCAGCACCATGAAGGCATGCCCCCGCTCCCTTGTGGGATTTAAAAAATAATGCAATCTCCAAGATAGTGCATGAGATATGTAAACAACCTGTCTCTCACAGTAAGGGGGCGGAACGGACTAAGGTTTTTCTCTGAAAGTCCGTTTTATTTCACTGAACAATAAGAGGATTGCTCAAAGCTGGATTAACTCTGTGGCAAGACTGATGAAAGGAAATCTTATACTGTACATTGTGACATAAAAAAAAAAATTGTGTTTACATCCACTTTAACTGCTTGCCGACCAGCCGCCGCAGTTATACAGCGGCAGGTCGGCTCTGCTGGGCGAAATCGCGTAGCTATACATCATCTTGCCGTGCAGCCAATAGGGGCCCCCGCTCGCCCCTGATGCCGACACGCAGCTCCCGGTCTTGTCAGGGGAGGAAATGACCTATCGTCTGTTCATACAATGTATGAACAGCGATTTGTCATTTCCCTATGTCAGTCCACCCCCCCTTCAGTTAGAACACACCGAGGGAACATGATTAACCCCTTCCTCGCCGCCCCCAGTGTTAACCCCTTCACTGCCAGTGGCATTTTTATAGTAATCAATGCATTTTTATAGCACTGATCGCTATAAAAATGCCAATGGTCCGAAAAATTTGTCAAAAGTGTCTGAAGTGTCCGCCATAATGTCGTAGTACCGATAAAAATCGCTGATCGCCGCCATTACTATAAAAAATAAATATTAAGAAAAATGCCGTAAAACTATCCCCTATTTTGTAAACGCTATAACTTTTGCGCAAACCAATCAATAAACGCTTATTGCAATTTATTTATTTTTTACGAAAAATATGTAGACGAATACGTATCGGCCTAAACTGAGGAATTTTTTTTTTTTATATATATATATATATATGTTTTTGGGGGATATTTATTCTAGCAAAAAGTAAAAAATATTGCATTTTTTTCAAAATTGTCGCTCTATTTTTGTTTATAGCGCAAAAAATAAAAACCGCAGAGGTGATCAAATACCACCAAAAGAAAGCTCTATTTGTGGGAAAAAAATGACGTCAATTTTGTTTGGGAGCCACGTCGCACGACCGCGCAATTGTCTGTTAAAGCGAAGCAGTGCCGAATCGCAAAACCTGGCCTGGGCCTTTAGCTGCATTTTGGTCCGGGGCTTAAAGTGGAGGTTCACCCAAAATATACATTTTTAACATTAGATTTAGGCTAATTAAGGGGAGCAGAAACAGGTATTTTTTTTAAAATCAATGCCATACTTACCGTTGTAGAGATAGATGTTCTCCCGCCGCTTCCGGGTATGGGCTGCGGTACTGGGCGTTCCTACTTGATTGGCAGCCATCGGCTTCTTTCGGCAACTGGTTCGGCAAAGGCTGTCAATCAAATAGGAACGCCCAGTCCCGAAGATCATACCCGGAAGCGGCGGGAGAATATCTATCTCTACAACGGTAAGTACGGCATTGATTTTAAAAAAAAAATACCCGTTTCTGCTCCCCTTAATTAGCCTAAATCTAATGTTAAATTTTTTTTTCGGGTGAACTCCCGCTTTAAGTGGTTAAGCCTCATACACATGATGAGAATATCGGACCAATGATCGTCCTTTTTTGTGCATGCTATTGAAAATGAAGAGGTTACTTAAGTTATGAAAGTTTTGATATGACAGACTAAAACTTCGGAGGTGATGAAATGTGTTGTATTGTATTGTGAAGTACTCTTTCGTTCCCAAGCACAGTCTTGGTCTTCTTGAATACTGTACTGAGTAAACCAAATCATGTTCATTCTGATATCTGGTATTCTGGTATCGTACAAGAAAAAAATTGTGTTTGTCCCTTTGGATAATTATGCATGGACTGTCGTGATTAGTTCTCGAAAGTTGTGCACCAACAGATTATCATCCGATCACTTAGAAAGCTGTATATTTTGTAAAATTTTCTAAAAAATTTATACTAAGCTGTACTGTAAAGGTTAGTTATAGTTTGTAGTGGTGCACAGCTTATCAGATGAATTGTTTGTAGGGACACACTGGATGCTTTCAGCTGCCATTGTGCTTTTGCTGGATGTCCAAGAAGGTGTGGGATCCCTCCAGGCAAACCTGCCCTTAATTTACCTACTGTTATATGTGCTCCAACTGAGAGACTTTTAAAACTATAGAGTTAGGACCACAGTATATAAAGGCATCTAGACGAAGGCACTGTGGCTTTCACATATATTTTAAAATGTGTGCAACTAAACCCTCTATCTTTGACATGAACTGTTATGCTGCGTACACACGATCGGACATTCTGACATCAAAACCGTGGATTTTTTTCCAACGGATGTTCGCTTAAACTTGTCTTGCATACACACGGTCACAAAATTTTTTTCGGAAATTGCGAACGCCAAGAACGCGGGGACGTACAACACTACGACGAGCCGAGAAAAATGAAGTTCAATGATTCCGAGCATGCGTCAAATTAATTTCGAGCATGCATCGAATTTCTGTGCGTTGAATTGTGTACACACGGTCGAATTTTCCGACATCAGCTTTTGTTGTCGTAAAATTTGAGAACCAGCTCTCAAATTTTTGTTGGAAATTCCAACAGCGAATGTCTGAAAAGTGTGGCGTGCATTTGTGTTCAGCCCCCCTGAGTCAATACGTAGTAGAAGCACCTTTCACTGAAATTAAAGCTGCAAGTCATTTTGGGTATGTCTCTACCAGCTTTGCACATCTACAGAGTGACATTTTGCCCATTCCTCTTTGCAAAATAGCTCAAGCTCTGTCAGATTGCCACAAATTCTCAAATGGATTTAGGTCCAGACTTTGACTGGACCATGCTAACACTTGAATATGCTTTGATCTAAAAAATGACTCCTAGACTTTTGACTTTGGAGCTAGGGGTGATGATTTGGCCCAGAATGGGCGGCGGTGTCCAGGTTGTTGCCAGTTGACTCTTTCGGCTGGCGTGAAACATAAGAAGTTCTGTTTTGGAACTGTTGAGTTTAAGATAACTCTTAGTCATCCAGTTTTCTATCGAAGAGAGACATTTCTCTAAACTGAGATGATCCTTTTTGTTGCAGATGCGAAAATACAGTTGCGTATCGTCTGCATAAGAGTGATAAAGTAGTTCTTGGCTACTGATAATATCAAAGAGAGGGCGAAGATAGATGTTGAACAGCACCGGTGACAGGGGGGATCCTTGGGGGACTCCAGATGGCACCGTGCGTTTTTCCGACGTGAAAGATCCCAGTTTCACTGTTTGTGATCGGTTTTCAAGAAAGGAGGAAACCCATGGTAAATCACCTTCTGAGATTCTGGCTATCTCGGCCAGTCGCATCAGTAACATTTTGTGGTCTACTGTGTCAAAGGCTGCGCTTAGGTCCAGCAGAACCAGAACTTTATCTCTGACCTGTCTGGTGTGTTCCTTGGCCTTCATGATTCTGTTTGGCCACTAAGATTCTCTAACAAACCTCTGAGGGCTTCACAGAACAACTGTATTTTATACTGAGATTTAATTACACACAGGATTCAATTACACACATTCTAGTAACTAATTAGGTGACTTCTGAAGGCAATTGGTTACACTAGATTTCAGTTGGGGTATCAGAGTAAATGGGGCTGAATTCAAATGCACCCACACTTACCAGATATTTATTTGTAAAAAAAAAATGAAAACCATTTATCATTTTCCAGCCACTTTGTGTTGGTCTATTACATAAAATCCCATTAATTTACGTTTTTGATTGGAACATGACAAAATGTATAACATTTCAAGGAGTATGAATACCTTTTCACTGCACTGTATGTGGGATGTTGAGGCAAAATAAGATTTTGCTTTTAGTTCAGCTTATAGAAAGAGACAAGGACACTACATTTCTGGCAATAGCACAAGATATTTGAGCCCCCACTCAGTAGTAACCTCCAGCTCAGCTGATCCTCTGATTTGCTGATCCTCCTCTTTCCTTGCTTGCCTCCCACTATATTTCTCCCACACTGCTCACCACATGTGCCACTCAGTCCTCTCTCTTCGGGCCCTGCTCACCTTTTGCTATAGTGTTCCCGTCTTGCACACCACATGTGTTGTCTGCTAGTTACTCTGCTCCAGTCCGGAGCCAGCTCACCTTCCTGCTGCTCCGCACTGCACACCAGATGTGATGTCCTCACCAGACACTTCTAGAATATATACACATGAACTGGGAGTGACTGCTGATGACATCATTCCAGTCCGTTTGTTGGTTTCCCAGTGCATCTTGGGATATCTCAAACCTTCAATATCTCCAGAACAAAACAAAGCTAATGATGTATGAAAGCCCCTCAAAAGCTTTAGGTGCTGTAAACGAGCATTGTCATAGACTTCTGTGGAGCCTTTGAAGATGCTTTGAAGCACCAAGAAAGTAACATGGGGTATAATTTTTTAAGCAAGCAAAACAAAGCAAATGTTTGCACAAGACTGTGAGTTAACCATTTTTTTTAGTGACAGGTGTTTTGATTGGCATTCAGAGTGCTTTAACCACTTCAGCCCCAGACCATTTGGCTGGCCAAAGACCAGGCCACTTTTTGCGACTGCGCCGCTTTAACTGACAATTGCGCAGTCGTGCGACGTGGCTCCCAAAAAATATTGACGTCAATTTTGAAAAAAAGCAATATTTTTTACCTTTTTGCTATAATAAATATCCCCAAAAAATATATTAAAAAAAAGTTTTTTTTTTCTCATTTTAGGCCGATACGTATTCTTCTACATATTTTTGGTAAAAAAAATCGCAATAAGCGTTTGATTGGTTTGCGCAAAAGTTATAGCATCTACAAAATAGGGGATAGTTTTATGGCATTTTTATTATTTATTTATTTTTTTTCCTAGTAATGGCGGCGATCTGCGATTTTTTTTTTTTTTTTTTTTTTTTATCAGTACTGCAACATTATGGCGGACACATCGGACACTTTTGACAAATTTTTGGGGCCATTGTAATTTTTACAGCGATCAGTGCTATTAAAATGCACTGATTACTGTGAAAATGTCACTGGCAGAGAAGGGGTTAACACTGGGGGACGATCAAGGGGTTAATTATGTTATCTAAAGAGGGTTGACTAGGGGAAATGACAGATCTCTGTTCATACTTTGTACGAACATAGATCAGTAATTTCTCCCCCTGAAAGAACCAGGAGCTGTGTGTTTACACTCGCAGCTTCCGGTTCTTGCTCTGTCACGAGCGATCGCTGGTGCCCGGCGCTGATCGCGCCCACCAGGCACTCGCATTGGCAATGGGGGTGAGAAGGAGGCCCGCATGTGCCCCTAGTGGCGCCACAGAGCGACATCACGTTATATTGCGTGATTTTGCGCAGCCGAGCCAACCTGCCGCAGTAAAACTGCAGCGAGTGGTCGGCAAGCGTTTAACCACTTCAATACCAGACACTTTCCCCCCTTCCTGCCCAGGCCAAAAAAAGACACAGTTCTGAAAAAAATAAAATCTTTGTTTCTGTTATAAAAGTTTGTAAAGAAGTACGTTTTCTCCTTCACTGATGGGCACTGATGAGGCTGCACTGACGGGCACTGATAAGGTGGCACTGATGGGCATTGATGAGGTGGCACTGATGGGCACTAATATGCAACACTTATGGGCACTGTTAGGTGGCACTGGTATACAGCTCTGATGGGCACTCATTGGTGGCACTGATGGACACTTATAGGTGGCACTGATGGGCACTGAAAGGCTGCACTGATGGGTACTGATAAGTGGGCACTGATTGGCACTGATGGACACTGATAGATGGCACTGATGGACATCATTTATAAGGAGGCACTGGCAGGCATTAGTGATGGGCACTGACTAACATTATTTGTGGGCACAAATTGGCATAGATTTTGGGCACAGATTGGCAATCCCTGGTGGTCTGAAGTGGACATCCTCTGAGGGCTGCGCTGATAATAAATCCGCACAGACCCCCCTGACAGGAGAGCAGCCAATCGGCTCTCCTCTACTCGCGTCTGTCAGATGCAAGTGAGGAAAAGCCGATTCAGGGCTTTTCCTTTGTTTATCATGATCAGCTGTGATTTGACACGGCTGATCATGTGGTAAAGAGCCTCCGTCAGAGGCTCTTTACAGAGATTGGTGTAGCAGTGTGTCAGACTGACATGCAGCACCGCCAATCACCGCGATGTGCCCCCCTACGGACGCGTGCTGGCTGTTATCCTAAAAGACGTCATATGATGTCCAGTCAGCATTGCGGGATATAACGAGATAACAGGATAAGTGGTTAAAAAAGTGTGTCCAATGCCATGTTTTAAAGCAAGTGGAAATGAACCCTTAGTGCGGGGCTGGCTTTAGATTATAGACCACACTACACAGATGAGTATTGTTGCCTTTACTAAGGCCCCATACACACGATAGAATTTATCCGCGAATACGGTCCAGCGGACCGTTTCCGCGGATAAATCCTCTCGAGGATTTCGGCGGATTTTCATGCGATGGAGTGTACACACCATCGCATTGAAATCCGCGCCGAAATCCTCTGGCGATGACGTGTCGCGCCGTCGCCGCGATTATGACGCGGCGACGTGCGCGACGCTGTCGTATAAGGAATTCCACGCATGCGTCGAATCATTACGACGCATGCGGGGGATCCCTTCGGACGGATGGATCCGGTGAGTCTGTACAGACCAGCGGATCCATCCGTTGGGATGGACTCCAGCAGATGGATATGTTCTGCATGTCAGCAAATATTCGATCTGCTGGAATCCATCCCAGGGGAGATATATCCGCGGAAACAGATCCGCTGGCGTGTACACACCATAGGATCTATCCGCTGAAACCAATTTGCTGGGATTTATCTGCGGATGGATTCTATCGTGTGTATGGGGCCTTAGAGTTGCAAATATATATACAACTAACGCCACTGTTTTCAATACCTAGAGTATAAGGAGTGCTGGCTATTTCTTTCATTTAGATTTTACTGCTGTCTCTATTTATCCTGGTGACCAGGAACAGGTAAATAAGTAACACATAATTAATAAGTAAATAAGTAACAGGGACAGTTGTTTTAGTGACTACTTCCTTCCATCAGAGAAATCTCTCACTTCCTATTTTGTCTGAATAAAGAAAGTAAAGAAAAACCTTTCCAAATGGGACATGGACACCACAAAAGAAAAAAACTAACACAATCCCTATGTTAACCAAAAGTCAAAGCCCAACTCTGGGCTCAGCATTCTCCTCCCCTTTCATTATACTTGCCTTTTTATAAATGTCTTCAGTAGGATGTAGTAATGTCACAGGTCCTCTTCACCCTTCTCTTCCTCTGGCGTTAGATGAATTCTGAATGCTGCCCTAGGCTCACGGGAAATGGGTTGCATGATTCTAGGGGTCATTCGACCCCTAAAAAGGAGGGGCGTTAGATAGGTGAGTGGGTGGGGGTAGTGGAAGGCATAGGGGTTAGGCCGCATACACACAGTCGGACAAAACCGATGAGAATGGACCGAGGTTCAGTTTCATCGGTCCAAACCAACCGTGTGTATAGCGGTCTATTGTCCTTCGGTCCAAAATTTTAAAACATGCTTTAAAATCGAACCGATGGACTGCTGACCGATTGGGCCAAACCGATGGTTAGTACACAAAAGCATTCGGTTCAAAACCTGCGCGTGCCCAGAATCTAGTCGACGCATGCTTGAAAGCATTGAACTTCGTTTTTTTCAACACGTCGTTTGTTTTACGTCACCGTGTTCTCACCCGATCGGTTTTTGAACTGGTGTGTACACACATCAGACCATCAGGCCACTTCATCGGTGGACCGATGAAAACGGTCCGTCGGACCATTCTCATCGGATGAGCCGGTCGTGTGTACAGGGCCTCACTATAACAGTCAAAGTGAATTCTTATTTTTAAGAACTGCTGGGGGTTCCATTTATTTTTCCCAAGCTTGAGTTGGGCTTTAAAAAAAGCTTATGCTTTAAATATAGTTTAGTTCTATATATCTATCTATCTGCAACTGAACATGTATCTGTGACCTCTAATCAACAAATATAAACACACAAGACTATTTCATTTCTTACCCAATGATTGGTGAAATTTCTGGTGAGTACTGCTGGAGCAAATGATCTGGCAGGGTTCATACTGGCACCAGTGTAATATAACTAAAGAGACACAAGAAGAGTTTACATATGAGCAGATACAAATACTGTTGTCGTATGCTTTACATGATTTATAGATTAAAGTTTATTTTAATCAATTAAGAACAGTATATGTTGACTAGACACTAGACAATGAAAACTCACCAGTACAGAGCAACATCTTTATACGACCAAAGATTAGTAAATTATTTTATTTTGATTCATGGTCATGGTCTTGGTCATGGTCTAAATGCTTAGATTGGTAGTAAACTATTAAAAAACATTCCAACCATACCCATCTATCTAAGCCAGGGATGACTTTTTTTCATTTTAGATTACAGTTTGATTAGACTACTACAGATCCTTAATGGATATTTATGCAGTCATTGGCTGTGACATGTCTGTTTTTTGTGAACTTTTGATCTTTTACAACATTTTTTTGTACTAACAAATGTCTGATTATTTGATTCACCAGGGGAATTTCTCAGCCTTTGCAAACTTAGGCCCAGATTCACGTAGAGCGGCGTATATTTGTGCGGGCGTAGCGCATCTCATATGCGCTACGCTGACGTAACATTGAGAGGCAAGAACAGTATTCACAAAGCACTCGCTCCCAACGTTGCGCCAGCGTAGCGTAAATTGTCCGGCGTAAGCCCGCCTAATTCAAAGTAGGAAGGAAGTGGGCGTGATCCATTTAAATGAAGCTTGACCCCATGCAAATGATGGGCCGAACGAACGGCGCATGCGCGCGCATGCTTAGAATCGCGTCAAATTTACTCCCTAAGATACGACGGCTCAATGCCTACGACGTGAACATAACCTACGCCCAGCCCCATTCACGTACGACTTACGTAAACGACGTAAAATACGACGGCTGTTCCGACGTCCATACCTTTGCATGGGATGCGCCTCTTTATATGTGGAATAACTTTACGTCGGACGTACGCCTTACGTAAATGGCGTAGATTACAGCGAAGTACGTTCGTGAATCAGCGTATGTAGGTAATTTACATATTCTACGTGTAAATCAATGGAAGCGCCCCTTGCGGCCAGTGTAAATATGCGCCCAAGATACGACGGCGTAGGAAACCTTACGTCGGTCAGAGGAAGCCAAATTTCAGGCGTATCTTGCTTGCAGAATCAGGCGCAGAGATACGACGGTGCATCCGTGCACTTACGCGGCGTATCAGTAAATACGTCGGCGTAAGTCTTTCTGAATCTGGGCCTTAGACTTTGAAAACAAAAAGTTTCCAAAGTTCGTACAGGGCTATGAAAGATGGGGGACACAAGTATTTTTAATATTTTAAAAATGGCTTAGGAGAAAATGTACACACAAATTTTAGTGCACCACTTATTTATAAATAAATCACTCAACCACTATTTTATACTTATGATAGAATTGATATATTCTATGGCATGAAATCATTATTGCTTTGCATGAAATAGCCATTTGACTATTATTTAATCATCAAATTGTAGAATTTCTACTGGACAGAAGGCTAGATTTTAACTACGGCCTTGGACTGCAGGTCTGACATGAAGCAATGTCCTGCTTCTTTATCATGATGCCACTACCATACAGGGAAACAGCAGATCAAAACATGATAAGTTGGTCCTGGGGAAAGGATCAGCTATAGTAAGCCTTGGCCCTTCTTTATGTTTTTTTCCTATATTATTTATGGTATAACCTTAAAAGTGATTCATACAGGGATAATACTATACTTCGGGTACTGTTGCTTAGGTCACTTGTGGTACACATATATACATTATCTGGCATTCTCTTTTCTTTTTCAGTTAAAGCGACCAGCACCTATTTTTTGGTAATTCCTGGGTTCAATAACATTCCTTCTATATTTTAGTATATATGTAACATATTTATGTATACAGACAATCGGTGGTAGGAGAGATGGAAGTCTTAGAATCGTTACACATTTTTACGTACCCCAAAGAGGTGTCCCAAAGTGAGAGAAAATCCAATGGCCAAAGATACAGAACCCAAGCGTCCATTCCTCCTTTCATCATAGGTGGCAAAGATACAGAGCACAAATTGGAGGGTGAGGAAAATCTCTACTGTTGTTGCCTGGCCAAGACTCACACCAGGATGGAGCTGTAAAAAATACAGTAAGGTCAGTGACCCTAAAAGCATTTTAAGTCCATGAATAATAAGACACTTTTTCTAAACCACGAATACATATTGTTTATTGCATGTTTAACCACTTGCAGCTAAAGGACCAGGCCCCTTTTTGCAAATCGGGACTGCGTCGCTTTAACTGACAATTGCGCGGTCGTGCGACGTGGCTCCCAAACAAAATTGGCGTCCTTTTTTTCCCACAAATAGAGCTTTCTTTTGGTGGTATTTGATCACCAAAAATAGAGCGACAATTTTGAAAAAAAATCAATATTTTTTACTTTTTGCTATAATAAATATCCCCCAAAAATATATAAAAAAAAATTTTTGTTTCCTCAGTTTAGGCCGATACATATTCTTCTACCTATTTTTGGTAAAAAAAATTGCAATAAGCGTTTATCGATTGGTTTGCGCAAAATTTATAGCGTTTACAAAATAGGGGATAGTTTTATTGCATTTTTATTAATTATTATTTTTTTACCACTAATGGCGGCGATCAGCGTTTTTTTCGTGACTGCGACATTATAGCGGACACTTTGGACAATTTTGACAAATTTTTGGGACCATTGTCATTTTCACAGCAAAAAATGCATTTAAAATGCACTGTTTACTGTGGAAATGACAGTTGCAGTTTGGAAGTTAACCACAGGGGGCGCTGATGGGGTTATGTGTGACCTGAAGTGTGTTTACAACTGTAGGGGGGTGTGGCTGTAGGTGTGACATCATCGATTGTGTCCCCCTATAAAAGGGATCACACGATCGATGACGCCGCCACAATGAAGAACGGGAAAGCTGTGTTTACATACAGCTCTCCCCGTTCTTCAGCTCCGGGGACCGATCGTGGGACTCCAGCGGCGATCGGGTCCGCAGGTCCCGCGGTCACGGAGCTTCGGACCGGGTCGCAGCCTGGGCTTAACGGGCAACGTACATATACGTTGATGTGGCCAGCCGTGCCATTCTGCTGACTTATATCGTCGTGCAGCGGTCCTTAAGTGGTTAACCTTGTAACCTTCTTAGGGTAAAATTGAGTTAAAGAGAATTAACCACCAATAGATGGTGAAAAAAATTATGTTTAAATAAAAGGTTGTGGTTTGACATTGAGTAGTCCTGAGTCCACTGAACTGCAAACAATTAGCATTCTGCAAAAAAAAAAAAAAATGTTTGACATGTTTTGAATATAAGTTAAGTGTGACTTAAGAGGAGCATAGTTAACACATTTCAATTATTTTTTAATGCTTTTGAAATTGTTGCTTGAAACTAGAATGTTTGATCGTTACAGGTTCTTTTGCTGTTTCTATTCAAATCTTCTACCTAACAACCTTCCTAATAGATGATTATAGTATATGTTATTGGTAAAAGATGTGCTTTCATAAGTAGGACATTACTTTTTAGTTTAATGCTATTGAACCCCTTTTAATAACTTAAAATAATACAATTAGGTAATCACTTCAGTGGTGCTGTATCTTTACATTTTGTGTAATGCACTGTCACTTATTACATCAGGATGTTACTGAAAAAGCTCTGAACTTTGTATTGGAGCATCCACAGGAAGTATCTATTAACTGTATATGAAAAATAACCAGTGAGACATTTGAAATTCTTGAAAGCGAAGAGGAGAGCATGTGACATGGAAATTCAAAATGGCTCTAATGCCACATTTTTAGTGGTAGTCCCCTTAAAAACTACCTGTGTCTTATTCAGGCAAGCATTTGCTCCAGTGTCAGTAATATTACTGTTACATATGGCAAATTAACCACTTAACCACCAGCCGCCGTCATATAACGGCGGCAAGGTGGTTGCTTAACTGGGGGTCGCCGTTATTTAACGGCGCCCACCAGAAGCAGTAATGCGCGCCGCCTCGGGCGCGCACACTGAAAATTCTGTGCGCGCCGGGTCTATGAGACCCGGCGCTACACAGATCTCGGTAATTGACCGACAACCGCGGTCTTTTACCATGTGATCGCGCCGTCCAATGACGGCGCGATCACAGGTAAACAAACCGGCGTCATTTGATGACGCCGGTTCCTCCCTCCTCTCGCTGTACCGATCGGTACAGTGTGAGAGGAGAGCGCGGATGGCAGCAGCAGTGTGGGATGGATCTGTGACTATTGCAGTCACAGATCCATCCATCCCTGCTCAGCCATCCCTGCATTAACCCCTGCAATACTCTGCCTTCCCTGTGCAATACTCTGCAATGCTCTGCCTTCCCTGCGCAATTACTCTGCAAACCCCCCCTGTGCAATAATCTGCAATACCCCCCGCGCAATACTCTGCAAAACCCCCGCGCGATACTCTGCAAAACCCCCGCGCGATACTCTGCAAAAACCCCGCGCGATACTCTGCAAAAACCCCGCGCGATACTCTGCAAAAACCCCGCGCGATACTCTGCAAAAACCCAGCGCGATACTCTGCAATACCCCCGCGCGATACTCTGCAATACCCCCGCGCAATACTCTGCAGTACCCCCTGCCAGTACTCTGCAGTACCCCTTGCGCAATACTCTGCAGTACCCCCGCACAATACTCTGAAATACCCCCCGCGCAATACTCTGCAGTACCCCCCGCGCAATACTCTGCAATACCCCCCGCGCAATACTCTGCAATACCCCCCGCGCAATACTCTGCAATACCCCCCGCGCAATACTCTGCAATACCCCCCGCGCAATACTCTGCAATACCCCCCACGCAATACTCTGCAATACCCTCCACGCAATACTCTGCAATACCCTCCACACAATACTCTGCAATACCCCCGCACCATACTCTGCAATACCCCCGCACAATACTCTGCAATACCTCCCGCACAATACTCTGCAATACCCCCGCACAATACTCTGCAATACCCCCGCACCATACTCTGCAATACCCTCCACACAATACTCTGCAATACCCCCCACACAATACTCTGCAATACCCCCCCACACAATACTCTGCAATACCCCCCACACAATACTCTGCAATACCCCCCACACAATACTCTGCAATACCCTCGCACCAATACTTTGCAATACCCCCGCACCAATACTTTGCAATACCCCGGCCAATACTTTGCAATACCCCGGCCAATACTTTGCAATACCCCCGCACCAATACTTTGCAATACCCCCGCACCAATACTCTGCAATACCCCGGCCAATACTCTGCAATACCCCAACACCAATACTCTGCAATACCCCAACACCAATACTTTGCAATACCCCGGCCAATACTCTGCAATACCCAGAAAATACTCTGGGGAAAAAAATGTGTTTTAACCACTTCCCGCCCACGTCATATGAGGTCCTTGACTTTGTGCAGGGATATCTAAATGATGCCTGCAGCTACAGGCATCATTCAGATATCATTTTTTTCAGCCAGCGATTCCCTACACCATAAGAACGATCATGGCGGCTGTTCCGCCTCTTGATCGTTCTTACGGGAGGCAAAAGTGGACGTCCCCACTCCCTTCGCCCTCCGGTGCTTCTTCTGACTCACCGCTGCGATCGAAGCCAGGATCGTTTTTTTTTTTTTTTTTTTTTCAGGCTTCCCAGCCTAGAGGTGAGATGTGGGGTCTTATTGACCCCACATCTCACTGTAAAGAGGACCTGTCATGCTATATTCCTATTACAAGGGATGTTTCCATTCCTTGTAATTGGAATAAAAGTGATCAAAACATTTATTTTTGGGGAAAAACGTGTCAAACTAAAATAAATAAAGTAAAATGAACAATAAAAATAAAAAATAAATATTTAAAGCGCCCCTGTTCCCGCGTGCGTATACAGAAGCGAATGTGCACGTAAGTCCCGCCCACATATGAAAACGGTGTTCAAACCACACATGTGGGGTATCGCTGCGAACGTTAGAGCAAGAGCAATCATTTTGGCCCCAGACCTCCTCTGTAACTAAAAACATGTAACCAGTAAAAACATTTAAAACGTCGCCTATGGGGATTTTTAAGTAGCGAAGTTTGGCGCCATTCCACAAGCGTGTGCAATATTGAAGGGTGACATGTTGGGTATCTATTTACTCGGCGTAACTTCATCTTTCATATTATGCAAAAACATTGGGCTAACTTTAATGTTTTTTTTTTTTAAAAGCACAAAACTGTTTTATTTCCCAAAAAAATGCGTTCGAAAAATTGCTGTGCAAATACCATGCGCGATAAAAAGTTGCAACGACCGCCATTGTATTCTCTAGGGTCTTTGCTAAAAAAGCATATATATAATGTTTTGGGGTTCTATGTAATTTTCTAGCAAATAAATGATGATTTTTACATGTAGGAGAGAAATGTCAGAACTGGTCTGGGTGCTCCAGAACGCCTGATGGTGCTCCCTGCATGTTGGGCCTCTGTATGTGGCCACGCTGTGTAAAAGTCTCACACATGTGGTATCGCCATACTCGGGAGGAATAGCAGAATGTGTTTTGGGGTGTATTTTGTGGTATGAATATGCTGTGTGCGAGAAATAACCTGCTAATATGAAACTTTTGTGGAAAAAAAATAAAAATAAAAAAAACCTTGATTTTGCAAAGAATTGTGGGAAAAAATTACAACTTCAAAAAACTCACCATGCCTCTTTCTAAATACCTTGGAATGTCTTCTTTCCAAAAAGGGGTCATTTGGGGGGTATTTGTACTTTTCTGGCATGTTAGGGTCTCAAGAAATGAGAAAGGCCGTCAGTACTTCAGATGTGATCAAATTGATCAATTTTCAGTAATTGGTACCATAGCTTGTAGACCCTATAACTTTCACCCAGACTAAATAATATCCAATTTTTTTTTTTTTTTAACCAAAGATATGTAGCAGTATACATTTTAGGCCAAATTTATGAAGAAAAATTCATTTTTTGCAAAATTTTATAATAGAAATGAAAAAAAATAAATTTTTTTACAAAATTTTCGTTCTTTTTTCATTATTAGCGGAAAAAATAAAAACCGCAGAGGTGATCAAATACCACCAAAAGAAAGCTCTATTTGTGGGAAAAAAATTACAAAAATTTCATTTGGTTACAGTGTTGTATGACTGAGTTATTGTCATTCAAAATGTGAGAGCACCGAAAGCTGAAAATTGGTCTGGTTATTAAGGGTGTTTAAGTGCCCAGTTGTCAAGTGGTTAAGGTAGTTTTTACTACTGCTACTTTAAGAATCTATTGCTATGGCAGCAACAACATTTTAAAGAATAATCCATAATTTTGCTGATTAAGAAACTGGCAGAAATTAAGACCAGCTGTGAGCTGGCATACATAAGTATGCCAGTACTCAGAGTAGGCCCTGCCTATGCTAGTAAGCTGTCATGTATGTGACCGCTTCCTGAACAGCACTGTATCCCCAGCCTCATTTAGCCAGTGGCCGGGAGATTACCTGGCCGAAAGTTAAATGTAAATAATTGGGTGGGATAATGTACAAGTCCGTGACAGGTGCATGAACTAGGCACAAGCACCAACAGTTTTAGTGCTGTGCTTAGATTCTACATTGAGCCCCCCCATTGACTGGCAAAAGAACACAGAATACGTCAGCCGCTGCTGGTTTTCTTTATAGCACAACATATATACCTAATATGTGCAAATTTCCACAAATATATTTTGCCAATAATAAAAGCTATGGACTTTTTATTTAATTGTTACAAAAGGAAACTAGAAGACAATTAACACATCCTTATTTCTTAGTGTATTTATACATTTCGCCACATTTATACTGTACTGTTAACCTGTGATGCTTATCTGGTTCTTTCATGAGCATTATTATTTTCTTTAAAAATGTATGTTTATTCTCTGCATTTACATGCAGAATCCCAGAGGGAAAGGGTGATAATTAATGCAACCCTGTCGCTTCTCTTAAAAAAAAAAAAAAAAAAAAAAAGATGCTAGCAGCTGCAAACTGTTATAGCAGAGGTTAAATACTTACCTCTACGTTGAGTAGGCGGCCTTTCTGATGTTCATTCTTTTGCAGAGCTATTGGAATCCTTGCTATCACTTCTGGGTGATGGTTAGTGTGTCTCCATGTTTTGTTTCTTCCTGCTGCTACAGCACTAAGGACTAAGTGGCCAAAGAGAGGTACCATGCATGGCACCTATCAGTGGACACACTATCCAACACACCAAAAAGTGTTATATAGCAGCAGTGCTGCTAGCTCTGCAGCACAGTAAAGAATGGACATGTCTCCCATGAGAGATGTAAATTTACATCCTATGTTACAGGTTGCAGCTGCTTCAATTTTTTTTTTTTTTAATCAACAGGGTCCCTTTAAAACAGAACCGGCAGTGGCACTAAACCCTATATCATAGAACAGACCATGCATTTAAAACTCAGACTTTGGTATACATTTTAATTTCAGTATTATGATTTACATCTGTGCAATATGAAAGCCAACAAGGGCAAATAAAGTTTTATTGTTTTTAACGTATAAATGAAAGCAAAATATATATTTTTTTCATTTTGAATAGAGTAAGGCTGATCATACAGTATACAATTTTCTTGTACAATTTTCCTTTAGATTTAACAATACCATATAATATGAGATCAGACCTAAACACTCTCGATTTGTATGCAATCAGGCAGGCCCTTGCACTACATTATGGGTGCTCAACCTGTGGCCCTCCAGCTGATGTGGAACTACAATTCCCCCCATGCCTCTGCCTTTGGGAGTCATGCTTGTAACTGTCAGCCTTGCAATGCCTCATGGGACTTGTAGTTCCGAAACAGCTGGAGGGCCACAGGTTGAGCACCCATGCACTACATAGTTGAGGGTAAATCTAAAGGAAATTGAATAAGAAAATAGTACAATGTATGGCCAGCCTTCGGGAGAGTTATAAACCCATGTCAGAATTTTCTTGCCATCTGTGTCCCATTGGGGAGATTTCCAATCACTCCCAGTCCCATAGCCACTACAGGAACAGTGAGGAACACCCTCTAAAGTGAGGAAAATCCCTGAACTAGTGTCCCAACTGAAAGATTTCCCCTCAATTCCTGTTCTGGTGACCATGCAAAATGTGGGATCTCCATTTATTTTAGTTATAACTGTCATGGGGGAAAATAGAGGGTGAATTTCCCTAATGGGAACAAAGACAGCAATAAAGACTTGACAGGTGTTCTAATCACTCTATTCTATCTAAAACTAAAATTATTATTAATTATTATTATATTATGATTGAGGCAAGTGTCTTTATATTTTATTTTATTTTCTAGCTGAAGATAAATACATACAGTAATTGTGCTAGTGGGTGAAGTTCAAGAGAAATCTTGTCATTTCATTTTCAGGTATGTATATATTCTTTATGTAACACTCTTGTCATTTATGTAACAGGATTTTTAATTGCTATGGTACTTTTGCATATTGTGGAGTGTTTCACTTACCTGCATGATTTGTAGGATTTAGCATTTTTAAGCGATTTTAGCTTCTCACATTGCACTGCAACCTATTGTCTAAGGTTTGGTTCTTACAACCATCTCTGCTATCTGGTATAGCTTTATAAACTACTGCAAAATTGTTCCTGCTGTGGAGTTAACAAACAAACTGATGTACTATGTTAGCCAGGAATTAACATAGATATAGAAGGCAAAAGTATTGTCAAAGTGACTAACTAAAAAATAAAAAAACACAAGCTTTAGGAAACACTGGGTTCTTTCTTGAAGTGTTATAACAGATAAAAGCTAAAGTGGCAGAGAACAATCAAATATACAGATTCTGAACAGAGACACTATATACAGTGTAAATAGGAACAAAAAAGTGAAACGCGTTAAACTACAAAATGACAAAATTCAGAAGGTCACTTTTCAATTTGCAAACCTATGAAATGACCCTCTGATTCTCGTCATTTTGTAGTTAACACATTTAAATTTCACCTTTTTGTTATCTTATATACATTTAATCAGTATACAATGGCTTTATTAAAGCGGAGGTTCACCCAAAAAACAAGTATATAACATTACATTCTGTATACCTCAAACATGTACAGTATGCTGTTTTTTGTTTGTTTTTTGGGGGTGTACATATGGTATTATCGCTATTTTTTCACCTGGCTTCCGGTACTAGCTCCCGCGAGAGTAGGCGTTCCTATGTAGTGGCGCAATGTCATCTGGGACTTCGCCTAGATGATTGACGTGCCTGACAAAAACTTCCCCCCGGCAGATAAGGCGCGTCACGAGTTTCCAAAACTAGCCGAACTGCGAGTCGGCTCTATACGGCGCCTGCGCACCGACTAGGAGCCATGTAGAGCTGACTGCGCAGGCACCGTATAGAGCCGACTCGCAGTTCGCCTAGTTACGGAAACTTGTGACGCGCCTTATCCGCCGGGGGGAAGTTTTTGTCAGGCACGTCAATCATCTGGGCGAAGTCCTAGATGACATTGCGCCACTGCATAGGAACGCCTACTCCCGCAGGAGCTAGTACTCGGAAGCCAGGTGAAAAATAGCGATAATACCGTATGTACACCCCCCCCAAAAAACAGCATACTCTACATGTTTGAGGTATACAGAATGTAATGTTATATACTTGTTTTTTGGGTGAACCTCCGCTTTAAGGATCCAGATATATATTTTTGCTCTGCTACTTCGATTTTTATCAATTAACATACCTGTAAATGGACCCTGGTGTTCTAAAGGACATTATTTTTTCTTACTTTTAGCCGTTAAAGTAATATTTTTAGTGGCTAAACTCTCTACTTTCTGTACCCGTGCTGTCATTTCTAAATAAAGTGACAATGGCAATGCAATATTCCAGTGACTGAGGTGGTCTTGGGTGTCTGTCTTTCACACTGGCACACTGGTTCTCTGGGAAGCACAAGCAACCTTTATGCTTTCAGATCACTTTTTCCTGCACTTAAAGCATGTTTAGAGACCTTTACATGGGTATAGCTACATTTAGAGTTTCTAATCAGACTACGGATGCAAATAATTCTATTATCTCCAAACACAGCTATAATTAATGACCCTAAACACAGCTAAATGGCTCATTTGAATAACATTTTTGAGAAGTCATTACCTGCATTTATATGCTCTTAGTTAGCTTTAAACGCATACAAACGCAGGTTTGACACTGCAAATGTAAATGAGTCCTTAGGCAGAAAACCTCCTTTAGCGACAGAAATTTAGACAAACAGGTTAAGTAATGTAACACTAGAAAGAGTGAACACACTGTAAGAAAACAGCACAGCTTTTTATGATGAGTATTTACCGTGTTAAGGCCCATGTTGCCACGGATTGCTGCAGGAGTGACACCATACAGAACGGCAGCTCCGGCTACTGCTCCCAGCAGTTGTGCTGCAATGTAGAAAATGGCACGGAACAGGGACATCTGTGAGCCGATAAGGAAGGCAAAAGTGACTGCTGGGTTAATATGAGCACCGCTGACATGGCCAATAGATTGGACCATAGTGGCCAGTACAAGACCAAATGCTAATGCGATAACCAATACATTAGCTGGGCCAGCTGCCCACTTCAGAGATGCACCCAAGCCAAAGAAAACATAGAACATAGTACCAAAAAATTCAGCAAAAACGGCTCTCCAAAAGGAGAATGAGCGGAACTCCCACATGATGGGGGGCTTTGTGTGATAACGGAGAGGAAGAGAACAGTAAGTAAATGGAGATTTACACTGTAGGTGGGAGATGCCTCGGTATATTTATAAAAGTCCCCCCCAATACTGAAGGAGATGATAACATAAGATAATCCAAATTTAGGTCAAAACAAATAGGTTAACAAAAAATTAAAACGTACAAAGAAAAACTAGACGTTAAAAAAACTCAAAAAAGCCACGGACAGAGTAACTGCTCCAAACTCCCAACTGCTGTGGATACTTCCCCCCCAACCTGTTTATAGAGTGGCGGGGGGATTTATAAGGGGCAGAGGTTGTGACATGTTTAATCCCCCTATACAGAGACACACCACCCCCTAACGGGAGGGGTAGAGTCAGAGAGATAGTGGTTAACTCTTCCGTTGTATTCTGTCTCCTCCCTCTGGGCAGCTCAAAATATAAGACCACACCAGATTGTTTTGGCTAGATGTTAGTTTAAACCTGATGCTTATGGCAGTATGTGGTATAAATACTTATGTTCTTCTAAAACACATTTCTTATAATACAAATGTGACTTGATTGTAACTAAAATAAAGTGTGAAAAAGATTTCTATATAAAGCAGCAATAAATATGTAAGAATAAGACTGAAATGTCTGCTGCACTTCATGCAGAAGTGACAACATACAGAATACACAAAGTCTATTTTTACAATGTACACTTACAAAGTTTGGTATTATTAAAAATGATATACATTGCATCAGTCTGGTGGCTTGCATTCATAATTATTGTGTTTTTTTTATATGCCTAGTTCTGTCTGTTCAGAAGTATTTCTTAATATTTTTATTAGCAATTCTGAAATGTGTATCTAAAATGTTTTTAATTTGTAGAATGAAAGATTTAGCAAATTCTTCATCATGAAACAACTTTTAGACTTGTAGTACCCACTCCCACCTTTGTCCACCAAATTCTGTTTTATGTAATGCAGTATGAAACCTGAATGGATTTGTGTATTCATGACAACTGCATTGGGGATATATATAGTGCCAGTGACACTTTATTAATCAGGTATTTTAACTTGGTATACATCTGATAAGTGAAGCCCCTGCCTTGCCCTCTTGCATCCTCCAAAGCTTATTTTGTAGCACAAGCAGGTTGCATCTAACTGGATTGTGCTTCTGTGTACAGTTATCTGGCTCCTTTCAGGCTGGGGGAGGCATCCTAAATCCACAGCTCCCCTATGGGATTATCCCATGTGCAGTTGGGATTGTTTGCAAAGCGCTGTGCGAGCATCCTCTGGAACAAAGACACTTGCTGTGTGCGAGATTTCATTCAGCACAGATCCTAGTCCATTTCTGTGTACTGTGATGTCAGCATTTCCCAGATCCCAAAAATTATCTATCTCTATCTATCTATCTATCTATCTATCTATCTATCTATCTATCTATCTATCTATCTATCCCAATGATTTAATGATGAAGAATCTACAGGATTATGTTGGTGATTAAACTGTACTGTTTTACTACTAGATATGACAAGAGAACATTTTAAATAGTTAATTAGCCTTGCAGAAAGATTTTCCTATTATTTAGAGATCCGAAGGAGCAAATAATTCCTAGGATGAAGATCATACAGTATACTATAATGCACAGATGGCATCATGATTTCACAGATGTCAAAACTGAAAACTTTGGCGTTCCTTTGCTTAAGTAATATTAAAATCTCTATTATCTAAACAAGAACTATAAAACCCTCTGTGACAGACCCAACCATGACAGGGGATTTTGGTGGGGACTGCAGGGTAGCCTCTTGCCTACTGTCCCGGTTGGGTCTGTCACACCCTCCACCTGTAATGGCTATTCTGAGGGAGTCTCACCCTTCTGTAAAGCCTCGTACACATGATCAGTCCTTCGGACCGTTCTCACCGGTTAACCGATGAAGCTGACTGATGGTCTGATGTGCCTACACACCATAGGTTAAATAACCGATCGTGTCAGAACGCGGTGACGTAAAACACAACGACGTGCTGAAAAAAACGAGGTTCAATGCTTCCAAGCATGCGTTGACTAGATCCTGAGCATGCGTGGATTTTTAACCAATGGTCGTGCCTACTAACGATCGGTTTTGACCTATCGGTTAGGCATCCATCGGTTAAATTTTAAAGCAAGTTCCTATTTTTTTTGACCGAAGGTTAACTAACCGATGGGGCCCACACACGATCGGTTTGGACCGATGAAAACGGTCCATCAGACCATTCTCATCGGATGGACCGATCGTGTGTACGCGGCCTAAGACTGCACACTGTTTTAATGTATTGTGAACGCAGTAAAATGAATGAGACTCCTTAGCGGTAGGAAGGACAGGCTTAAACTTTGAAATGAGAGTGTTGCTGTACAGTGAGAGATATGTGACTTTTCAATTTAGGGTGGAAAAGCTATATGCACTTCTTTAACCACTTGACAACCGAGGACAACTTATGACGTGTCCTCCTCGGATTTGTGCGGTGATATCTGAATGATGCCTGCAGCCACAGGCATCATTCAGATATCACTGTCTTCACCCAGCGATTCTCTGCACGATAAGAATGATCAAAGCGGCAGTTCCGCCGCTTGATCCTTCCTTATAGGCAGCGGGAGGGAACGTCCCCCCCCCCCTCCCACCACCATCTGGTGCTTCTCCGGGCTCTCCCGTGCCATCGGGGGCCCGGAGAACGAATCCGCCGGCGCTGGTTGGGAAGCATAGAGATGACTAGTGACCAAATGGTCACCAGTCATCTCTATGACCATGGGAGGCCCGGAAGTAAACAAAGCCGCAAACGCGGCTGTCGGCATGAGATCGGTGATTTTTTTTTCACAATCTCATGCTTGTAAGCCTGGAGGAGAGATGTGGGGTCTTATTGACCCCACATCTCTCCATAAAGAGGACCTGCCACAGTGATTCCTAATACAAGGGATGTTTACATTCCTTGTAATAGGAAAAGTGGTCAATTTTTTTTAAAAAAAAGTGTAAAAATTAAAAAAATTAAGTAAAATAAAAAATAATAATAATAAAAAAATTCAAACGCCCCTGTCTCCGATAGGTCGCGCTCAGAAGCGAACATGCATGCAAGTCACGCCCACATATGTAAACGGCGTTTAAACCCCACATGTGAGGTATCGTCACGTGCGTCAGAGCATGTGCAACAATTCTAGCACTAGACCTCCTCTGTAACTCGAAAATAGTAACCTGTAAAAAAAATTAAAGCATCGCCTATGGAGATTTTTAAGTACCGAAGTTTGGCGCCATTCCATGAGTGTGCGCAATTTCAAAGCGTGACATGTTAGGTATCTTTTTACTCGGCGTAACATCATCTTTCACATCTTACAAAAAAATTGGGCTAACTTTACTGCTTTGTTATTTTTTAATTCATGAAACCGTTTTTTTCCCCAAAAAAGGTGTTTGAAAAATTATTGCGCAAATACCGTGCGAGAAAAAAAAGTTGCAATGACCACCATTTTATTCCCTAGGATGTCTGCTAAAAAAAATATATAATGTTTGGGGTTCTGATTAATTTTCTAGAAAAAAAAAATGATTTTTACATGAAGGAGAGAAGTGCCAAAATAGGCCCGGTGGGCAAGTGGTTAAAGGTGCAAATACATTAAGTCACTATCTTTTTTCATAAGGACTCATTCACATGGTAGCATTCGACAGTACATCGTCGACGAATTAGAGTATTTTTGTTCTCCGGAGTTCCTGTTGTTTTATACAGCCCCCCCATAGACATGAATGGTTGCAGGCGGCTATGCACCACTACATGTGTAAGGGCTTCTTCACACTTGACTACATTTCTAACTCTCAACAAACGCTCCTATAGCGTTTGTATGGCATAAGTATGGGTGTCAGACAGGTGTCAATGAGCTTTAGTATGGGCATTAGACACATGTTTTACAAGCATTATTGAGGAGTTAAAAAATTCTCCCCAAAAGCCCTATGTGCAGTTTTAAAGCATTTGACAAGCGTTAAAACTGCTCCACAAACACCTATTCCATTACAGTAAATTAACTCATCTCAACGCCCCGCAACCGCCTGCAACTACCTGCTAGAGTATTTGACTTGAATGGGAGGCATTGAAAGGCTTCAAATGCCTCCTGACTCGACACAAGGCTCCAATTTTGAAGCAACGCAATGCTAACGCTTAGTGTGAACAGCACTATGTGCTGTCTATTGCATCTTGTGCGCAGGTGTTTGGGCTTTTTTAACGCCTCTCAAATGCCTGCTCTTAATGCCAGTGTGAACTCAGCCTAAAGCAGCTCATGCATATGGGTGTATGCTCCTGAATTCAGACTAGCTGGGCTCAGGAACCTTCGCCTGTGTGTATGCAAGTAATTGGACAGGCGCATAGTCGTATACTTCCACCTGAAACCTTTCATGTTTATGCACTGCCAGAAAAAATATGCTAGATTGTTTTTAAGAGGTACTGGAGAATACACTTGTATGCAGGGCTTTTTTTCAGGGGGAACTTGGGGGAACTCAGTTCCACCACCTCTGGCTCAGACCCTTTGGTGCCTGCTCACCACAATCACTTGTAAACACAGAAGTCTGGTGTCTGTGTTTACAAGTGACAGCTTTGTAACCCCCTGAACTCTGTATGTAATGCAATTCTGGTATTTAATGCCCCTTTAAGACCCTTCTACTGTTTGTGAAATCTAAGCGGGTCATGGTTGAGTTCCTGCACCTATTTTCTGAGAAAAAAAGCTCTGCTTGTATGTATAAGCCCTAAGTCAGCATAAAAGACGAGTTCATGCTATTTTTTTTAGATGTATGTCACACAAAAAAAAGTACATAGATGCTATTAAAATTACCGTATTTATCTTGCTATAACGCGCCCCGGCGTATAGCGCGCACCCCCGAACTTGAAGGAAAATTCCTGGAAAAAAGATACTTACAGTTTGGATGCCCCTCGTCGGTGTCTTGCCCGTGGTCCATCGCGTCCTGCCCGTCGTCCATCGGCGGCCTCGTCCGGTCCGGCGTTCTTCTGTGGCCATCGTGGTGTCCTCCCCGCTCGATCGCCGCTTCCTGCGCTGTGTTTGAACCACTGCGCCGACATATACCGAGCGCAGTACACTCGGGTATAGTCGGGCAGGCTTGGCTCCTCTTGCGTACAGGACGCACAGGACGTGACCGCGAGAGGAGCCAAGCCTGCCTGACTATACCCGAGTGTACTGCGCTCGGTATATGCGCGGGAAGCGGGTATCGGCGTATATCGCGCACCCACGATTTTGCCCTGATTTTCAGGGAAAAAAAGTGCGCGGTATACGCCGATAAATACGGTATACCTATTCACAAATACAAAATGAAATAAAGTCAGATTTTAACTGTTTTAAATATATATATATATATATAAAAAAAATTGTAACCGTTCATTCAGGGTCATTCAGTGTAGTGTAGTGTAGAGAAATGCAAGTAAAGTGAAAATATTATTTCTGTTTCCTGAGACAGAATGTAATGATGCAAACCCTGGCACCCTGGCACTACCTACCTGGAGCTTGCATGTTCTCCATTACGACTTAATTGGCAAACTTGAAGGCAGTGACTGGTGTGAACGTATAATATATTTGTAAAGCATTGTGTAAATTGACAGCGCTATATAAGTACCTGTAATAAATAAATAGAAAAAAGCACAGAAAGCACTATTATACAAATATATTAACTCAATGACTGCTTAATTGACTTTCAGTACTGTAACTGTATTTCCAGCTAAATGACTAAGGGAAGGCCCAACAATTTGATTAACTTTGTATTTCCTATTTTTTGTGTTCCCAACATTGAGGCCATATTGTGTTTGTTAATAAATCTATCTCTAGCTGAGATCCATTTACATTAACCCTATCACCTGAATAAGCAGCACAGCTGCCAGCACTATTATTTGAACACAAACGAGTAACGACTGAATCGCGCAATCCCAGAAGTTGTAGTGCAATGGAGAGACAGACAGGATGGGTGCCCAGCTAGTGCTAGCAGGAAGAATGGGAAACTGATGTAAAAGTGTACTAAGCACACACAATGTTGGTGCAATTTTTTTATTTGTATCTTAATACATTGGTTATAATGATTTTACATTATATGCAGTTTATAATTTATTCTATCATACCAGTTTATGTGATTTCCACTTTACTCTATACGATTGGTCTGACCATTTATGGGTGTCAGTCAATAGGGATGAGCCGAACACCCCCCCGTTTGGTTCGCACCCGAACCTGCGAACAGACAAAAAGTTTGTGTGAACTTTAGAACCCTGTTAACCACTTGGCTGGGCACATCCACGTACATGTACGTGGCTCTTTAAGCCCAGCTGTGGGGTCGCGCGCTCCGCGGGCGTGTGCACACGACCCGGTCCAAAGCTCCGTGGCCGCGGGATTCGCGGACCCGATCGCCGCTGGAGTCCCACGATCGGTACCCGGAGCTGAAGAACGGGGAGAGCTGTATGTAAACACAGCTTCCCCGTTCTTCACTGTGGCGCTGACATCGATCGTGTGATCCCTTTTATAGGGATACACAATCGATGACGTCACACCTACAGCCACACCCCCCTACAGTTAGAAACACAAATGAGTTCATACATAACCCTATCAGCGCCCCTTGTGGTTAACTCCCAAACTGCAACTGTCATTTTCACAGTAAACAATGCATTTTAAATGCATTTTTTGCTGTGAAAATGACAATGGTCCCAAAAATGTGTCAAAATTGTCCGAAGTGTCCGCCATAATGTTGCAGTCACGAAAAAAATCGCTGATCGCCGCCATTAGTAGTAAAAAAAAAAAAAATTAATAAAAATGCAATAAAACTATCCCCTTTTTTGTAAACGCTATAAATTTTGCGCAAACCAATCGATAAACGCTTATTGCGATTTTTTTTTTTACCAAAAATACGTAGAAGAATACGTATCGGCCTAAACTGAGGAAAAAAATAATGTTTTATATATTTTTAGGGGATATTTATTATAGAAAATGGTAAAAAATATTGAATTTTTTTCGAAATTGTCGCTTTTATTTTTGTTTATAGCGCAAAAAATAAAAACCGCAGAGGTGATCAAATACCACCAAAAGAAAGCTCTATTTGTGGGAAAAAAGGACGCCAATTTTGTTTTGGAACCACATCGCACGACCGGGCAATTGTCCGTTTAAGGCGACGCAGTGCCGAATCACAAAAACTGGCCGGGTCCTTTAGCTGCCTAAAGGTCCGGGTCATACGTGGTTAAAGTCTATGGAACTCGAACGTTTGAAATCTAAAGTGCTAATTTTAAAGGCTAATATGCAAGTCATTGTCCTAAAAAGTGTTTGGGGACCCGGGTCCTGCCCCAGGGGACATGTATCAATGCAAATTTTTTTTTTTAAACGGCCGGAGCAGTGATTTTAAATTGCTTAAATTGAAACAATAAAGTTCTTTTAAATTTCGTACCTGGGGGGGGGGGGTGTATAGTATGCCTGTGAAGTAGCGCTTGTTTTACAGTGCTTAGAACTAGCAAGTCACTGGAAAAGCCTGGGGTTTCCCTTGCATAAGAGGGGATGGGGTCACATGATGGGTGGCCCCGCCCTCACCTACAAAAGAGCTGTCACTGGCTCCCGCTGCATCATTCCCAGAGTGTCTCCGGTGGAGACAGGTGATGTGCTGTGCTGCGGACATCTCATCGCTGGATCCTGGACCTGGATGAAGAGTAGATCTTCTCATCGATGGACCCCGGAGAGGAGATCACCCATCGCAGGATAGCGGATAGCGGAGACCGAGAGTGGCTTACCACCGCTGGAATCTTTTTTTTTTTATTTTTAATAAAGAACTTTCCCAACGGTGTCTGTGTTTTTTTTTTTTTTTTACAATTTGTTACACTTTCTTTGTGAAATGGTAGGGGTACAATGTACCCCATTACCAATTCACATAGGGGGGGCCGAGATCTGGGTGTCCCCTTTGTTAAAGGGGTCTTCCAGATTCCAATAAGCCCCCCGCCCGCAGACCCCCACAACCTCCGGGCAAGGGTTGTGGGGATGAGGCCCTTGTCCCCATCAACATGGCGACATGGTGCTTTAAGGGGTCACAGACCCCCAAAGCATCCTCCCCATGTTGAGGGCCTGTGGCCTGGTACGGTTGGGGGGGGCGCTCTCTCATCCCTCCCTTATTTCCTGGGGCCTGCCAGGTTGCATGCTCGGATAAAGGGTCTGGTATGGATTTTTGGGGGGAACTCCACGCCTTTTTTTTATTTGGGGTGGAGTTCCCCTTATTCTCCATACCAGACCTGAAGGGCCTGGTAATTGAATTTGGGGGAACCCCACGCATTTATTTTTATTTATTTTTTTATCAATGACTTTTCTCTGTATTGCCGGCAATCGACAATTCATTATAACCGCGAGTGGTTTTAAATGACTTTTTTTCCCTTCAGAAATGACACTTCTGTGCAGGGACAGTTCTAAGCATGGGAAACAAGCGCTGCTTTACATGCATACTATACACACCCCCTAGGTTCGAAATTTAAAGGAATATTTCACTTTTATTGTTTCACTTTAAAAATTATTAAAATAAGTTAACAAAATTGGCATTGATACATGTCCCCTGGTGCAGGACCCAGGTCCCCAAACACTTTTTATGACAATAACTTGCATATAAGCCTTTAAATTAACACTTTAGATTTCTCCCTTAGACTTTTACAGGGTGTTCCGCGGCTTTTCAAATTTGCCGCGAACACCTAAAATAGTTCGCTGTTCGGCGAACAGGCAATGTTCGAGTCGAACATGAGTTTGACTCGAACACGAAGCTCATCCCTATCAGTCAATCAAGAACATAACGAAAATCTCCTGTGCTGATGAAATCGTAAGCAAACCTCACCTAACTGATGTTTATTAACATTGGTCCAGGCAAAAAGGGGAGTGAGTGACCAAAGGGGCTTTCACTGAGGAGCATTGGTAGTGGCTCAGCTAGCTAGTGCCATCCCCTGGCGCTGCGGAGCAATTCCGCGTAAGAGAAGTAGCAGTGAGGCGACTCAGGCGAGCAGCGGTGGCAGAGGACAAAAAAAAAAGGAGCTGGCATTGGCATCCCATCTGACTGAAATCATTTGTGGACACTCCGGTCCAGACAGCAGCAGAATCAGGGAAGAAAAGACTCCTTGGGCCCAGCTAAAAATTACACAGGTGTGTGCTTGCTTTGGGGGGGGGGGGGGGGGGGGGCTTCAAGATCTACTACTACTGTAACAGCATCTATACATTATGTAATGGGTGGCACTGTCTGCAGCACAATATGGCATTGGTGGCATGAGTGGCACTGTCTGCAGCACAATATGGCATGGGTGGCACTGTCAGCAAGTAGCACATGCATTATGGCATTAGTGTCATGGGTGGCACTGTCTGCAGCACATTACAGCATTGGCGCCATGGGTGGCACTGTCTGCAGCACAATATGGCATTGCCGGCATGGGTGGCACTGTCTGCAGGTAGCACATGCGTTATGGCCCATAACGCATGTGCTGCCTGCAGAGACAGTGCTGCCAATGCTGTAATGTGCTGCAGACAGTGCCATTAATGACGATAATGCCATAACGCATGTCCTGCTTGCAGAGACAGTGCCACCCATGCTGCCAATGGCATTATGCCATTGGCAGCATGGGTGGCACTATCTGCAGCACAATATGGCATTGGCTTCATGGGTGGCACTGTCTGCAGCACAATATTGGATTGGCGGCATGGGTGGCACTGTCAGCAGGTAGCACATGCGTTATGGCATTGGCGTCATGGGTGGCACTGTCTGCAGCACATTAAGGCATTGGCAGTATTGATGGCACTGTCTGCAGCACAACATGGCATTGGCGGCATGAGTGGCACTGTCTGCAGGTAGCATATGCGTTATTATGAATAATCAAACTTATACCTGGCTGGAGAAAAATAAATATCACTTGTAGACCAACATGCCTGCACTTTGTTTCAAGGTGGGGTCTGGGTAGGGGCCAGGGGTGGGACTGAAGGAGGGACCAGGGGGAAGCTGAAGGGGGCCCTGTCAGGTAGGCTGTACGGGGCCCCATGATTTCTATCAGCAGTCCTGACTATGCCCCAGCTTAGCTATGACTAAAAAGAAAAAAATCAGTACAGATAACTGACTGTATTTATTAAGACAAGGAAGGGCTGGTAAATGACACATTTACCGACTCCTTCCCCACCCCCCCATCCTGATAGATCCCCGACAGCAGCCAGTGGGAGAGGAAAACCCGACAGCACTGCAGGGGCGGGGGGGGGCAAGGGGGACCAAGGAAGGATGGACACAGGAGCCCAGGACAGCGATAGGGAAGTGGCAGGAGCGAAATATGGAGGAGCTAATACCCTCCTTTAGTGAAACCAATTGCCTTCAGAAGTCACCTAATTAGTAAATAGAGTAAATAGAGTCCCCATGTGGAACACACCAGACAGGTCGAGGATAAAGTTGTGGGAGAGTTTAAAGCAGGGATAGGTTATAAAACAATATCCAAAGCTTTGAACATCTCACGGAGCAATGTTCAATCCATCATCTGAAAATGGAAAGAGTATGGCACAACTGCAAACCTAACAAGACATGGCTGACCATCTAAACTGACAGGCCAGGCAAGGAGAGTAATAATCAGAGAAGCATCCAAGAGGCCCTTGGTAACTCTGGAGGAGCTGCAGAGATCCACAGTTGAGGTGGGAGAATCTGTCCACCGGACAACTATTATGCCCTGTACACATGATCGGTTCATCCGATGAAAACGGTCTGATGGATTTTTTCATCAGATATCCGATGAAGCTGACTTTTATCAGTCTTGCCTACACACCATCAGTTAAAAAACTGATTGTGTCAGAACGCGGTGATGTAAAACACAACGACGTGCTGAGAAAAGTTAAGTTCAATGCTTCCAAGCATGCGTCGACTTGATTCTGAGAATGCGTGGATTTTTAACCGATGGACGTGCCCACAGACGATCGTTTTTTTTTGCTATCGGTTTTTTAACCATCAGATAATTATAAAACAAGTTCCTAGTTTTTTCACAGATGGATAAAAAACTGATGGGGCCCACACACGATCGGTTCATCTGATGAAAACGGTCCATCAGAATGTTTTCATCAGACGAACCGATCGTGTGTACGCGGCATTAGTTGTGCACTCCACAAAATCTGGCCTTTATAGAAGAATGGCAAGAAGAAAGCCATTGTTGGAAAAAGCCATAGGAAGTCCCATTTGCAGTTTGCGAGAAGCCATGTGGGGGACACAAAAACAAAAAGAAAGAAGGTGCTCTGGTCAGATGAGGCCAAAATTGAACTTTGTGGCTTAAAAGCAAGATGCTTTGTGTGGCAGAAAACTAGGAAAGCACATCACACTGAACACACCATCCCCACCACCACGAAACATAGTGGTGGCAGCATCATGTTGTGGGGATGCTTTTCTTTATCAGGGACAGGGAAGCTGGTCAGATGGATGGGTCAAAATACATGGCAATCTTAGAAGAAAACCTGTTCGGGTCGGCAAAAGACTTGGGACTGGGGCGGAGGTTCACCTTCCAGCAGGACAATGACCCTAAACATACACCAAGAGCTACAATGGAATGGTTTAGATCAAAGCATATCATGTGTTGGAATGGCCCAGTCAAAGTCCAGACCTAAATACAATTGAAAAGACTTGAAAATTGCTGTTCACAGATGCTCTCTACCCAATCTGACAGAGCTTGAGCTATTTTGCAAAGAAGAATGGGCAAACATTTCACTCTCTAGATGTTGGGCTTGTGCGCTTAGTTCCAGGGAAGGGAACTCTTAAGGCATTAGCATATCAAGACATTTTGGACAATGTCCAAATGAACAATGAACAGTTTGGGAATGGCCCCTTCCTGTTCCAACATGACTGCGCACCAGTGCACAAAGTCCTGACCTCAACCCAATAGAACACCGTTGGGATGATTTAGGCTCCATGTACACGGGACGCTGCTAAATGTACATTCAGAGGCAGTTGGACGCTTTTTTCTACTGCTCCTGAACTCATTCAATGTTATCCTATGTGACCATGTACACCAGGGGTGCCCAACCTTTTGAAGCGCGAGGACCACTTAAGCAACTTGGTAACTGGTCGCGGGCCACAATCAGCAGAGCGAATGGATTGCAGGTCTGTGTCCGCTCTGCATGTGCAGAGCAGACACGGACACAGCCAGATCGGATTGGAGGTAGGACACAAGTCGGTTTACATCTGCCACTCCTTAGAGGTGAATGGAGGGTCCAATTGGGTCAGACTGCAACGCAGTGTACCTTTTGGCTTTTCTGCACTTTGAAATAGACTTCTAATATATTCTGCAGGTTTGGTGCACTTTCAGAAAGCTCACCAAACTCACAGGTAATAACAGAAGTCTATGGCGAATTGACGAAAGCAGCCCATTAACCACTGCAGAACAGATATGCCCATATATACACACTGTGATTTTAGTAATAAACTGACCTTTAATAACAGTATTCTATTCTATCCCATCCCAGAGCAGGAGGTCGCGGGCCACATCAGAGGGCTCCGCGGGCCACTGGTTGGGCACCCCTGATGTACACAGTCCCATTTATTGCCGTTTTTAGGCAGTTGCGTTTAACAGCGTTTCTTTGAAAGCAAAAAAATGGGTCCCATTTCCAAACCTGCATTTAGCAGCGTTTCGTTTATAGGCGTTTTCTGTTTTTGGCCATTTAAAAAAAAAAACGCTTCTAAACGCAAACGCGGCAAAATGGACATTTTAAACGTGGGTTACTATCTGTCAAGTTTAATCATTTAGGAGCAGTTGTAAAAACGTTCCGTGTACATGGAGCCTTAGAGCGCAGACTAGACCCAGGCCTTCTCGTCCAACATTAGTGCCTAACCTCACAAATGTGCTTCTGGAAGAATGGTCAAACATTCCCATAGACATACTCCTACACCTTGTGGAGAGCCTTCCTTAGTCCGTAGTGAACCCTACGGACTAAGGGCCAGATTCAGGTAGATCAGCGGATCTTTAGATCCGCGTGATCTATCTGATTTAAGATCCGCTGCCGCAAGTTTGAGAGGCAAGTGGGTAATTCACAAACCACTTACCTCCAAACTTGCGGCGGCGTCTCGCAAATCCCCCGGCTAGGGGGAGTGTACTATTTAAATCAGGCGCGTTCCCGCGCCGATTTAAATGAGCATGCGCCGTCCGCGAAATTTACCGGCGTGCATTGCTCCCACTGACGTCACTAGGACGTCAGTGGTTTCGACGTGAGCGTAACTTGCGACGCGCGGGTTTCAGAATCGGCGTACGCAAACGACGTCAAAAAATTCAAAATCGACGCGGGAACGACGGCTATACTTAACATTGGCTGCGCCTCATAGAAGCAGGGGTAAGTATACGCCGGGAAAACCGCTACGGAAACGTCGTAAGAAACTGCGTCGGGTCCGCGTACGTTCATGAATTTGCGTATCTCGCTGATTTACATATTATTCAGTGTAAATCAGCGGGAACGCCCACGGCGCCATTTTCAAATTGAAAATAAGATCCGATGGTGTAACACAGTTACACCTGTCGGATCTTAGCCATATCTATGCGTAACTGATTCTATGAATCAGGCGCATAGATACAACCAGTGTAAGTCAGAGATACGATGGTGTATCAGGAGATACACCGTCGTATCTCTTTGTGAATCTGGCCCTAAGACTGGCAGGTGTCCCAATACTTTTGACAATATAGTGTATATCCAAGGAAAGACTGTTAACATTTGAATATTGGTACAATATAGCTAGCATACAAAAAAATTACAAATATAATTAATACCAATTATGGTACCAAGTGACATTATTTCTTTATGAAATGTTGTAACATTTATTTTTCCTATAACATTAAAATTTTGTTTGTCAAAATTTGTTGTCCATTGTCCATAAACAGCAGTTTCCCTGAAAATATGCACTTGCTGTTAGTTTGGCTCATGTTTTTGCTCCACTTGGCGCGTGCGTCCTGCAGTCTGTGTGGCCATGGAGAGGGAAGACCGAGAGACACTTGCTGTTTCTACCATCTCAATATCCTTACACGTGAGACAGGCAACAAGCTTTTCCCTTGAGGCACTTGATGCAAAGAAGAATTCATATGATGCACCTGCTAGAAAAGCACCAAGAATAGGACCAATCCAGTACACCTAGAAAGACAGATTTAAATTTAAACAATTTTTATTTTGATTAAAGAACCCATAAATAAGACTAAATAGCCTTTAAATATAAGAGCCCTTTCACACTGCCAGTCGGCGGTGCTAGTGGCTAAAGGGTTGAAAACGCCTGCAAAAGCACCGCTGCCGAGGCGCTTTGGCGGCGCTGCCCATTGATTTAAATGGGCAGGGGCTATTTATGAGTGGTGTATTCACCACTCCTAAAGTGCTGCAAAGAAGCTGCCTGCAGAACTTTTTTTGGTGTCCTGCCAGTGCAGCGCCCGAGTGCTTTCACACTGGGATTGCAGATGATGCTTTTTTCAGGCGCTATTTTTAGCGCTGAAGTGCCTTAAAAATGCCTCCAGTGTAAAAGGGGTCTTAAAGTGCTAAAAATGAAATTATGTATTGTTGTCAATACCATCTTACATGTAGTAGCTTGCTTGCCTGCAGTTAATGATATGCTAGCCTGCATAATGCTCAGACCTCTAGAGCAACCTGCAAATACCTGGAGCAGCATTGCACCCTATTGTCATGCTTTTCTGAAAGAGCAAAGCTCCAGCAAATTTTGGTAGTGTCTGAGCTTGCCCACTACCTCCCATCCTTATAGATTCCTATTGGCCCATTACTAGCATTCCTGACCAATTGAAATGCGTGGATGGTGGTAGGCAAGGTGTTGGACATTTTTCCAACAATTGTTTTCTAAACGACCCCTATGTATGTTTAATGTTTTTACGGTGAACTACAGTATATACATTAGTCTAACAGAATATAAATGTAGGGAGACGATAAATGTTACTACTGTATGACACTATACCAAAAGTATTTTTGGTTTAAAAAAAAAGCAGGTTAGAATTTTTGCTCTCTGTATCTTATTGAAGAATTTTACTTTCAAGTCCTCAATGCCATAACAGGAAGTGAGCAGAGATCTCTAGAATGAGAGGGAACAGTTATTACCAGAAGAAGGGACACATTGTAAGATTTCTCCTTACCTCCTGTTCCATGGACAACTGTAACATGGATTTTTCATCACTTTCTGTCCTGTAAGTCAAGGTTCACATCTATTCGGCTGTGCTTGATGCAGTGGCGGCCCATCGAAAAGGGGCGCACGGACGCTGCCCCCCCTATCCATGTGTCTGGCCCTTAATCTACACACAGGGTGCCGGATGCATGGATTCCAATGGGGTGTGATTAGAGCCAGAGGCTCTAATAGGCTTCAAAATAGGGTGTGCTCAGGGCGCAGAGCACTGTGCTCCTAGCCCACCCAATTGTGTGACACTAGCGAATGAATATTCGCTACTGTCACCCTAATTCTCCTCCCGGCCAATCGGAAAGCGGTTCTGAGACCCGTTTCCCAATTGGCCAAAAGGAAAAGCTATGCTGGCCGCCGGGAGGAGGAGGGAAGAGACGCGAGGAGAAGAGACGCAGGGGAAATAAGCCAGTGTCTTGTCGAGCTGGTTCCTCCATCCGATAGGTTCATGCCTCGACTGCACAGAAATCTCCGAGCCTCAACAGCTGATTGTCAACTGTAGACGAGCCTCCTCCCGTTGTCTGATTATACACGCTTGGTAATACACGGCGCTCTATAGTACACGCTGCTCTATACAGCAAGGGGCGGATGTGATATTGAGCAGTGCTTCTTGATTTGGGTATACACGCCGCTCTATACAGCAAGGGGCGGATGTGAGAGGTGTATTTTATTGAGAAAACCATCCCCCAAAAAAGGACTGCTCAATATCACATCCGCTCCTTGCTGGCCCTTGCTGTATAGAGCGGCGTGTAGTATAGAGCGCCGTGTATTACCAAGCATCGGTAGCGTGTATAATCAGGCATTGGGAGCGAGCAAGTCTATAGCTGACGAACAGCTGTTCCCGCTCAGAGATTTCTGTTGGCTCGGATTGTGCCTGCGCAGTCAAGAGGGAACCATATCGATAGGAGGAACCAGCTCAGCAGAACACCAGCCGCCCGTCCGTCACCCAGAGGGAAGCCCGGGGTAAGTGTTGCGGCCGGTGACCGACTGGGGCACCACATCCTTACAGAGGAACTGCAGTCTGCTCACATAATTTGTAATAAAAATATCTTTGCCCTTCTGAAGCTTCCCTCCAACCACTTTGCATATTATTTTATATGTACTGTGACTCTGTACTTGCCAAATATGCTGCAGAAATCTCCCTCCACTGAGTCTGGCTGCAACCATTTTAACTGTATATATTTATCTGGTACATCATACCCCTACCCATTTACCCGAAAAAGTAGTGAAATGTTAAAAAAAAAACGAGCCGTTTTTGACAAGTCCTTTATTAAAAAAGAAGCCCTAAGCTGTCTTTTCCCTGAGCTGTCTTCTTCCTTGCTGCCGGTTACCCGCTCAAAAAAAAGTCTGATCCTCTAAGGCTGTCTTGTGTCGTCACCGGATGGCCACGCCCTATGGCTATATAAGAGATGCCAGGCAACAACTCAACGGAGGAAGACAGCCTTAGAAGAAGATCTGCCTTTTTTTTGTTTTTAGCGGGTAACCAGTACTGTAGTGAGGAAGAAGACGGCTCGTGAGAAGACAGAATGGGGAGAAGACTGCCTGGGGCTTCTTTTTTAATAAAGGACTTGTAAAAAACTCTTGTCAAGCCCAGGGTTGTCCGAAAGAGGCCCTTGTCCCAATCAACATGGGGGCAAGGTGCTTTGGGGCAGGGGGCTCTGCAAATGTTTTTTTTTTTATTTATTTTTTTACATTTAGCTGTCAGCGGGAAATACCCGCTGACAGCTAATAACTCATCGGTTGTTAAGGACGTGGCAGCTAGCTTCCCAGGCCCCCTCCTTAGCACAGTGTTTAAACAAAAAAATGCAAAACACTTTAGAAATCGCACCAGAACACTTGCGTTCTGGTGCAATTCCATTGAAGTCTACATGCAAAATGCGGAAAAAAGTCCCCGACCCTTTCCAGAATAAGACTGGCCGCAAAATGCATAGATGTGAACATGTACTATAGGAAACCATGTTAAATTGACTGTAGTGTATTTCAACAAACTGCAAAATGCACTAAAAACTTATAGGTGTGAACCTAGTGATAATCACCATGACAAATAGGGAGGGTCAACCTCCATTTATGGGACATGGACAACATTAAAAACCTGAGAGAAAGTCTAATCATTCTGTGCTTTATATCAGTGGTCTCCAAATTGTGACCCTTTGCTTGCCTTTATCCGACCTTTGGGGCACCATGCTATCCAGTGACATCAATGATGGGGCACCATTCCTCCCACAGACACCAATGATGGGGCGCCATTCCTCCTACAGGCACCAATAATGGGGCGTCATTCCTCCCACAGGTACCAATTATGGTGCACCCTTCCTACCTTGAATACCAACAATGGGGCACTATTCCTCCCACTGATACCAACAATAGGTTACTATTCCTTCCACTAAAACCAATGATGGGGAACTTTCTAATTGGACGGGCCACAATCTGGCCCCCCTAAAGCCTCAAGGACGGTAAACTGGCCCTTTGTTCGGAATGTTTGGAGGCCCCTGCTTAAGGGCCCTTTCACACTGATGGATCCCGTGAGGATCCGTTCCTTTAATATCCACTTGCTCAGTGGGGATCGCTCCGTTAATCCCCACTGAGCCGGCAGATGACAGAACGGTCCCTGCACATTGTGCAGGGACTGCCCTGTCAGATCTCCGCTCTCCTCTATGGAGGGGACCGGATGAACATGGACCGTCTGTCTGTATTCACCCGATCCGATCCGCAGATGGATGGAAAAATAGGATTTTCCCACAAAAAGGAATTTTCCATGTTTGCACCAACAGAGGCACTTTCACTGTCAATGAATTCTCCCTGATGTTTTGTTTATGTTTTTAATGTGCATTTTATATGCATTTTTACATGCGTTTTCTATGTTTACTCATGCATTTTACATGCATGTTAATACGCTTCCATAAACTTCAATGGACCAGAAAAATACTGGTAAATGCATAAAATATCGGACATGCCTATTTTTTTACAACACAGAGTGCAGATGTGAACTTCTGCATTGGAACCAATGCATCTTTTTTATGTGCTGCAAAAACGCACATACAAGCGCACAGGTGTGAACCAGACCTTACTAATTCTGGGCACAGGAAAAATGTCCTTGTCATAAAATGGCAGACAAAGTGCTCGATTTACTAAAGCAAATGAACAATGTAGCAATAAATTGCTATACTTCATGTGCATTGCTGGCTTGCCTGAATGCATGGATGCAAGTATGTACAGTGAATGTGATCCCTGAATCTATCCAGCTAATAACTTAATGCATTGGGGGCCTAGTTTTCCATTTGCATTAAACATCCAAATAACTCTTCTATGCCTCTTGTTTCAATCAAGTTTCCCCAAGGCTTGTCTAGCTTAACATTTGACCCAAGAATAACAAATAATGTATCCTAGGTGATCTTCAAGTGGAAGCTATCCCTAAAGTGGCCATAGCTAGGACCCTCTTTGAAGCCTAGAAATAAATTATTGAAAGTCTACTGATCCATCCTCGCTAAAGGGGGGATAACCCAAATGGGTGATACATTACGCTTTGAAAAGTACATTTTTTGTCCTCGCACAATGGTCTTTGAGAATTTAAGCTCACCTGTGCAGACAGTCTTTGCTCTGCCCTGGGACACACAGTGTTGATCTGTGAGAGCAAGAAGGTTGGTAAACAAAACTGTTAAGCAATCTATGTGGAAGCTGACAAGCTTTAGGTTTGTTCAGCCTGGTAGTGAGGGCGTGCATATTGTATAGTTAGAGCCGGGACACGGCTAGGCTTTTGTTTAATTACTTTTGTTTTGCTTTTCTGCACACTGTACAGCACCTGTAAAAATACTTTGTATATAGCACCAATAAACACCCCACTGTTTGTCACTTATATTATGGACTTGGTATCTGTGCCTGCTCATCCCAGGGAGCTTTTGTACCTGCTACCTATCCCCCAGCTTACAATATATAAATAAATAAATATATATGTCATCCCTAAGCCCGGCAAAGACCCCTCTATCCCTGACAGTTATAGGCCTACAGCCTTTTTAAACTCTGATTACAAAATTTTCACAAAGATCCTGGCCAATAGACTAACCCAGCTACTCCGGAAACTGATTAACAAAGACCAGGTTGGTTTCGTACCAGCCACACATGCTGGTGATAACTCTACACAAACAATAGGTCTCATTGACCTTATAATAATGTTTCCCCCGCCCTATATTGATCTTAAGTCTTGATGCACAAAAGGTTTTTGACCACCTCAGTTGGCCGTACATGTTCGCAACCCTCTCCCCCTATGGCTTTTAGGATCCCTTCTTTAATGAATTAACTGCCTTATACTCTCACCCTATTGTTCAGGTTAAATTGTCCTTTTTTGTCACCTACGTTCTCCATGGCTAATGGCACCAGGCATTGGAACCCCTGGTTGAGGCCATTAGATCACATCCCGATATCAAGAGAGCTCTAATGTGAACACGAACTCATGTCCTCTTTTGGAGCTCTGTCAGGATACAAAGTCAACACTATGAAAACTGAAGCCTTATCAGTTAACATCACTCCAGATCTATTAGCTTGCCTCCAACAACAAGTTCTCTATCATTGGTGCTCCACTCCAATTCCCTTAAATATCTTGGGGTACATAAAAACTCTTCCTACCATACTCTGTATGAGGCAAACTACCCCCTCCCCCCCCATTAATTCAGCAAATTGTCTGCTCTTTACATCAATGAACCATCTTCCCAATTTAACTCCTAGGTAGGGTAAATGTCCTTAAGATGTCCATTCTGCCTAGATTTCTCAACTATTTCGAACACCCTCCCAGTAGAGCTATTCCTATGTCTCAACTTAAGTCTTTACAGCAAAGGTTTTTAAATTCATATGGAATGATAGGTCTTATTGTATAGCTAGTTCTTTGTTGTTTTTGTTGAAATCACGTGGTGGCTTGGATGCTCCCGATATTATAAAATATTGTTACGCCACTTAATTACGGGTTGTTGTCTCTTGGTCTAGCTTACACACTCCTAATTGTTGGTCTGAAATTGAAAAAGGCTTCATTTACCTGGTACATCCATGTTCTCTGGTGTGGTCGCCCTCACTATGCAATGATGCACTTTTAAAATGCATTTGTATTGCCTCTGTCATTTACTCTAATGGTGTGGAAAAAGTGTTGTAAAAAGTACTCTCCCTCCTCATCATTCCCTCCCCTTTCTAATATACCTTTTAACCTGACCCTGCCTGACGGCCTTTCTTTTGACCGTATGACACCATGGGCACAGGCCTCCCTTTTTCAGCCAGGCTGCACACCTTTGAGGATCTTCATGAAAAAAAAATCTCCCCAAACACATGTTTTTTGTTTTTTTTTGGTCCGTATACCCTTCCCTCACTTTGGGTAAACCTACTAATTTTGAATATATCTGTGCTCAAGGCCCTTATCAATCACCATTTGATTTCCTCCCTTCATAAAATCCTTCACGATACAACTGGGAGGAAACCCGCTCATACATGTGCAAATGGACATATGTCCTTCAGAGGGCATATGTCCTTCAGAGGCCAATTTCATTACACCTTTGGGATAAGATCTGGACTTCTGCTTTCAAATCATCTAGAAGTCTGGTGCAGAGAGAGACTGCTTTAAAAATTTGAATGTTCTGGTACAAAACCCCAGAGGTTTACATCACCAGGATCCTTTGCTTTCTGCGTTGTGTTGGTGCTGCAATCTTGAACTGGGATCTCACTATCCTATTTTCTGGCAGTGTTCATGATTATAATATTTTCTTTATTATACATGAGATGCAGTGTTAGGCTAATATTCATTACCTACTGGGTTATATGCCATCTCTAGGTGAATGGACACTGGTAGACAAAGTCTTAGACAGGAAGTCCACCCCTATACAGGAAGTACTTCAGTTTTTTACAAGTGTCTGTAAGTTGTATGGGCACGTTTGTTGAGCTCCAGGTCTGTAGTCCCAAAAACGGTTCGTAAATTAATCAATTGGGATTGACCGATCAGATGCATTTGAATTAAAGCTTTTATGCTTAAATAAATGGTACCCGAGCCTCACAAAGAAGACGCAAGGATCCTGCAAGGTTTTGCCTGTATCGTGACCTTCGGGCGCTGGACCCTGTGTAGTGGAATCCTGGACACCTCAGAGCTAAGGCATTCCTGCAGGGTGCTGTACAGGTCCAAGGGAGTGGACCCTAAAACATGAAAGGGTACCCAGTCCTTAAAGATTAGTCTTAGTTTCTAAGGCTGCCCTGCGCCTGGATGGGTAAGTGAAACTCCCTTATTTCCTGAATGTGGGGTGCCCAAGTGATTGTAATAATCAGTCAAGCTAGCTAGAGGCTGGACACCTGTGTGTGGTGACCACAGGGGGGGGGTTTTGGCTAGCTGTGGGTGTTTGCAAAAAGTACTTTTTTCCTGTTGTTTTTTCTTATGGATGGTCTGTGCACAAGGGTGCGCCATTGCGCATCTTGGTTCGCCATGGCGCACGTACGTTCACCAAAGTTCATGAGTGTTCGTGTCTGTTTGGCGCCATGGCGCACGCAGCTTTGCCACAGACGTTGTACGCACACGGCATGTGCCATAGCCTAATCTTGGTGCTCGAAGATTCACGTCATATGCGAATACAGCTGCACCCATTTGCCGGGACTGTGCACATGCGTGCACAAGCATGCAAGGAACATCCCGGTGCACAGCAAGCTTATTTAAGTGCATCATTGGTGCCTCAGGGAGTGATTATACAGGTTCCCGTATCCAAAAGGGACGCAGGGGTTTTGTTCAAACCTGTTCATGGTTCAAAAAACAAACAGGGACACAAGGCCCATTTTGGATTTAAGATCCCTGAACCAACATCTATTAATCCAGTCCTTGCAGATAGAGTCTCAGTAGTAGCCTCGCCCCAGATGGGAGACTTCTTTGCCTCCATCGAAATCAAGGACGCATATTTACCTGTATCTAACTTTAAACCTCATCAGAGGTTCCTGCGATTTGCAGTAGAGGAAAGTCCTTTCCAGATTGTGGCTCTGCCCTTTGGGCTTGTCACACCTCCTGGGTGTTCACAAAGGTTTTAGCACCATTACTTGGTCTTTTAAGGGCTCAGGGAATCTTGGTGCTCAGATACCTGGACAAGCTCCTGCTCAGAGATCACTCACGACAGGCTCTAGAACAGAGCATAGCCTGCAAAGTGTGGTATTTAGAAAGCCTGGGCTGGGTCATTAATATCGAAAAGTCAGCCTTGAGACCAGCTCAAAGTCTGAAGTATTTAAGTCTAATCCTAGATAAGGTTCAGGCAATGGTATATTTGCCACTCGTAATGATCTGTGCCCTGAAGGATCAGGTGCGTCAGATAAGGGGCACCAGACAACCCTCCATTCAGCTCTGTATGAGTCTTCTAGGAAGGATCGTGAGGCAGTGCCCTATGCCCAGTTCCATTCCAGGCCTATACAACAAGACATCTTGTCGGCTTGGAACAGGAGAGGACAAGCCCTGGGTTAAGCCTAAGCTGGTGGTTGCAGGATCAGAACCTGCGAAAGGGAAGATCCTTCCTTCCGGTGTCTTGGAGAGTACTGACCACAGACGCCAGTCCTAACTCTGTGCCCCTTGATGTATGTTAAAGAAAATAGGATTTCATCATACTTAGCTGTAAAATCCTATACTCTGAGTACATCACGGGACACAGAGGTCCCTCCCCTGTTTTGAGGATTCAGTGCGTGCCCGAAGGTCACGATACAGGCAAAACCTTGCAGGATCCTTGCGTCTTCTTTGCGAGGCTGGGGTACCATTTATTTAAGCATAAAAGCTTTTATTGAAATGGATCCAATCGGTAAATCCCTTGATTCATTTAAGAACCGTTTTTGCAACTACAGACCTGGAGCTCAACAAACGTGCCCATACAACTTGCAGACACTTGTAAAAAACTGAAGTGATTCCTGTATAGGGGTGGACTTCCTGTCTAAGACTTTGTCTACCAGTGTCCATTCACCTAGAGATGGCCTATAACCCAGTAGGTAATGAATATTAGCTGTGTGCCGTGATGTACTAAAAGAAAAAGATTTTACAGATAAGTATGATGAAAAATTCCTATTTTTGGAATGATGTCATCTGTTTCAAAGGCACTTTCCTTTAGACCCTGTTCATTGTCTACTAGGTCTTCCTTTTTTTTTTTTTCACAAGAAATACTAGGTCTTCCTTTACCGGTGTCCTTAAATCAGCCAAGCGTTTGATCTCATACGTTCTCCTACAGTCCTATAGTAGCTGCTAGGAGAGCCATCCCTCTCCGTTGGTTGTCCACTGACCCTTCTACAAAACCCCCAACTTTTACACACTGTGATTGACATCCGGAGAATGGAATTCCTTACTGCTACAGATTTCCTTATGCAGTTTAATAAATGTTGGGTGACCTGGGATCAATCCCAATATGGTGACTTTCCTATTTCAAAAACCACCTAACGTCACCTGTCTCATCCCTTATAACCTACTATAACCCCCCCCCCCCCCCCCTTTCATCTATTGTGTGCTTTATACACAGCTCCGGCATCTACGTTCTAATTTGTTATGCTCTGAATTGCTGATATTATATGCTTCTGTTTTGAACTGTATTAGGCGACTGTGCTATTCTTTCTTACCAAATATAAACCTGTAATTTTGTACTTTGACTTGTTTTTCTCGATGGATGCCATATCTTTATTTTTTATGGTCCCCCTGGCTGAATACGCCAAGGCTATCCCCAGTTGATTTCATTTTGGACAGACAACTATGATCCAACCCTTGCTTTATATATTTATGTCAAGATACTTTGTTTTGGGTTACCATTATAGACTCCTGTTGTGTTGCTAGTGCTGTGGCCTTGAACTTATGTGTCATTGTTGGAAGTTGGAACTTCTTCATATTTGTACATGCTGAATGCTTTCAGAAACATGTACATGTTGTTTTTTTTTTTTTTTACTTTTTTTAAAACTTATTTGAGATAAAAAAAAGAGTAAAAAATAATAATAATAATAATTTGACTAACTCGCTGTAGTATGACACATCATAATATGTAAAAGAATTTGTATGTAAAAAAGAACAATATTAAAGCTTTCGTAGATATTTTTAAACCCAAAATGAAGCCATTAGGAGCTTTTACAAAGTCAGAAAACGCAATAAAATAAAATGTGAGAAATTGTTTTTTTGGTTTGTCTTTAGAAACTCACCCAGTGATGTTCCCAAAACCCTGTGAGCAAGGCTGGTCCAAACGATCTGGCTGGGTTCATACTTCCACCTGAGAATGGGCCCTATAATTTTTGATGGCAAGAATTTGAAGATACATATAATAAAATGTTATTAATAGAACCAATGATGATCCTAAACAATTGTGAAGTAAAATAAAGTAATACTTTGTTTTTATCATTTTGAATTTAGGGTGTTTGTTTTTAGGCATCAGTGTACTTAGGAGCATGATTACCTTGCATGATAAAACATCTCACAGAGGAAGAATAGCACTTACTGGACACCAATTTGGCAATAATATTTTAGGAGGTACCGTGTTTCCCCGAAAATAAGACCTACCCCGATAATAAGACCTAGCATGATTCTTGGGGAGGGCTGCAATATAAGCCCTACCCCGAAAATAAGCCTTAGTAAAATTAGTTTAAATGTTTTTTAAATCCATTTTGCAGAATGATTGCAGCGGCTCCCCCTCTCCTCTCTCCTCCCACCCAATGCCCGCAGCCCCTCCCCTCCTCAGCACATGGAGCGGGCAGACGCCAGCGGGATACTGGCTCCCCCCTCCTCCGCTCTCCTCCCGCCCGATGCCTGCAGCCCCTACCTCCTCAGCGTACAGAGCGGGCAGATGCCAGCTGGACACCGGCTCCCCCCTCCTCTGCTCTCCTCCCGCCCGACGCCCCCTCCCCAGTGCACGGAGCAGGCACGGAGCAGGCAGATGCCAGCATGACACCGGCTCCCCCTCCTCTGCTCTCCTCCCCGACGCCCGCGGCCCCCTCCCCAGTGCACGGAGCAGTCACGGAGCAGGCCGATGCCAGCGGGGATCCTGGAGCAGAGAAGAGCCCATTCGACAGCCAGGAAAGTCAGGGAATCTGCAAGAAAGGTACCCACTTTAGGATCATTGTACATACCATAGTTAAATAAGACTCCCCCCGCAAATAAGCCCTAGTGTGTTTTAGGTTGCCAAAATTAATATAAGACCCGGGCTTATTTTCGGGGAAACACGGTAGTATATAGTATGTGCTACACTGATAAAAGACAAATATCTGTACTCACATCCTATAAGTTGAAATAGTACATAGGAAATTGGATTGAGGCATTCAGGACCGTACCATGAAAGTCCTGAATGCCTCAATTTAATTTCCTATGTAATATTTTAGGAGGGTTGATCTTGAGAAATGTTAATTTAGTAGGAATTTGTGTTTGTTTTTTTTTTTTTATTTCATTTTTATAATTGAATGATCACAGCAAACCTGTCATAAAATAATTACTTTTCTCTGAAATGGCAAATGTTTGCTACAGTTTATAAGGCGGTCAGAAACACATTTCAAGAACCTCAGAAGCATCTGAAGCTTATCTAAAATGCAAACCGAATAAATGCTAATCCTAAAGAAGATCTATAAATACAGCATACACTTACAGTTTATAACATCAGCATTATAATAGCAATGCAAACAATAATTATTTTTGACAATTACAAAAAAAAAAAAATAGTGAATGCTGCCTGTCTGCTGGCTAATTCTTTCCACAACTTGCTGGACTACCTGCATCTTTTTGCAGCTTGACTTCTGCTGTTAACGTTGTCCTTAGAATTTGAAAGTAATCCATGGTACCTTCCTATCTACAAGCAGAAATTTCTGTACTGACTATGCCTCCTGAAACTCCTCTCAGCACATCTGTAGTCCAGAAGGCAGGCTCTGTGAAATATTTGACACAGCAGTAGCTATTCATATGGCATAGTGAATATGTGTCACAGAATTCAAGGACATAAATGTGTGGGGATCTGTATGCTCATTCAGATTATTAGGAGTAGGCTAGAACCTATAAAAATACAATGTGCACCTTAAGCTGAACCTGTGACCAGGGTATGGACATTCATATATTTACATATTCTTAGTGTGTAGTAAATTAGTCTTTAAACAAAGACCTCTGGAAGCTGCAGGCACTGTGGAGCAATTCTTTTTCAGAATTCACAGGATAACCAATGAAGTTGTCTGATGTATGTCTCCAAATAAACACTATACAATCCTTTTCTTAGCACCTCACCTCTCCTTTCCCACCTCCAGCACAGCAGTGACTTGGTAAACTTCTAGGCCCGGATTCAGAAAGCCCGGCGTAACTTTGTGTGTATGTGGTCCGGCATAAGCCCGCGTAATACAAATTATCCAGGCAGTGGGCGTGTTGTATGGTAATGAATGGTGACCCCACGTAAATGACGTTTTTTACTAACGGCGCATGCGCCATCCGTAGACGTATCCCAGTGCACATGCTCCAAATTACGCCGCAAAGCCTCATTGGTTTCGACGTGAACGTAACTTATGCCCAGCCCCATTCACGGACGACTTACGCAAACGACGTAAACAACGCAAAATTCTACGCTGGCCCGACGTCCATACCTAACATTGGCTACGCCTCATATAGCAGGGGTAACTTTACGCCGGAAAAAGCCTTACGTAAACGTCGTAAAAAAATGCGCCGGTCGCACGTACGTTTCTGAATCGGCGTATCTACCTAATTTACATATTCTACGCGTAAATCTACGGAAGCGCCACCTAGCGGCCAGCGTAAATATGCAACTAAAATACGACGGCGTAAGAGACTTACGCCAGTCGTATCTTAGCCAAATTTTGGCGTATCTTGCTTTCTGAATACAGAAAGCAGATACGCTGGCGCAACCTAGAATTTACGCGGCGTATCAATAGATACGCCAACGTAAATTCATTCTGAATCTGGGCCCATGTCTTCTAATCTCTTATCTAAACACAGTGCAGGTGCTCTGGCAGGTGGAGTAGGTAGCTGAGCTGCTAAGAGATAACAATGTCAATGCTTCAATGATGAATTTTGAGTATAAAGCCTAGTACACACTAGTTTTTTTTGGTTCAACCCAGCAGGGCTGAATGACAAAAACCGACGGCTCAGAAGTTGCTGCTGTACTATCTGACATTAGTACAGCGATCTCACTTGCTGTTCTATTGTGTTCTGACAGTGGCCCCTTTTCCAGAACACTCTAGTCTGATCAGCAAACCTTTTTCTGTCATGCTCCTTCGACAGAAGCCGGCCGAATGGCTGGCTTCTGTCAAACCGACTACAGTACACATGGGCTGAATGTTGGGCAGCATCCGCCAGTTAAACAGAAACCGAACAAATTCAGCCCATGTGTACTGTAGTTGGTCTGACAGAAGTCAGCCATTCAGTACTTGCACAAAGTATTGATGTTTGAACATCCGTATTCCTGGCCAAAATTCTGTTTAGTTTGCGTGTATTTGTGCATACGCATGTATGGTAATATAATAAATTCTAGCTCTCAGAATAATATTTCAACCTCTTCAAATTAACATTTTACACACGTACGCGCATAAAATACTGACTGGCAACTCATATTTCCTTATTTATTAAATTTTTTTACTCATCTATACTCAGTGTATGTTTATGCGCTTGTGTGTACTGGCACATTATAAACAAAGGTCAATTTTCTGGACCTCAATATTTCTATTGAGGGAAGTAGATTTACACTTACCACCCTTTTCAAACAGACAGATAGGAATTCGTATATTCCTCTTGACAGTTGCCACTATGCTCCTTGGCTCAAATCAGTCCCTCAAGGACAATTTACTAGATTAAGACGTAACTGCATGGAGGTGGAAGCCTATGATAACCAAGCAGCAGTTCTTTCTAGAAGATTTGTAGAAAAGGGTTATGATCAAGCTGTTTCATCTCGTCTGGTGCAATCCACCAGGGAGATGGACAGAGGATCTCTTTTGAGCGACTGAGTCAAGGAGGGGGGTGGAGGAGAACTTTCTCTTCCATTCATCACTACGTTTTACAGCATCAGAACATAAAACGTCTGATATGCAAACATTGGCATGTGCTAGAGAGCGACCAGTTATTGATACCTATCCTACCCGAGAGGCCGCTAATTGTCTTTAGAAGGGGCCTCCTCGTTATCTAACCGTATTGCCCCGAGTATCCAGGATCCCCCATGGGAGAATAGAACTTTTTTGCAAAATCTAACTGGATATCCTAGACGTAAAAAATGTCAAGTGTGCACTTTAAATAGATGCCAGGATAGAAAGATCTCTCATTTCACTTCTACGAGTACCAGCAGATCCTATGAGGTAGAACCCTTCATTACCTGTTCCTCTGAAGGGGTGGTCTACCTCATCCAATGCCCCTGCAGACTTCAATACATAGGAAGGACCAAGAGGGCATTACGAGTTAGATTGAACGAACATATAGCAAACATCAGGAAGGGCTTTGATAAGCACTCAGTGTCTAGACATTATGATTCAGAACACGGGAGGGACCCCTCTGGCACCTTGTTTGTAGGTATTGACAAATATAGACCTCACTGGAGGGGCAGCTCTCTAGTTAGAGAGATTTCGAAACAGGAGATATCATGGGTGTACCGATTGAGGACATATCTTCCCTATGGACTCAATGTGAATACAGACATTTAATGCCTTTATTAACAACTCTTAATGTTGATATTGGTATTTGTGCCACTAGTTGAGTGTATAGAGTTGGGCCTTTATGCACCATCTATTTGGCTTACTAATGTATGGTTCTGATACTGTCTTTGTACCAGCCAGACATTAAGTTGGATTTGATGAGTGTGAACCATATGGTACTTGGTTTACTTGCTCTATATGCCCAGAATTGGGAACCCTCCGTGGGGTCACCTAGAGGTGCACCCTATATAGCCCTCAGGGTGGTCTCTGATTGTGTTTTTCTTTCCCTCTCTTTCTTTTCTTTTTTACTATAAGCTGGGGGTTTGCTCTAGAGGTTTTAAACCTTTGAGGTTTTTAAATTTATTTTTATGTGTAGCGCCCCCTTACTTTCAGTATGGGCGCTACGCTAAAGTTAGTGGGGAATGGGAGAGTTATTTTGCTCCCTTTCACAATTTTCTGAATTATGGGCTGCTGTCATTCCTGAATTGTCCTGTAGGTCAGTCTGTGCTTCGGGGGTGCGGATTCCACCCCTGGGCGACAGGTGGCGCTAAAGGGGTTCTGGCAGAGCCACTTTTCCCCAGCAGCCAATTAGAGGAGTTTTTCCTCGCGGGGCATGCTGGGGGAGGGTATATCTGTGGCAGACGCCATCTTGTGTGGTTCTTCGCGGGTTCCAGGTGCGGCACCCACCTTCAGGGTGTGCGCATCCAACGGACCCCGGCGATGGCCTACCAGGCCGGGGTCACACGCTACGCGGAGTTCCATGTTGCTGAGAGGGGCCCCAGTGACTTGCTGGGTCCCCGGCTCTACTGAGGAGATCCCAGGCTGGGTGCCGTTTGATGGGGGGTCGGCTTGAGGAGAACCCGGAGGCAGGTTGTCCAACAGGGCTTGAACGAACCATCGGGGATCTGGTAAATGGGACATTGACAGGTACACTTCAACTGTCACCCGGTAACCCTTATTTAATCTACTGGGAGGATTCGCTCAATCCGTTCGGTTCACTTAAAGTACTAGGCCTGTGTCAGAGGCCCTAGAGACAGGCCTGTGGCAGAGGCCTGTTCCTCCCAGCAATCTAAAGTGACACTTCGGCTGCCAGGCTTGTGGCAGGAGTCTGTCCGGGGGCACTTCACCCACTCCGGCTAGAGTGACGACGAACTGTAACTACTACTACTGTGCTGTTGAGAGCAGGATTGCTCCTTTCATATCCAGGCCTGATACCGCAAAGTTCTTTATTGCTTCATCAACCTTTCCTTCCTATCTCATGTTGATGTTGGCTATGTTGGGCCGAAAATAAAGCATTTGAAAATCTTCTTTGACTGGACATTCGCTCACTACTCTACTCATCTACTACACCCCTAGACAACACTGAGAGGTAACTCAATATGCCGATCCCAACAATAACCAGCGGCTCCTGAGGGGGTAGCGCTACATATGTAATTTTTATTTACGATTTATTCTGGTCTATCTTTATATTGTTTTCAAATATGTGTATATTAACCTCCTATGAGAAGTTACTCTATCTTTTTTTTTTCACAAGAAAAGAAGTTACTCTATCTACCCTCGTATGTTGGGTTTAGATGAGCCTGACACCTGGGAGTGGCTTCTCAAATTGCTATCTATTGTATTTACAGAATGATATGCACTGGGGGTGGATTTATATACATATACATATATATAGGCTGCATCGGTTATACGATGTGACACTGGGGAGTGGGGTTTGAATGGCCTTTTCCGTGGAAGGAGTGTTTGCATGTCCGGACCTGATTGGTTCTCGCTTATCCTTGCTTGGTGACACTCTTAGCTGGATGGGAGATGAGACTTGTCCGGACAGTGTTCCTAAACGAGGCTTGATAACCATGAGAGCGAACACGCATGCGCCCCTTTTCCGGAACGAGGCTTGGTTCCAATTGTTTTCCAATATGAGGGGATGACGCAGTGCGCCACCTGTGCCCCCTGAAGACGTGACCTATCACGAAACGAGTAGGGCAGGATGAGTGGCATGCTGACGTCATCACCCTCATCTGCCCGATCTCCATACGGACAGGTTTGCAAATGAAATGTGAGTTTTTTACTGCTTGTAATTTTATATACAATAAACATCACTGGTTTTACACTGTGAGGCATTCGTTTCCTTGCATGTTATACCATAACAACTGGCACGTATGCCGTGGAGTCTGACGGTCTACTACATTATGGAACAGTGGCTGTCATTTGCTCGCTGGATACCACACATATGCTGGTTTAGGTCCTCTGTTACAAGGGACCATTGGCTCTGGTAAGCAGTTTACCTATTACATGGTGGTGGATTTCACTTTGGCTTTAGACTCTATCAAGAGAGTCCAGCTTTAATCTTGGATTACTACACGGGTGTTTTCTTTCACTTAAGTCACATATGGACTCTTTTTTGCCCTGGAATCCATGTTATATAGGTCACTTTATTGTTGGCACTTTTACAGTTCAATTTGTGGTCTACATTCATGTTTTGTTTTATACTTGTGATTCATGATCTTTATTTGTTCACTTTCGAATTTTTGTTTTGGTCACTTTCATGTTATGGTTCAGAATTTCCAATAATTTTACACTGTATGTGTTACTTGATACCTCTTTAGTGTAGGTGTTTCAATTACTACCCTTCAAGGGTGGCTTAGGATTTAGGGCAACTATATATATTTTTTTCATTGTGTTGTTTGCAAGTTAGTTGCTGCTTTACAACAAGAGCTTTAGGCTATATTTATTCCAAACTATCAGCTTGGTGTCCTAGCGCAGTTTTTTTCTCTATTTTTCACATTAAAAACAATGGTCTGCATTTAGATCAGTAAAGAAAAGCCCATATGTGTACCAGTGTGCATAAGTCTTAAAGTGCTCCAGAATGCAGCTACAGAGGTCAATGACAGATAGTTTTAGGCTGGGTTCAAACCTAATACTAATGTGGCTCGCCGTTTTAGGGACGAATCAGGGCCAAATTGTTGCCTAAATTCGGCCCTGAAAAAAGAGCCAAAGACACACAGCATTCCTGTGCAAGCCTCTCCGCAGCCGCAACAGAGAAATGTGAACTGGCTCTATAAAGAGCCTGTCGCAATCTCCTGTCATACATATTGGATGTGGGTGAAACCCGCATCCAAATCGCATTGGCGTGAACACAGCCTTAAAGTTTATGTACTGCTTGTTGAAGTGACTTGGTCAGTTAAAGAAACCTCATAAATATCAATTTACCTGCATAGAAGACTGTAAATACTTGACTCTCCCGCTGTCTCCTGCATCGAATGACACTCCAATGAAGAGAAATCGCTGCCATAGGTCTCTTTAGAGAGATACTTAGAGTCCCAATGTCCTGGTCCCCCCCCCCCCCCCCCCCCCCCGCTACATTTGGTGGTTCCTTCTGCTGATACATATGTTACTACTGCATCTGTGAAAGCAAAAGGAACCACTGAGCACAGAGGAGGATCAGGCAATCAGTGCTTTCAGAAGTGTCAGTTTCAGTGTGGGCATAGGGAGAATATTTATGATCTACTTTAAAGTACACCATTTATTAGCAGTGTTAGTTCAGGAACAGTAAGCTTCGCTGAACAAGCTAAAGTTAGAAGCTGATTGGCTACCATGTACAGGTGCACCAGATTTTGCACTGACCAGTTTTAGTAAATCAACCCCACTGTCACTTTAACAAGCAGTAACTGCGATTTAGAACAAGCAGTAACCGATGTGTGGAACTGCAGAAACTGTGCAGCAATTCATCCTCAAAGTTCATAACGGAAGACCAAAAAATAGTACCCAATGCTGTCTGTAATGCAACAGACATGGTCAGACACACCCTTCTCCTTCTCTGCAATACAAGATTGTGAGGAAGCATGTGTGAGGGTTATGCCTGTTACTCAGCTATGTCAGCACAGGGCACTTGAGTGTGTGGGTAAGATGCATAATTTTCTTGCTCCATTGATAGTATAGCAAGCCATTTTTTTTAAAGCAGAATCAGGGGGCCAGATTCACGTAGCCCGGGCGCAACGTAACTTAAACAATTTAAGTTACACCGCCGCAAATTTCCCAAGTTAGTGCCCGATCCACAAAGCACTTACCTGGAAATTTGCGGCGGTGTATCCTAAATCCGTCCGGCGCAAGGCGGGCCCAATCGAATGGGGCGAGTCCCATTTAAATTAGGCGCGCTCCTGCGCTGGACATACTGCGCATGCTCCGTCGGGTAAATTACCCGACGTGCATTGCGCTAACTGACGTCGCACCGACGTCATTTGCTTAGACGTTAACGTAAATGGCGTCCAGCGCCATTCACGGACGTCTTACGCAAATGACGTTGATTTTTAAATTTCGACGCGGGAACGACGGCCATACTTAACATGGCTTAAGACAACTAGGGCTCAGCCCTAGTTTTACGCGGCGTAACTCGACGGAAACGACGTAGAGTTAGATCGACGGGCCGTTCTGACGTTCGGGGATCGCTGTAAGTATTCATTTGCATATTCTACGCCGGCCGCAATGGCCTCGCCACCTAGCGGCCGGCCTAGAATTGCATCCTTAAGATCCGACAATGTAATTCAATTACACCTGTCGGATCTTAGGGCTAGCTATGCGTAACTGATTCTATGAATCGGTCGCATAGTTAAAAACAGAGATACAACGGCATATCAGTAGATACGACGGCGTATCAGTAGATACGCCGTCGTATCTCGTTTGTGAATCTGGCCCATGGTTCTTGTCCCCACACAGTAATACAGGCCTGTCTTTCTGTTTTGTGTATTTTGCCTAATAGCATCCTTTGGTTTAAACCTCCATGGACTTCTTGACTTGTTTAAATATACTACATTATATCAGAGATGTGTGCTGAACATCTTAAATAGATTGGGGTAGATTCAGGTAGAATGGCGCTTCTTTGTGTGGGCGTAACGTATCCTATTTACGTTACGTATCCTATTTAAGTTGCAGCGGCGTAGCGTAAATATTCTGAAGAGGTGGGCGTGTGTTATGTTAATCAGGCTTGACCTGACGTGATTGATGTTTTTCCCGAACAGGGCATGCCCCGTCCATGGAATTTCCCAGTTTGCATTGCTCCAAAGTACGCCGCAAGGAGGTCATTGGATTCAACGTGATCGTAAATGACGTCCAGCCCCATTCACGGACGACTTACGCAAACGACGTAACATTTTCAAAATTCGACGCGGGAACGACGGCCATACTTAACATAGGATACGCCTCATATAGCAGGGGTAACTATACGCCGGGAAAAGCCTAACGTAAACGGCGTAAATGTACTGCGTCAGCCGGGCGTACGTTCGTGAATTCACGTATCTAGCTGATTTTCATATTCTAGGCATAAATCAGCGTAAATCAGCGTAAATATGCAGTTAAGATCCGACGGCGTAAGAGACTTACGTCGGTCGGATCTTAGTCAAATCTAGGCGTATCTGATTCTATGAATCGGGCGCATAGATACTACCGGCCGGACTCAGAGATACGACGGCGTATCAGGAGATACGCCGTCGTATCTTCTATCTGAATCTACCCCAGAGTGTCTGTAACCTGAAATGCAGTTTTATCACTCCAGTTTATGCCTCAATTAATCAGTGTCATTTATAGAGATGGATGTTTTTCTTACCGCTGTTAAAGCACCTGCTATCAGAGAAAAGCCGATGGCAACACTCCCTGGCTCTGCTATGTCCCTGCGTCTTCGATCATCCACAGCAAAGATTGTAAAAGCTAACTGGAATGTTGAGAGGATCTCCATTCCCACAGCCTGTCCTGCATTTCCTTCACTACTCACCTGTGAAGAAAAGACCTATAGTAAGTAAATTTGCAAATGCAGTCAAAATTCCATTCAAAAATAATTACAGTGCTGTGAAAAAGTATATTTCTCCTTCCCTTTTTTTTGCATATTTGTCACACTTAAATGATTCAGATCATCAAGCAAATTTTAATATGACACAAAGCTAAAAATAATTCAGTTTTAAATCATGATTTAAAAAACCTGTCCAAACTTGCCTGGCCCTATTTAAAAAAGTAATTATCCCCTTGCTAAATCATGAATGAACTGTGACAACCACATTTTTTGGAAACCTGATTTCAATTTCACTTGCCACACCCACACTACTGCCAGACCTGATGAATCAAAAAAATCACTTAAATAGACGCTATCTGACAAAGTGAAGAATGCTAAAAGACCTCAATCAGCAACACAATTATGAGATGATCTAAAGAAATTCAATACAGAGGACAAACAAATTAATTGACATGTATTAGTCTGGAAACGGTTACAAAGTCATTTCTAATGCCGCGTACACACAATCGGAAATTCCGACAAGAAAACCGTGGAATTTTTTCCAACTGACTTTTGGCTCAAACTTGTGTTGCATACACACGGTCACACAAAAATCTGACCGTCAAGAACGCGGTGACGTACAACACTACAACGAGCCGAGAAAAATGAAGTTCAATGATTGCGAGCATGCGTCAAATTGATTCCAAGCATGCATGTTTTTTTGCTTGTCTGAATTGCATACAGACGATCGGAATTTCCAACAAGAACTTTTCTTGTTGGAAAAATTGAGAACCAGCTCTCAAATTTTTGCTGTCGGAAATTCCAACAGAAAAAGTCAGATGGAGCCTACACACGGTCAGAATTTCCGATCAAAGGCTCACATCGAACTTTTCTTGTCAGAATTTCCGATCATGTGTACGCGGCATAAGGCTTTGGGACTCCAGTGAACCACAGTGTCCACTCATTATCCACAAATGGAGAAAACTTGGAACAGTGGTGAACATTCCCAGGAGTGGTCGGCCTATTTCAATTACTATTAAGAGCAAAACAATGACTCATCCAGGGAGTCATAAAAAGAAAAACATCTAAAGAACTGCAGGCCTCACTTGCCTTGGTTAACCACTTAAGCCCCAAACCAGTTTTTTTTGCTAGAAAATTGCTTAAAACCCCCAAACATTATATATATATTTTTTCTAACACCCTAGAGAATAAAATGACGGTCATCGTAATACTTTTTGTCACACCGTATTTGCCCAGCGGTCTTACAAGCGCACTTTTTTTGGAAAAAAATCACTTTTTTTAATTAAAAAATAAGACAACAGTAAATTTGGCCCAATTTTTTTATATATTGTGAAAGATAATGTTACGCCGAATAAAATGATACCCAACATGTCACGCTTTAAAATTGTGCCCGCTCGTGGCATGGCGTCAAACTTTTACCCTTAAAAATCTCGATAGGCGACGTTTAAAAAATTCTATAGGTTTAATTTTTTGAGCTACAGAGTAGGTCTAGGGCTAGAATTATTCCGCCGCGGAGACCGCCGTTATCGTTTACACGGCCGCCCACTGAAGAGATGGATATCTTGGTTGTGGCAGTAGCTGCTGCCGTTACCGAGATATTCATCTTTAAAAACAGGACGTATATATACAGTGGCCGGTCGGTAACGGGTTAAGGTCAGTATTCATAATTTAACAATAAAAAGAGACTGTGCAATAAAAATAAAAATAAATCGCATCCATGGGAGAATTTCAAGGCCAAAGCCACTGGTGACCAAAAAGAACACAAAGGCTCATCTCGAATTTGCCCAAAAAAAAAATTGTATTATGGTCTGACATACACTTGTAAAGAATTGCATAATAAAAATTAACTTCAGGTAAAAGTAGGGTTGTCCTGATACAACTTTTTTAAGACCGAGTACAAGTACCGAGTACTCGCCGATACTGATACTTTTTTTTAATGTCATTTGACAGTTTTCAAAGCACAATACAGATTAGGTGGCACTGATATGCAGCCCTGATGAGCACTGACTGATGTCTGGCACTGATGGCTGGGCTCAAATATGTGAGAAAAAATATTGCGCTTGTTGAACAGTGACCAAAAAAAACAAATGAGAAGCAGCGATCAAAAGGTGTTATACTACACTATCAAATATGCAAAAAAGGAGAAGAGATCGCGCCAAAAACTGATGGCTGGGCACTGACTGATGGGTATTGATAGATGGCACTGACTGATGGCTGGGACTGATAGATAATTAAAATGATATTTGGAAAATTAAATATATCTACAAATGACAGGGGTTTACAATACATGCAATTCTCATTTGATTACTACTATGAGTTATTGGCAAGTCAATTGCCATACACTGTGGTGGTACACTTACTCTAGTAACAAGCTGACTAAAGACTGAAGCCGGTAGAAATAAATAGAAAATAGCAGAGGCAAATGTAGCACCAAGAATCTGAGCTACACCAAAGGCCAATCCATGAAGCAGATCCAACCTTCGTGCACAAACAAGAGCAGATGTGATGGCTGGATTTAGCTGAGCACCACTTATGTCCCCAAAACTCTGCACCAGACTGACAACTGACAGACCTGCAGCCACAGCTGGGGCTATAGAATGTGTTTGAGATGCTCCTGTTTGCAAGCTTGAAGACCCTAGAACTACAACCACCAGTATAAAAGTTCCAAGAGCTTCTGCTAGCACTGAGCGCCAGAATCGATGTTTCCTCAACTCCTAGAAAATGAAATAAAGAAATAATGATTCATATATTGCAAATGCATAGAAAGAATACAAAGAAAACATAATGAAAACAATTTTGAAAAATATTTTTTATTCTAACAGGAAATTTCAGAGAACCTAGAACCATTCACATGTCGCAAACTCATGACAGTCATGGAATCACACACATTTTCACACTCTAAGGACAACTAAGTTACAATCTACAGTAACTGATTTATCATTATATTCTGGGTTGTAGGAGGAAACCAGAATACACGAACAAAAATGGATCAAATTAGGTCTATGCAAACTATATGCAGTTATTGAACACTGAACTGAGTTTTTGTTAAAGAATAGCTATTAAAAGGATGACTAGTTGCTTTAATCCACTAGCCATTCAGGAGTTTACAAATTGGATTCTCAAACCATTGAATTTGGTGTCCGTATTATATACAAGCCACTTGAAAAATTTAGTTGTGAAAGTTTAACAATTGTCATAATAAAAAACACAGAACAGGATGGAGACAGCTAAGGTGTAAACAAAAATCAATCAATCAATCAATTAATCAATAAACAGATAAAAAAAAGAACAAAAGTAAAATGTATGAAGACTTGACTAGCAAAACATATAACAGTAACGAAGAATTGCATCCTCCTACCTCTTTGATAACCATCCTGCTGCTGTGCTTCGGGGTGTTGAATGAATAGACAACCTGAAGCCCTAGACTTGTTCAATCCACTCTCTAAATGTATAATTCAATAAATGTTCTCCGACCTAAAGGGAAACCTGTGGAAACTGATTTATTTCAACAGAAAAATTGTGAATGTGTTTCTTTGATCCAAATCATTAGGAAAAACTCAGTTACTGCGGTGCTAGGTCCCCTATTTCAATGTGAATAGGACGGTAAGCAGTGCAGCTGGATGGGCCAGGTCTCACCTCTTTAGTTACCTTGGTGACTATTGTCATACATTTGATGAGTTGCTTTCATCTTCAGGAATAAATATTGCACAAATCCATAAACGGAAACAAATTTAAATAGTTCTGTACATGTTCATTAACAGAATCAATGTTTGTAGAATTGTTTGAAAACTAAATATCTTGCATACTGCATCCAAATACTTTTCTGTGCCCAACAGGGAAGGAGACCACAAGGAATATTTTGTTTTATGCTCAGATCTACTGGGCTCTCAGAGGCAATCTACATTTGAGGTCTCATAGAATAAATTGCAGGGCATTCAAATGGTGCTGGACACCCCATCAGGAACACACCATAATTGGACTAGATGATATCCCATTAGAAGACATAGATGCTGCTGATTAAACTAAATGACCTACACCAGAGAAAATCCTGCATGCTGTAAATAAATGCACAGCTTTGGTTAACACTATCCTAGATCATTTGGGTGGGCGGAAAGAAGAAGTGTCCTTACTGCAGCAGAACCTGCAGAAAATTAGGAAATGTACCACTGCAGCAGAAAAGCACATCAGTGATTAGTAGGACAAGATGCCTTCCCTGGTTAGTTAAGCACACTCCACTGCACAATTGGCAAACACAAACCATTTCAAAGCTGAAGATATTGAGAATAGGCAAATACATTTCTGTATACTAGTATCTGTTTAGTTTGCAGACCTGTACAGCGTGAACATAATGGCAAGCACACTGGTAGTTAAAATGAAACAACAAAATCGTTGATCTTCTAATGCCGCATACACACCATCACTTTATGTGATGAAAAAAAAACACATTTTCTGTGAAGTAAAAAATGACGTTTTTGAAACTTCAATTTTCAAAGACGAAGTTGCCTACACACCATCGTTTTTCTCACAATGTTCTTGCAAAGTGAGGTTACGTTCCACCACGTTTTACCATTGAAGCTTGCTTCATAAGTAGCTTCTGGGCATGCGTGGATGAAAAAACGTCTTAGAAAACAACGTTTTTTGCTACACACGGTCAATTTCTGTGAAGTAAAAAGTGCACTTTTGAAAAACGACACATAAAATTGAAGCATGCTTCAATTTTTTTTGGTCGTTGTTTACAAGACATAAAACAACGTTTTCCCCCACACACAGTCAATTAAAGTGACGTTTTTAAAAACGTCATTTTTTTTCATCACATAAAGTGATGGTGTGTACGGGGCATTAGTCTGTGTACACAATGGACCGACTTAGTAAAGTGAGAGGAACTTCATCTCTATTTACTTTAAACATCCCTTTATCTATGGAAAAAGCTTGTTTATAAGACTGGATGTCTAAAGTGAAGGAAGTGAACACAGGTTGACTTCACCTCATTAGATAGTTAGGTCTGTCCTTTTTTCATTCACAACTGAGTAAATTGTGCCCAAAATTGTAAAACTTTTAACTGTAAGGGCCATTCACACTGCAGCAGGGTGTGCCCACAGTTTTCCGGGTTACCTGCAGTTTTTCTATAGACTTTTATTATGCTCTGCGTTTTTTGTCTCGTTTTCTAAAAGCACATAATATCCCTGGTATGCTTTCAGAAAATGTGCCAAAAATGCAGAACATAATAAAGGTCCATATGAAGCCACAGGTATCCCACAAAAATAATGCAAGTACACTGGGTGAGGCTTAGGTATCCATGTGTGGACAACAGGAACTGCACTTGCTAATGCCTGAGCTTCAGGCTGGGAGGTGCGGTTATGTGACAGTCAACATTAAGGCAGATCTCCTGGATTTAGATGTGAGCTGCAATAACATTGTTATCTCCATGCTCTTCATACTAACTCTATTACACTGATGACACTCGTACACTTCAGATACCCCTATGCATAGAGAACATGACTTCCTAGGTGTGCAGAATTGTGATGCTGGTACCACTGAGCCTGTACCAGGCTCCACCAATCCAGCAATGCATGCCACCCTCTTTCCAGTGACCCATCATGCTGTTGTTATGGGATACAGGAAGCGCTCTCTTTCTCCCTCTTCAACCACAGGGTCCTGATGATCACTTCAGCCCCAACAGTGCCCATCAGTGATGCCAATGAGTGCTCATCAGTGCTGTCAATCAGTCCTGTCTATTAGTGCCCATCAGTGCCGCATATTGGTACGGCCTCATCAGTGCCTCCTCATTAGTGCAGTGCACATCGGTGCTGCCTACTATTAGTTCCCATCAGTGATGCCTCATCAGTGCACATTAGTGAAGGAGATGAAATTACCTGTTTGCAAAATGTTATAACAGAAACTAAGGAAAACATTTTTTACCAGAATTTCGGGTCTTTTTTTGTTCGTATAGCAAAAAATATGAACCAAGTGGTGCTTAAATACCACCAAAAGAAAGCTCTATCTGTGTGAAAAAAATGATAAAAATGTCATATGGGTGCAGTGCCGCATGACCGCGCTCTTGTCATTCAAAAATGTGACAGCGCTGAAAGCTGAAAATTGGCCTGGGAAGGAAAGGGGTAAAAGTGCCCAGTAGGCAAGTGATTAACTTCCACTGGATAGTACTCTGTGTGTTAGACCAATGAAAGTCCTGTCTTTTTGACACACTGTGTATGCACTCCTTTAAGAGACTTCAAACCAGGCAAAAAAAGTAAACAAACAAAAATCCTTTACTTATAGTTGCTGATAACAGTAAGACCCCTTTCACACTGGAGCATTTTGCAGGCGCTATAGCATTAAAAACGCCCTTAAACAGCTGCACAATTCATTCCAGTGTGAAAGCCCGAGGGCTTTCACACTGGAGCTTGCGCTAACAGAACAGTAAAAAAAGTTCTGCTAGCCGCATCTTTGGAGCGGTGAAGGAGCGGTGTGTTTACTGCTCCTCCACCGCTCCACCGCGTGGCTATACCGCTGGCAATACCATATTTATTGGTGTATAACACACACCTTAATTTTAAGATGGAAGTTTCAGGAAATTTTTTTAATTTTAAATAAAGAACTTTGAAGCAAAATAAGGGTCAGTGTCTATCAATGCAGCCTTATCAGTGCCCATATTCAGCCTTACCAGTGTAGCCTGATCAGTGCCCATTTGCAGCTCCACCATTGCAGCCTGATCAGTCCCACCTGCAGCCTTACCATTGCAGCCTTATCAGTGCCCATCTGCAGCCTTGCATTTGCCCATCAATGCAGCCTGATCAGTGCCCATCTGCAGCCTCACCATTGCCCATCACTGCAGCCTGATAAGTGCCCATCTGTAGCCTCACAATTGCCCACTAATGTAGCCTAAACAGTGCCCATCTGCAGCCTCACCATTGCAGCCTGATCAGTGCCCATCTGCAGCCCAACCATTGTAGCCTGATCAGTGCCCATCTGCAGCCTTACCATTGCCCATCAACGCAGCCTGATCAGTGCTCATCTGCAGCCTCATCATTGCCCATAAATGCAGCCTGATCAGTGCCCATCTGCAGCCTCACCATTGCAGCCTGATCAGTGCCCATTTGCAGCCCCACCATTGCAGCCTGATCAGTGCCCATTTGCAGCCCCACCATTGAAGCCTGATCAGTCCCACCTGCAGCCATACCAATGCAGCCTGATCAGTGCCCATCTGCAGCCTCACCATTGCCCATCACTGCAGCCTGATCAGTGCCCATCTGCAGCCTTACCATTGCCCACTAATGTAGCCTGATCAGTGCCCATCTGCAGCCTCACCATTGCAGCCTGATCAGTGCCCATCTGCAGCCCAACCATTGTAGCCTGATCAGTGCATATCTGCAGCCTTGCCATTGCCCATCATTGCCGCATAATCAATGCCCATTGGCAGCCTCATCATTTCCCATCATTGCAGCCTGATTAGTGCCTATCTGCAGCCTCACCATCGCAGCCTGATAAGTGCCCATCTGCAGCCTCACTATTGCCCATCATTGCAACCTGATAGGTGCCCATCTGCAGCCACATCTTTGCCCATCACTGCAGCCTCACCAGTGCCACATTACATAGAGCTGAGATCTCCAGTGTACTCGGCACTCAGTCACACACAGTCCTGCCTCCTGGCCAAGCTTCTATGATAGACAGAACACCGGTCCAATACCAGGATGTGTGATGTGCACCTTCATTCTCCAGTTTTGAGTGCCTTGGCACCATGGATCTCCCTGTGCACACGGCGTCCATTGCATCCACATCCACCGCAGCCATCCCAGAAGTGGACACAGGGTTCAGTCGTTCCAGCCAGCAATGTCTTTCTCAAACTTCGGATATAGGTGGCCTAGGTTTAAAGCGCACTTTCCGCAAACTTGAAAATCTTATGGCAAAAGAAATAAGAGCGTTTTGGGATGTCAACACACTCACTGAATACGTTTCCTTGGAACAGATTCCTTGTGGTTTACGCATTAAAAAGTTCCCCACTTTTGATTTTACAGATGAAGATGCCAAACTGGAATGGACTAACACTCTTTCAGCTTGTTCATTCAAACATATGAACATCATCATTAGATTTAAACAAAAAGAATTGGACAGGATACAGAGTGAAATGTCTGTGGTGCAAAAAGAACTCATGGAACAACAAAGTTTGCCAGGATATAGTGATTTAGATTCTCAACTCCGTAAAAGATTGGATAAACTCGAGAGAGGTGTTATTTCCACAAAGAAAGAAAAGAGAACTAGAGATCAACTTGATTATGACACCAACAAAGTCTACACATGGAAGAAACCCATCTTTCATTCAAATCGCTCACGGAGGACTCCAAGTAAAAAGCGGGTTAGCTTCTCTGACACTGAGGGAGAATCTCATAATGACACATTGGCAGCCACCGCATCTGATTCTTCTCCAGAAAACAACCTTCGATCTGCTTCCACACATTTAAACAAGCCGGTTCCTTTAAACCAGGGCGGCCAGGGTCGCAACAAAAAAAGTAAGAAAAAAGTCACAAAACAAGGAGAGGGGGCAAGAAACACAGAAGAGCCAAACGGGAATCGTTACCCGCTACGCAGCCGCAAATAATTGAGAAATCTAATGTGATGAATCTATTGTCACGTGTGTTGTCGGCCACGGATGTTGCTCTGTTATCTTGAGGTTTACATTTTTGTCCCTCGTTTTAATTTATTTAACACCATTTTGAATGTCAACAGACTGGTACAAACACTTAAGCTACAGAAACATTATTTTTGTGTTTAACAGAATGACAAACAATCTGTTTCCTCCTTGGACAATTCTTCCCTGGGTGAGTCCATTCCTTATTCTAATTGCTTTTCTGATGTATGTGCTTTAATTGACTTGACTGATCTTGCCATTGAATCGGGCACACATGTTGACCATTCAGAACATCATAACAATGGTCATTATCCGGTCTCTTTTAAAACCAGATCAGAATTTTACCCCATACAATCTAGGGGCAAAGACATGGATCTTTATCAAAAACTGGTAGAAAGAGATTTGTTACTTCTAGCCAAACATCCATCCAACAAAAGCATTGAGAATTTGTCCATTGCAGAAAAGAAACCACTTGATGATTTACATGGTGATTCTTCTATAGTAATTAAAAATGCGGACAAGGGTGGAATGGTGGTAGTTTTGGACTCTACCATGTAAAGCGGGCATCACTAAATGGCGGACCGCGGGCCAAATGCGGACCGCCTCACTCTCTTATGCGGCCCGCCGCGGTACCGCCATTTAGCAGCCTTTTCTTTCCCCTGCCGTCTCTGTAATTCTCACACAGAGCCGACAGGAGGAGGCGGGACAGTTCTGGATGCAGGGCGGAGTTGCCGGAGGTAAACAAGCAGGTGATTGGCTACTAGGATGAAGGGCAGTCTTAGCAACCAATCATCATCTTACAACACCCGCCCTCCATCGGAGCTATGCCGTGCCTCCCTCCGATCTTCGGTCTATGCAAGGTGAGTGAGGGGGCAAAGTTGCAGTGGCTCTGTAGTTCCCTCACTGCGGGGGGGCCCTCAGGAGACCGGGATATCGCTCCATTGTTGCTGGCTGCAGTTATGAGCAGAGAGCGTCTACTCTCTGTCACACTGCCAAGACCTCGCACTGACAGCCCACCCCCCTCCTCCTCCGAACACTCAGACAGGAGAGGAGATAGAGAGAGCAGGAGCTTCTCCTCCTGTGTGCACCAGCAGCCCCGCCCACATCCAATCCCTGGCAGCTCCGTGCCTTGCAAAGGGAAAGTTCAGCAGCCTGCAGCTAGATAGATAGTGGATGAAAGATTGCAACCCTCCACAATAGGGGATCCACAGCTCTCCAGGACAGCCTTTCTTCCTTCCTTCAAACCTCTCAGTGATTGAAAAGAAAGCAGCTCACAGGTGGGTCAGTCATGAAGAGAGAGTCTGTTGTCACCTCCAGTGCCCCTCTACCAACACAGCAGCCTGCTGGGATTTCCCTGGTATGGTGCACTACAAGCCCCAGCATGCTCTGTCAGCCTATGTGTATGTATAGCACAGGTGAGTAGGCCTGCTTGCTGACCACAGTGGCAGAACTCCACTGCCCAAGTCAATGGCAGCTGGTGCTCAAATAAACTGAAAAAACCCCCCCCCATCAATTGCAGCCTCACTGTACCATCAAACGCAGCCAATGTGCCCCATCAAACGCTCCCACTGTGCCCCATCAAACGCTCCCACTGTGCCCATCGAATGCTCCCACTGTGCCCATCGAATGCTCCCACTGTGCCCCCCCTACCGCTGTCTGCCCGGCACTTACCCTGTCTCAGTAGGGCAGATGGCGGGCGGGTGGGCACAATGCCCCCCCCGCCATTTAGCAGCCTTTTCTTCCCCCTGCCGTCTCTGTAATCCTCACACAGAGCCGACAGCAGGAGGCGGGACAGTTCTGGATGGAGGGGGGCAGCAGTGGTTTCCTCCATGCTACCTTATATTCATTCTCTTTTCTAACACAGCTGGGGGAACTGCGAGTGCCAAGAATAGGGGGTGTCGGCGGCGGCCATTGATAGATTCATGCATTGCATGAATCTATCTATTGGTGATAGAGGGGGGTGGTTGGAGAGAGGGGGCAGCGACCGGGCGCACCACCACTGACCCAAGCCTCCATCTATGATGGAGGCTTTCTCTTATCTCGCCAGCCTCTGAGCACACCAATGTAAGGGAGAGCTCCGTGGACTGTAATGTAAAGGGGGATTCTGATATAAGTGAGGGCTTTGGTGAGTAGAGACCCCCTTATATCGGTTCCCAGAGCACCCCTTACATCAGAGTTCCCCTTTATATTACAATCCACAGAACTCCCCCTTAGGGCCCTTTCACATGGGACAAAACGGACACCATGATCATTGGAAAGGGCCCCGGGACCAGAGATCAGGGGGGCCTTTATGGTTCCCTGCACCGGGGCCCAGATGGTTCTAGTTATGCCTCTGAGTTACAGGGAGTGAGGACACTGGTCTGGAAAGCGGAAAAAGATAACTCGCTGAGGACATTAAAGTGGAGTTGTTGAGGGCTGTCATGTGGTGGGCTAAGGACATTAGGGTGGGGGGGGAGGGAGGCTGAGCGGACTGTGATGTATGGGGGGAGATGTGGATATTACAGGGTGGGAGATGTGGACATGACAGGGGGGAGGCTGAGGACTGTGATGTGGGGGCAATGAGGACAGTAATGTGAAGGGGGCTGAAGATAGTAATGAGGGGGGATAATGTAAATTGGGGCAAAGGACAGTACTGGCGGGGGGGTTAGTGTCAAGGAAGTCTGAGAACATTACTGTGGAGGGGGGAGATATAAAGGAGGACCTGAGGACACTCCTCAAGAGGGCTCTGATGTGCACTGGGGACTGAGGATGCTGATGTAAGAATGGGTTCAGATCTGTACATGTGCATGAGGTGCACATGTCGTGGATAGGTCAGCCCTTTTTAATGGGCTGCACTGCCCGCAAAAAAACTGGAGAAAGACGTCCTTGACGTCTTTTCCAAAATAGTGCGGCAGCAACATGCGGTTTGGCACATGCGAAAAGGCGCAACGGGTAATGACATGATGTTCGGACCCCTGCTGGAAGAAAATTTTGCTGACCGGACCTTAGTGAATTTTAATTCATTACCCCTGATGTAAAGAATGGAAGCCTTACGACAGTTATCCGATTCTAATGCCGCGTACACACGATCGTTTTTCGGCATGAAAAAAAAACGACGTTTTTAAAAACGTTATTTAAAATGATTGTGTGTGGGCTTCACGTCGTTTTTCGGCTTCTAAAAAATTTAGTTTTTCGGGTTGTTAAAAATTATTGTGTGTGGGCAAAAACGACGTTTTAAACCCGCGCATGCCCAGAAGCAAGTTATGAGATGGGAGCGCTCGTTCAGGTAAAACTACCATTCATAATGGAGTAAGCACATTCATCACTCTGTAGCAGACAAAAAAGCGTGAATCGTCTTTTACTAACAAGGAATCAGCTAAAAGCAGCCCAAAGGCGAATAGAACTTCCCCTTCAGAGTGCCGTCGTACATGTTGTACGTCACCGCGCTTTGTTCATCATTTTTCAAAAACGATGGTTTGTGGGCAACATTGTTTTTAATGATGAAGTTGGAAAAACTTTGTTTTTTGGACATGCTGAAAAACTACGTTATTTTTCATGCCAAAAACCGATCGTGTACGCGGCATAACACCTTTTAGAAACTCAGAAGTGATCCTACTGATTCGTTTAAAAAGGAACTTTTGTCATTATTGGATAGAGCTGTAGTCCCTAGCCAATCTCTACATGGGATGGTGGGAAAGGCTCCGCATTTTTGGACCTGATAGTCCCCGTCGACAGGATACTGTGCTGTTTTGTAGATACATAGACGATCTGTTGTTCATTGTCAAGGACCCTTGTGATCTGCAATCTTGGTTGTCCTATATGAATGACAACTCATTCAATTTAAAATTCACACGTACATTCAATGTCAAAACTATAGAATTTTTAGATGTGAGACTCTCAGGTGAGGGGAACATCATTACTTCTAATCTTTACAGAAAACCCAGTGCTGGCAACACCCTTCTTAGAGCAGACTCTAGTCATCCTAAGCATACTGTTGACAATATACTAACAGGTCAGTTTCTCAGACTTAGAAGACTGTGCAGCAAGGAGTCCGATTTAATGCAAGAAGCAGCAGCCAGGTCCATTAGATTTCAGGAGAGGGGTTACCCTAAACCTGTGATTGATGGAGGCTTATGCATAGCTAAGGGTTCTTCTCGTGATATGCTTTTGATGAAGAAATCCAATAACAAAAATAAAAGTAAACGCAGATGGGGTTTTGGTGGCAATACTAATAAACGACATAGAAACAAAGACGGGGATAATGGGGTTATCAATCCTACTCCCACTTTTTCCACTGCATACAGCACGGAATTTCAGAAAATAAAACGCATTGTCACCAAACACCTTTCCATCCTATCTCATGATCCAACGTATGCCGAAATCCTCAAAGGAGGCATACGTACTGTGTCTAGAAGAGCACCCAGTTTCTTTTCAAGTAAGGACACCAAAGGCAATTGGTTATCTTTCAAGGGCACCTTCAAATGTGGGGGCCGCAATTGTGCTTATTGCCCCTTTATTCAGAGAGGGGACACCATTGTCTCTATGTCCACGAAAAAGACACATAAGCTGCATTCTTTTATCAACTGTAACACACGTTACGTTGTATATGCCATTACATGCAGGTTGTGTTCATTTCAGTATGTAGGTAGAACTAAAAAACGTCATAAGGATCGTCTATATGATCATCTTTATGACATCAAAAAGAATCATATGACTAACGTGGCACGGCACTGGAATGAGGTCCATCACAAGGACACCTCCAGTTTAGTTATTTAGGGACTAGAAAAAATTGAAAAAAATTGTAAAACCACCGAGAGGTGGTGATAAGCTCAATATATTGTGTAAGCAAGAGGTTCGGTGGACATTTCTCTTGAATACTAGACGCCCCTCAGGATTAAATTTTGAGTGGGATGTATCACATTTTTATTAGTAATTACCACCATCCTCATTCATATATTGATTATATATTGTTTACATTACCCTTTTCTTTGAATGCACACAAGTTTTCTTGTTCCAGGATTAGTTTCAGGACGTATATTTGGTTTATATATACTCCCTTTGTTTGAGATAAAATAAATCAAAACAGACCTTTTTTTGGTTATGAAATACACATTTACACCACGTAGATACGTCCTTTAATATTTAACCTTCAGTGTTTAGGGCTCGATCCACATCACACTTGTCATTTTATTCCATATATTCCTTTGCTGTCCATAGATTTATGTTAATGATATTATTCTTTATATTTCTTTTAGATGCAATGGATTAGTTTATATGACAAGTGTTGTTGGTAGTAATTATAACAACTTTATTATATTAATTTATACAAATTTTAGCAACTTATTATATTATGTTTTTATGTTTTTGTTTATAAATCATTTCTCTTCATGCATACTCAACATGCTTGTTGGGGTTTGCCCACATTACATCATGGGCATGACTATATTATACAAACATTGAACATATTTGTCTGCACATAAATAAATAGGCACGCGGCGGCCATATGGGACTTGCAGGCTACTACTCGCAACCTGGCCCACAGAATGGCGCTGTACAAGATAGAGGACCAGGAAAACCGTAATCGACGGAATAATATCCACATTAGAGGGTTGCCTGAGGCAACGAGAGATGAGGATTTGGCGGCCTCCATCTGTGGCATTTTCAACGGCCTCCTGGGAAACCCAGTGGACCATCTCTTGAAACTAGACAGGGTCCACTGCGCTCTACGCCCTCGCAACCTATCCTCGGATGTCCCTCGTGACATTATCTGCAGGGTGCATTACTTTGAAGAAAAATAATTGATCATGCGAAAGGAGAGAGAGAGGCGGCCTCGTTGGAGTTTGATGGCGTCACCCTCTCCTTCTTCCCAGACCTGGCCAGGGAAACCTTGGAGCGTCGGAGGGCGCTGAAGCTCCTCACGGAGAAGCTTCGAGAGGCATCTATTGCTTACAGGTGGGGATTCCCGGCGGCACTTATTGTTAACAGACATGGGAAGACTGCCATCCTCCATTTCCCGGAGGATTTGGAGGCGTTCTGCATGGATCTCAGCATCGTGCCCCCTGAATTGCCCGGATGGCAAGACCATATACCATCTCCTTTTACCCCCTCTGATGTGCAATGACAAAGGGCTCTTTCACACGGAGCGGATCCGTACTGATCCGCTCCATTAGCCCGTTTGGCTCAGCGGGGATTCCTCCGTAAATCCCCGCTGAGCTGTCGGCGGACAGGGCGGTCCCCGCACACAGTGCAGAGACCGCCCTGTCTCTTTTTTTTCTGGTAAAATGTAAATTGTTTATTCTCTGTTTTACTGTTCTACATGGTTTGTTTCATGCCTGTCATTCATGTGCCTACGATTTGTCACTGTGGTCATGAGACACGTGGGGAATCTCTGGGCACGCCTGTGCTTTTGGCCTGATCATTGGACACATGTAAGGCTGTTTGTTGGTTTTTGGTACATGTGTCGGCGCCGGATTTTCAGATGGTGTATGCCTTTTACAGACATGCGCGGTCTGGATTCTGGGCCGGCCTCCACCCGTTACCCGGGATGGGGGGTGCGGTTCCGTGCAGTGGTTTCCCCATTTGGGGTGGCCTGCTCTGGGGGGCCGTGCCCTGTGCTGTTTCGGGTTTTGCACTGCACTAGTCTGCATGCACTTGACGTTTTTTGTGTTTGTTTTGATTATTCCTTTTCTTCTTTTTCTCCTCTTCTCTGTCCCTTTTCTCTTGCTCTCTTTTTCTGTTTCTTCCCTTTTCCTCTCTTTACTTCCCCCCCCCCCCCCGTCCGCTTCTTTCTCCAGCCTGACAGGATGTTGGTGTATGGCAGATGTTCCCTGCGAGTCCAATGGCCACGCTTAATTTGGTTTCTCTGAATGTGAGAGGGCTTTACGCCCCAGGTAAGAGGCATACGCTTTAAAAGGCTGCAGGGGAACGTTGTTTTCCTGCAGGAAACCCATCTTACGCATAACACGCGGGTCAAGCTTTATGACCAACACTTGGTACTATAGCCTCTCAGATGTGGTGAAGGCGAAGGGCGTGGCTATTGGATTTCGGAAGGGATCATCTTTTATATTGGAGGACACTCTTGTGGACCCATTTGGTCGGTTCTTATTTTTGAAGGGCAGTCTGGGTAATTTTTCATGTACGTTTGCTAACTTTTACGCTCCTAACCAGGGCCACTTTACATAAGCTGAGGGACTTTGCTTGGGGGTGCATTGTCCTAGCAGGGGACTTTAATGTCCCTTTGGAACCGCATTTAGACACTGGAGGCTGGTGTTCATTCGCAGGCAGCTCTGTGAGGCTCAGTTGACGGATGCTTGGAGGATAATGCACCCTCGAGAGAAAGATTTTACGCATTACTCACACCTTCATCAGTCTCATTCGAGAATAGATTATTTCTAGGGTTGAGCGGACACCTGGATGTTCGGGTTCGGACCCGAACCCGGACTTTGAAAAAAAGTTTGGGTTCGGGACCGAACCCGAACCCGGACTTTGACCCGGACCCGAACCCCATTGAAGTCAATGGGGACCCGGACTTTTGACTACAAAAATGTCTCTAAAAAACTAAGGGAAAGGGCTGGAGGGCTGCAAATGGCAGCAAAATGTCGGGAAGAGCATGGCAAGTACTCTGAAAATAAATGTGGATAGGGAAATAACTCAAAATGGCATAACAAAATAAAAATAAAAAATAAATAAAAATTTTGCAAAATGTCGGGAAGAGCATGGCAAGTACTCTGAAAATAAATGTGGATAGGGAAATAACTCAAAATAACATAAAATAAAACATAAAAAAAATTAAAATAAAAAATAAAATCATCTTGACCTAGGAGGACGAGGTCCATATGTATTAGGAGGTTGAGGTGGATGTGGCGGTGTAGGTGCAAGCGGCGGAGGAGGAGGAGGAGGAGGAGGTAGCCAACACAGCAGGTTGATAGCAACCCTAGAAAGATCAGAAAAAAAACAATGGCTGGGTAAGGCCGGCCCGGTGTCTATTCTGCACAAGGTACGGACAAGTCCTGTGGGATCCATGCCTGGTTCATTTTAATGAACATGAGCTTGTCCACATTGGCTCTGGACAGGCGGCTGCGCTTGTCTGTGATAACGCCCCCTGCCGTGCTAAATACACGTTCAGACAATACACTGGCCGCAGGGCAGGCCAGCACCTCCAAGGCGTAAAGGGCAAGCTCAGGCCATGTGCCCAATTTGGAGACCCAGAAGTTTAAGGGGGCATAGCCGTCATTCAGTACGTGTAGGCGTGTGCACACATACTGCTCCACCATGTTGCTGAAATGCTGCCTCCTGCTAAAACGTTCCATATCAGCTGGTGGTGCTGTTTGTTGTGGCGTGCTGACAAAGCTTTTCCACATTTCGGCCATGCTAACCCTGCCTTTTAAGGTGCTGCCGGTGCCCCTGCTGCGTTGGCGACCTCTTCCTCCTCCTCTGCCTTCACCTTCTGCTTCCACTGTGCCCCCGCTGCCAGGTGGGAATTGCACCAGCAGCGCGTCTACCAGCGTGCGCTTGTACTCGCGCATCTTGCGCTCACGCTCCAGTGAGGGGATTAAGGACGGTACATTGTCCTTGTAACTGGGATCCAGCAGCGTGGCCACCCAGTAATCAGCACCTGTCATAATGTGCGAAACACGCCGTTCGTTGCGGAGACACTGCAGCATGTAATTGCTCATGTGTGCCAGGCTGCCCAGAGTCAACGAACAGCTGTCCTCTGTGGGAGGTGTATCATCTGTGTCCTCTGTATCCCCCCAGCCACGCACCAGTAATGGCCATGAGCTGGTCTGGATGCCATCCTGCTGTGAACATGGTTCCTCCTCCTCCTCCATGTCTTCCTCCTCCTCATCCTCCACCGCGTCATCCTCCAGAACTGTGCCCTTGCTGGACAGTTGTGTACCTGGCCTTTGTTGGTGCACGAACCCACCCTCGGAGCCACTTGTGAATGACTGCCCTGAAAGCCTTGCAAATGATCCCGATGATTCCTCCTCCTCCTGTGCCACATCCTCTTCCATCATCGCCCGTAGCGTTTTTTCAAGGAGGCATAGAACTGGGATAGTCACGCTGAGAGCGGCGTCATTGGCACTGGCCATGTTGGTGGAGTACTCAAAACAGCGCAACAAGGCGCACAGGTCTCGCATGGAGGCCCGGTTATTGGTGGTAAAGTGGTTCTGTTCCGCAGAGCGACTCACGCATGCGTGCTGCAGCTGGAACTCCACTATCACCTGCTGCTGCTCGCACAGTCTGGCCAGCATGTGCAAGGTGGAGTTCCACCTTGTGGGCACATCACATGTGAGCAGGAAGGCCGAAGTTACGCTGCAGCGCTGCCAGGCGAGCAGCAGCAGGGTGAGAACGCCGAAAGTGCACACAGACGGCCCGCACTTTCTGCAGCAGCTGTGGCATATCGGGGTAAGTTTTCAGGAAACTCTGCACCACCAAATTCAGCACATGCGCCAGGCAAGGGATGTGCGTCAAACCGGCTAGGCCCAAGGCTGCTACGAGATTTTGCCCGTTATCGCACACCACCAGGCCCGGCTTGAGGCTCACTGACGCCAACCACTCATCGGTTTGTTGTTCCATGTCCCTCCACAACTCCTGCGCGGTGTGTGGTTTTTCCCCCAAACAGGAAAGTTTTAAAACTGCCTGCTGGCGTTTACCCATGGCTGTGCTGAAGTTGGTGGTGAATTTGTTACGCTGACTGGATGAGGAGGCGATAGAGGATGAGGAAGCAGAGTAGAAGGAGTTAGGAACAGGAGGAAAACTGAAGTGCCCTGCAATCCTCGGTGGTGGAAGGACATGCGCCAAACTGCTATCCGCCTCAGGCCCAGCCGCCACTACATTTACCCAGTGCGCTGTTAGGGAGATATAACGTCCCTGACCGTGCTTACTGGTCCACGTATCCGTAGTTAGGTGGACCTTGGCACAGATGGCGTTGCGCAGTGCACACCTGATTTTGTCCCCCACTTGGTTGTGCAGGGAAGGGATGGCTCGCCTGGAAAAGTAGTGGCGGCTGGGCACGACATACTGTGGGACAGCCAATGCCATCAGGCTTTTAAAACTCTGCGTATCCACCAGACGGAATGACAGCATTTCAAAGGCCAGTAATTTTGAAATGGTGGCATTCAGGGCCAGGGATCGCGGGTGGGTAGAGGGGTACTTCCTCTTACGCTCCAGTGTTTGGGAGATGGAGAGCTGAATGCTTCCATGGGACATTGTGGAGATGTTTGGTGACCCAGGTGGTAGTGTGGCTTGCCGGTCCTCTAATTGAGGGGTGGCAGGTGGCACTGTCACTACGGAGGTGGATGAAGAGGCAGAGAGGCCCGAGATTGATGCAGAAGAGGAAGCAGGAGGAGCCAGAGACCTTTCTTGGTTTTTGAGGTGTCTACTCCACTGCAGCTCGTGCTTTGCACTTAGATGCCTGGTCATGCAGGTTGTGCTCCGGTTGAGAACGTTTATGCCTCGCTTCAGGCTCTGATTACACAACGTGCAAACCACGCGTGTTTTGTCATCAGCACATTGTGTGAAGAACTGCCACGCTAGGGAACTCCTTGGACCTGGCTTTGGTGTGCTCGGTCCCTTGCTGCGTTGGGCAGTAGCAGGCGTACTGTCTAGGGGACGGACGCTCTGCTTTGGCACCCTGCTCCCTCTTCTGCTGTGCTGGTGGCTCTGTGCGACCACCACCTCTTCCTCCGAACTACACGGGTCACCTGCATGAGGTTGATTCCATGTCGGGTCGAGGACCTCATCGTCCTGCACATCATCTTCCACCCAGTCTTCACCACTGCCCTCCTTGTCGGTCTGCACAATTGCAAAAGCACCAGCAGTTGGCAACTGTGTTTCATCATCATCCAAGACGTGCTGTGATGGTCCCCCCATGTACTCATCTTGAAATATAAGTGGTTGGGCATCGGTGCACTCAATCTCTTCCCCTTCTGGGGCTGGGCTAGGTGGATGGCCCTGGGAACACATGCTAACAGACTCATCAAAAAGAAGAGACTGCTGCATGCTTTGGGGCTCAGACTGCTTGGCTGATTTGCAAGGGGGTGAGGTGAAAGACTGATGGTGGACATCGGCTGCAGGCGCCAACTCTGAACTTTCAGCACAAGACTGGTTGGAAAACAATGTGAAGGAACTGGAGGCACTGTCAGCAACCCAATCTACTACCGCCTGTTCTGCTCCTGGCCTCAACATTCTTAGAGCTGGATTAGGCCCGACCAAATACCGCTGCAGGCTCTGTCGGCTACTCGCACCTGAGAAAGGTGTTTCACTTGTGCGTGTAGCTGGCACAGATCGAGCACGTCCTCTTCCTGTAACAGGAGCTCCACCAGCAGCACCACGACCGCGGCCAGGTCCCTTATTTGACGTTTTCCTCAAATTTAGGGTCTTGCCCTAATTTTGAGAATTTTTAAATAAAAAAATAGTGTAATTTGGTGAAATAGGCAGAGATTCACCTATATATTTCTCTACCTATAGCAAGAAGCAGGAACCCAGCCCTAAACAATGTACTGCACAGACAGTATCTCACAGGGGACAGGTAGAGTGCTGGTGAAATGGGCAGAGATTCACCTATATATTTCTCTACCTATACCAAGAAGCAGGTAACCCAGCCCTAAACAATTGTACTGCACAGACAGTATATGACAGGGGACAGGTAGAGTGTGCTGGTGAAATGGGCAGAGATTCACCCATATATTTCTCTACCTAGAGCAAGAAGCAGGTAACCCAGCCCTAAACAATTGTACTGCACAGACAGTATATGACAGGGGACAGGTAGAGTGTGCTGGTGAAATGGGCAGAGATTCACCTATATATTTCTCAAATTTAGGGTCTTGCCCTAATTTTGAGAAATTTTAAATACAAAAATAGTGTAAGCTGGTGAAATAGGCAGAGATTCACCTATATATTTCTCTACCTATAGCAATAAGCAGGAAGCCAGCCCTAAACAATGTACTGCACAGACAGTATCTCACAGGGGACAGGTAGAGTGCTGGTGAAATGGGCAGAGATTCACCTATATATTTCTCTACCTATACCAAGAAGCAGGTAACCCAGCCCTAAACAATTGTACTGCACAGACAGTATATGACAGGGGACAGGTAGAGTGTGCTGGTGAAATGGGCAGAGATTCACCCATATATTTCTCTACCTAGAGCAAGAAGCAGGTAACCCAGCCCTAAACAATTGTACTGCACAGACAGTATATGACAGGGGACAGGTAGAGTGTGCTGGTGAAATGGGCAGAGATTCACCTATATATTTCTCTACCTATACCAAGAAGCAGGTAACTCAGCTCTAAACAATTGTACTGCACAGACAGTATATGACAGGGGACAGGTAGAGTGTGCTGGTGAAATGGGCAGAGATTCACCTATATATTTCTCTACCTATACCAAGAAGCCGGTAACCCAGCCCTAAACAATTGTACTGCACAGACAGTATATGACAGGGGACAGGTAGAGTGTGCTGGTGAAATGGGCAGAGATTCACCTATATATTTCTCTACCTAGAGCAGTGTTTCTCAATTCCAGTCCTCAGGCCCCCTCAACAGGTCAGGTTTTCAGGATTTCCATTATTTTGCACAGGTGATTTGATCAGTTTCACTGCCTTAGAAATCACCACAGCCTTTTCATCTGAGGGAAATCCTGAAAACCTGACTTGTTGGGGGGGCCTGAGGACTGGAATTGAGAAACACTGACCTAGAGCAAGAAGCGGGTAACCCAGCCCTAAACAATTGTACTGCACAGACAGTATATGACAGGGGACAGGTAGAGTGTGCTGGTGAAATGGGCAGAGATTCACCTATATATTTCTCTACCTATACCAAGAAGCAGGTAACCCAGCCCTAAACAATGTACTATATGAAGCAGATGTCACAGAAATCCAGAGTGTTGGTTTAGATTTCTGAAGCAGCATACACCTCACTGACACTGTCCCTCAAAATCCGGAGCCTGTCCCTACCATAGCTACACCAGACTGACGAGCGGCCCATAAACCATAAGATAATAATGATGTCAAAGAAATAAATAGTGCTTGGTTAGATTTCTGAAGCAGGATCAAACCTCACTGACACTGTCCCTAAGAATCATTCAGCAGCCTCTCCCTGTCATAACTAGAGCGGAGTTCTATGAATAAAGAATGCTTGTTTAGATGTATGAAGCAGGATCAAACCTCACTGACACTGTCCCTAAGCAGCAGAATTGGCAGCCTTTCCCTATCATAACTAAAGCTGAGTAACGATCTGTGCTGTGTGCCTCGATCTAATATAGAGGCTGGTCACATGCTGGGTCACATGCCATAAGTAGGCATGGCTGTGATCAGTTCCCAGTCACAGTTGTAAAACAAATGGCGATTGGCTGCCGTGCAGCGCGCCAAAACATACCCGAACTCTGACTTTTTCCAATTATTCGGGTTCGGGTTCGGGAGCAAAAAAAAACCAAAGTCCGTACCGAACCCGAACTTTACAGTTCGGGTTTGCTCAACCCTAATTATTTCTTCATTAGCCATCACTGCTTGGAGCTTATTTTGCATTCCCGCATTGAAGTTTCTATTATTTCGGATCACGCTCCACTCTGCTTACTGATGCGTGTGCCCTCATTACCGGTGAAATCCACTAATTGGAGGCTAAATGATTCCCTTATCTCGGATGAGATTGACTTGAAGGACTGATCTTTCTTTATATTTTAGGGAGAATGCTTCTCCTGAGATATCCCTGGGGGTACTCTGGGAAGCTCATAAGGCTCATATCCGTGGTAAGCTCATGGAGCTGGGCTCGAGGAGAAAGAGAGAAAGGAAGATTCAGCATACACAACTTGTTGAGGATATTGGTAAGCTAGAGAGGAGCCATAAATTATCTAATTCCCCCTCCATCTTTCATTCCCTCATGCAGAAACGGGAAGAGTTACAGGCCCTTTTTCATGTTGAGCACATCTCCCGGATGCGGCTAGTGTCCCAACGTTTCTATGAATGGGGTAACAAACCCAGCCGCCTCTTGGCCCGCTCACTCCACCAGAAAAAGTCAGCTTCACACATAGAAAAAATTAAATCACCTTCGGATACCCTGCTGTATAAAACTAGCGAAATTGCAAAGGAATTTTGCGATTTTTATCAGAAGCTCTATCATGTCAAGCACTCTAGTACTGAGGTGGTCAATAGGGATTCCCTTATTCAGGACTATCTCACTCAGGCTAAACTTTTGAAACTTCCCACCTCGGCGCTGGAGTCTTTGGAGGCTGAGTTCACTACCGCTGAGTTTGCGGTCACCTTTAAATCTATGGCTAGGCCCCGGGACCAGATGGTCTGACAGTGGCTTACTACTGTGCATTTGCGGACACCTTACTCCTGTTTTTGACATCTTATGCCAATTCGGCCTCTGCGGGCGTGGGCTTCCGTCCAGAGACTCTTCATGCACATATTACGGTGCTTCCTAAGCCCGGGAAGGACACGAGTTTATGTGGAAGCTACCGTCCGATCTCTCTATTGAATTTAGACGCCAAAATCTACGCCAAAGAGATCGCGATTAGACTTCTACCCCTGATCCCTTGTTGGGTCTCCAAAGACTAAACTGGTTTTATCCCAGGGAGGGAGGCAAGAGATAACTCTCTCCGTATGCTTTCTTTGATTTCCTATGTGCGAGGGCGCTCCCAGCCCACCCTTCTGCTGTCCACCGATGCGGAAAAAGCTTTTGATAGGGTGGATTGGGAGTACCTGATGTCCACACTATCACACCTTGGTTTAGGCCCTAATATGCTTTCAAGAATCTCTGCGCTTTACCACAATTAATGGCACTCTGAGTGAGTCTTTCACCTTGTATAATGGTACCCGACAGGGATTCGCCCTGTCCCCCATTTTATTTGCATTATCATTAGAACCTTTTCTGGCGACGGTACGCAACGACCCTAATATTCATGGCGTTTCTATCGGTTCGCGGGAACATAAATATGCGGCGTACGCAGACAACATTCTTTATTATGTTCAACAACCACTTGTTACCCTTCCTAATCTTATGGCGGCCTTTGCAAAATTCTGTGTTCTTTCTAATTTTAAAATTAATCTATCCAAATCCGAAATCCTGAATATCTCAGTCCCCCCTAGAACGGCGATGGCACTGAAATCCTTCTTTCCCTTTAGTTGGCAGTCCCACTCCCTAAAATACTTAGGAATATACCTCACTCCGACTCCCGCATCCCTGTTTTGGAAGAACTATATCCCATTACTTAATTCCGTTAGAGCAGACTTACAAAAGTGGACACAGCTGGCTAATTCCTGTTTGGGTCGTATTAGTGTGGTGAAAATTAATGTTTTGCCCAGATTGCTCCTTTTATTCCAGATGATTCCTTACAAGATCCCTCCTGGATTTTTTATTGAATTCGATGGTGTGTAGGTATGTGTGGAACCGTAGGCGATCTAGAATTGCTTCTCTCACATTAACCCAATCCAAACAAAGGGGTGGCCTCACGCTTCCGGACTTTAAACTTTTTAGCTATTGTTCTAAACCGCATTTCGGACTGTAAGTTTCACAAATCTTCGAAACTCTGGGTACAACTTGAAATGGATATGAGTGGGGTTGACCTGTTTCCACTCATCTGGATACCAAGTAAATTTCGTAAAGCTCCTCCCCACTACTTCACCACTCACAACGTCTACTTTTGCAATGTGGGACTCATTATGCAAACGTCAGAAGTGGCCTTATACTCCACTTATGCAGCTGACTGGCCATGACTATTTCCCGCCTGGGAATATGGATCCTACTTGCAGCAATTGGATCTCGGACACTCTCCTTTTGCTTCATCAAGTGACTTTGCCCCTTGGTATTCGCCCTTTATCAGATCTGATCCCGGCCACGCCAGTGTCATTCATGGATCAGTGGCGTTTGTTAAGTCTCTTCCTCACCCTCTTAGATCGGAATTGACTCCGGTGGAAAGTCTACTTGCTGGGGACCAACCCCCTATTTCATTTTTCTATAAAGCTTTGTTATCCCTACCTCCTGTTGCTCATCAGACGTTTTTGTCTAAATGGAAAGCGGAATTCCAAACTTCTTTATCAGAAATTCAACGTTCCACTATTTTACAGCTATCATATGTCTCGGCCATTTCTTCTAAAGCAGCGGAAGTCAATTACAAATTGCTAAGACTAAAAGTATATATAATATTGCGCAAACAAAATAGTGACGTGAATCTAGGCTGCCAACATAACAAAAAGGATGTTTTGTGAAGGATATGTGAATAAAAATGTAGCGCCCAATAAATGAGAAAAAGAACCCTTAAAAAAGGATCTCTAAAATACCAAAAAAAGAAAGAAAAACGACCCAGTGTTGGATAATCTTTCATCAGCTTTGGAAAATTGTGTAAAGTGTATAACCATGTGAGGTAAATATGTATACAATGAGTAAATAATTGTACCAAGTGCTTAGTGTGGGCACCAGGTCATATTATTTAGTCCAATGTTCTGGGACTTAAAGCCCTTCCTATAAAAAGGCCTCTAGTATAAATGTCCCAAAAGGGTGCACACTAGTGAGGACAATTAAGTGGTGAGTGAATGCATCAGCTGTTAACCAGCAAAGCTATGAGTGGATGGAGGAAACAGTTCCTTTTCACCAGGACGATAATGCATTAACAAATACAGTCCTGAGCTTACATAACACTCCTGCAACTTGCTTGAAAATTCAGAATATTGCAATTCCTTAACCTAAAATAAACAATAATGGTTTAAATCAAACAATAATAGTGGACAAAGTCCTGCAAAATAAGTCCCGTGTTGACAAATCAAAAGTGCCTATAAGACTGGCACACACACAACAAGTCCTTGTGAGTGATGTGAAGTAGGTGTATCTAGAACTTCTTCCAATTGTGAAATAGAGCAGATATCCTCAACCAGACAACTTTTCAGAGATAATCTCGATAAATAAAATGAGTGGGTACTCTTACCAGAGCAGTTGGACCCTCTACTCACCATACGGTGGGAGGGTCATCAAGGCTTGTACAGACCGATTGTCTGGATCCTGAAGTTGTCACTTGTATGTTCAAAGATGACTTGGTTATTCAAAGATATTATGCCAGACGTCTCACTGTCAGCAATGGCTCAAAACACATGCGGAAGAAGAAAAAATAGAGGTGCTCCTCATGGTGTAAAACTGGAGGCACTATGTACACGGATAGTGTACAGAACATCACTCAGAAATGTCATTTTCTGCTTGTGCGATTGGCTCAGTGATTTTCCCAAAACTCTGAACTAAGATACAAATCAGATATTGGGCATCCTCACTACACCTGTGTGATCTCTGATCTGTGTGTAGTTTTCCTGTTGGGAATCCTGGCGGGAAAATAGAGAACCTCCTTTTTTAACCACTTACTGACCGTCCACTGTATATGTACGTCCTCTTTTTAAAGATGGATATCTCGGTAACGGCAGCAGCTGCTGCCACAACCGAGGTATCCATCTTTTCAGTGGTCTCCGCAGCGGATTCGCCGCGAGATCGCCATTATCGGTGGCGGGAGAGGGTCCTGCCGCTCTCCCGCACCCTCCGCCGCTTACCGTAGCCGTCGGTAGCGGCACAGGAGATCGGGTGCTGCTGCCTAGTGTGTGAGGACTCGAGTGAGGGCAAGATGGCCCCCACCCGTCCTCATAGCTTTGCTGGGCGGAAGTGACGTCAAAACGTCAGTCCCGCCCAGCGTCTTAAAGAGACAATTTTTTTGTTGTCATTTTTTTAAATGACAAATTTTCCTTTTTTTCTTGCATTTAAGTCTAAATATGAGATCTGAGGTCTTTTTGACCCCAGATCTAATATTTAAGAGGACCTGTCATGCTTTTTTCTATTACAAGGGATGTTTACATTCCTTGTAATAGGAATAAAAGTGATACTTTTTTTTTTTTATTATTTCAGTGTAAAAAAATATAAAATCAATAATAATAAATAAGAAAACAAAAAAAAAAATATTTTAAAGCGCCCCGTCCCGACGAGCTTGCGCGCAGAAGCGAACGCATACGCGAGTAGCGCCTGCATATGAAAACGGTGTTCAAACCACACAAGTGAGGTATCGCCGCGATCGTTAGAGCGAGAGCAATAATTCTAGCCCTAGACCTACTCTGTAGCTCAAAAAATGCAACCTATAGAATTTTTTAAACGTCGCCTATCGAGATTTTTATGGGTAAAAGTTTGACGCCATGCCACGAGCGGGCGCAATTTTAAGCATGACATGTTGGGTATCATTTTACTCGGCGTAACATTATCTTTCACAATATATAAAGAAATTGGGCAAAATTTATTATTGTCTTATTTTTTAATTCAAAAAAAGTGCGCTTGTAAGACCGCTGCGCAAATACGGTGTGACAAAAAGTATTGCAATGACAGTCATTTTATTCTCTAGGGCAGTGATGGCAAACCTTGGCACCCCAGATGTTTTGAAACTACATTTCCCATGATGCTCATGCAGTCTGCAGTGTAGTTGAGCATCATGGGAAATGTAGTTCCAAAACATCTGGGGTGCCAAGGTTCGCCATCACTGCTCTAGGGTGTTAGAAAAAATATATATATCATTTTTGGGGGTTTTAAGTAATTTTCTAGCAAAAAAAAATGTTTTAGTCTTGTAAACGCCGAATCTGAAAAACACCTTCTGTCCTTAAGTGGTTAAACTGGCGGTTTTAAACCTGGCAGTTTTCCTATGGGGAAACACTGCAAGGGAGCATACACACGGCCGGGATTCCCGGCCAAAGCTCTCCCTACAGTTTTCCCAACGGGAAAACCTCTCGTGTGTACACAGGGAAAGTTACCGAGCAGGTTCTCGGTTTTCCCGTCGGGATTCCCGGCGGACTTTATACCGCCGGGAATCCCGTCGTGTGTACAGGGCTTTATTCTTTCTCTCCCTTTTTCTTTGTTACTCCCCAGCTTTTCCTCTCTCTTCCATGTAGTCTCTATTTTTATTCCTCTATTACTCCTTGGTGAGGGTGGGGGTGGGGGGAAAGGGATGAGAAGCAGTGCTGGGAGTAGTTCTGACCAGCCAACTTAGGTGCTCTTGATCAAGGTCATCTGTGTCTCTGGCTTCACTGTCTCATACTTTTTGGTGTCTCACAGCAGTGACACCTATGCCGAAATCAGGAGATATTGTCTACTTTAGCCCCTATCAATTCACATTCCTCACCAGTCAGCTGACCTCTAGTCTCTGCACCTCAGCCATGCCATGAACTGAATGCGTGGCTGCAAAGAGGGCTACAGGAACAGCCCAGCTGGGCGGACGAGAAAAGGCTGGTGAGAGTGGTGTGGGCTTCAGGAACTGCCCAGGATTCGGTGACCCCTGGCAAATCATCATTCGACCCCCGAGGGGGTCCCCGCCTCCAGGTTGAGTCTATGATTGGCAGTAATCCACAAATGCAGTTAGTCCATTATTGACAGCCACAAGTCCATAGTTCCTCAGGCTTGGGACCCTCTCCAGGAAAACCAATTAGGCTCCTATCCCCCCCCCCCCCCCACGCAGAGTAACAGGCTATATTTTGGAATTTATTCCCAGGCACTCTCTTCTTTAGGGGCTTGGGGCTAGCCCCTTTCATAGAATGCATTAAGATGAAAAACCCTGAGCGAGAAAGGGCGAACCTTGGCACCCCAGATGTTTTCGAACTACATTTACCATGTTGCTCATGCACTCTGCAGTGTAGTTGAGCATCATTGGAAATGTAGTTTCAAAACATCTGGGGTGCCAAGGTTCACCATCATTGCCCTAAACCTTTAAAAACACTTTAACCTTTCATCCAACCAATCAATTATTGCATTTGTTATTTTGAAAAGTCAATCTATTGGAAATGTAAGTGACACTTGTGGGTTTAACCAATTATTTTTCTGCATGTTAATTATTTATGCTCCGTGGTAACTGGATGTGGCAGTGGTATGTCCTTTGTCTAAATAGAAAGTTGGGAAGTTTGACTGACCTGGTACAAGTATAGAAATAAGCATTTCTAACTTTACTTTGACTTGTTCTGGTTTCATGACTCACAAAGTTTTTAAGGTCAGCAATGGCAGTCTCCATATTTTTCTCAGTACAGGTTCATTATAAAGGCGTCCTGAAAATGATATATTTCATTATTTCCAATTTCCTTACAATTGTAGTACACTTAACATTACATTTGATTTGAATATTTACTCATAAATTCAGAAGAATTAGATGCCTTATTTCATCTCTTAATATTATTTTCCACTTTGTCAAGTAGACCAGGTCACAGAATGTGAATGTAGCTTTAAGCCAAACAACAAGCATCAGCAAAACAAAACAGGTCCAGCATTAGGATGAGCCATACAGCGAGAAAAGCTATTGTCATTTGGGCCATTATTCAGTCCTGGCATAGAGGGTAACCAAAAGGGAGGGAGTGTGACCAGAGCTGGGGGGTTTCTAATTGTATTTCAGCAATGCTCTGTGCTTATAATGCTGATGCATTGGGTTCTTTAATAGAAAACACCCAGAACAATCAGAAAACTGTTATAAGCATTAAACCTATCTAAAAAATCCCTATTAGTCTAGTCATGTTAAAACATGCTCGCAAACACTCTACCTTATTTTGTGATGCGTCAGGCTCCATTACAATTACCTCGAACACAGGAACTTGTTTGCAGCTTGATTTTATGCATTAGCTTTTGCATAAAATGTTCTGCTGTTCTCTAGTAAAGTATCTGATCAGCCAATATAAAGCCACATATGTCACAACAGAAGACAACAGGATATTATTATTTTTTTTTTCACAATAACTTTTATTAATGAAAATGTTGCACATAGGAGATACATTGTACATAGTATTTGAACAGGGGTTCCAGAGATAACGTTTTACAGTAATGATCACTATTTGCTTTAATTAAGGATTCATGGACATTTCATGGAATAATACATTGTTCAAACATATGAGGTTCGAAGATTGCAGTGGGTGGTAGGTGGGGGTGAGGAGATGGGGAGGACGGGGGTAGGTAGGAAGGAGATGGAGGTGTTGGAGAAGGGATTGTTGGGGAGGGGGAGACAGGTGAAACAAAAAGCCGAGAATCAATATTTCAATTCAATTCGGATGCATATAGTAGGTTTGGTAGCTGGGTTGGTTTGTTACGAGCTCAGATGTAATATCTTCAGGTGTTCCAAAACAGGTTAGAGTATATGGGATAGGGTATACACCAGTGGTAACATTCAAAAGATTCAGGTTTTCAATAGTTGGTAGTCGTTGGTAGACAGGAATAATACCCACGATTGCCAGGTTTTGTGGTAATTGTTTGTGTTTTCTCTCTTCATGGCGACTAGTTCGTCCATTTTGTGCATATAATGTACTCTATCTAGCCAGTCTTTTATTGATGGGCATTTAGTAGACTTCCAGTGTAGGGGTATCAGTGTCTTTGCTGCCGTAAGTAGGTGTCTTGTTAGGGACTTTTTGTAGGAACTAATCGAAAGGTGATTAGTATGGATAAGGCATGCAGCAGCGTCGAGGTGAATACTTGTATTGGTGATTAATTTGATTAATCTAATGACTTGGGACCAAAAATTAGCTATTGGGGGGCACGACCACCAGATATGTAAAAATGTGCCAATTTCGCTTTTGCAACGCCAACATATGTCTGAGGTCGAAGGGAACCATTTTTTGATTTTTGAGGGAGTGACGTACCACTGGGTAAGAACTTTATAAGAAATTTCTTGGTATCTTGTGCTTAATGAGCACTTGTGTGCAAAAATATTGGCTCTTCTCCATTGTTCGTCACTCAGTGTGGTATTGAGCTCTTTTTCCCATTGGTCTTTATATTTATTGGGCGACTGTTCATTCATTTGAAGGAGCCAGGAGTAGGCAATTGAGGTTGTTTTTAGGATCTGGGTGCCTGACAAGCAAATTTGCTCCAGTTGGGAGAGTTTCCTACCATATGCCAATTTGTGTTTGCTGTTGATCAGAAAATTCTGAGTTTGGAAATAAAACCAGAATCCCGGAAACGATCCGCCTAATTCTGTTTTCAGAGTTTCAAGGGTTTTCATTTTATTGCCAGAAAGACAGTGTGTAGCTAAAAGTTTTCCTGTAGGCAGTGTTGATTTTGGAATGTGAATATTTTGGCCTGGTGGGAAGTCTGGGTTGTCGGTTATTGGGGTTAGGGGGCCTGGTATCGAAGCCAGGTTGTGTGTTGAGGCTATATTGTGCCACACTGAAAGTGTTGTAGCTATTAGCGGGTGTGTGGATCTGTTTTTAGATTTGGAGGTGTTGGTCCAGGGGTGGAAGGCGATTGTTTTAGCGTGTTGGGGTGTTTCTAATTGTACCCAATCTTTAGTTGATTGGTGGCAATGCCAGTCTATAAGTCTGGTTATATGTGCAGCCATATAGTATTTCTTGAAATCTGGGAGGCCGATTCCTCCATTTTGTTTGGGTTGTGTGAGTTGGGCAAAGCTGAGTCTTGGTTTCTTGCCTGCCCAGAGAAATTTTAATTGGGCACTGCGTAGTTTTGTGAAGAAAGATGCTGGTAGTTTGATGGGTAAGGCGTTAAAGTAGTACAATAGTCTTGGCAGAATCGTCATCTTTAGAATGGAGGCTCTACCAAACCAGCTAAAGAGTTTAGGGGACCATCTCTGTAGGTCTTTGGAGATGGATTGTAAAAGTGGAGAGAAGTTGGCGGAGTACAATTCATCTGTCGTGGGGGTTAGTTTTATTCCCAGGTATTTGAGGTTCCTTTGTTCCCATTTAAAGCTGTGGTTGGATTTTAGTAAGTCATATTCTTTACTTTCAAGGGACAGATTAAGTGCTTCGGATTTACTGTTGTTGATTTTGAAGTTGGAAACGTATCCAAAGGTATTACATTTTTTTAGGATGTTGGGCATAGATATGTGCGGCTTGGAGACAAAGAACAGTAAGTCATCCGCGTAGGCGGCAATCTTATATTCCCTATCTTGTATTTTAAACCCCCTGACATCAGGAGAGGAATTTATTGTTCTAATTAGGGGTTCTAATGAAAGAATAAATAATAGTGGGGATAGGGGGCATCCCTGACGTGTGCCGTTCTTGATGTCAATGGGGTCAGAGAAAGTGTTATTGACTTTAATTATGGCCCTAGGGTTCATATAGAGAGCACTAATCCAACTGAGCATACTACTCCCTAGACCCACATGTGCGCATGTGGCCGGATATTATTTAATGCTGTATTTTTAGACTGAACATAACATTGCATGCACTATAAGTACCTGAACAATCTTCCTACATTAGCAGATCGCCCTCACTGTGGGAATCATTGACCTTATTCCGTGGGTCGCTTATGTTGTTTGTAAGTAAAGCACAAAAATTGAAAGTTCAATTGCAATGCAAGTGTCATATACAGAACAAAAAGTAATTACAAGTATAATCAGCCTGAAGAATCTAATATTGTTCATCGCTAACACATGTACTGTACTTTGGCATGACCTGTTTTAGTAAACATCATAAATAAAATGCCTCCTTTTCATAGTTGCCAACATTATCGAAACATTTTAAGCAGGGCTGTGGAGTCGGAGTCGAGGAGTCGGAGTCGGGGGAAATTTTGGGTACCTGGAGTCGGAGTCGGCAAACAATGCACCGACTCCGACTCCGACTAAATTTAGATTGGAATAAAAAAAAAAAAGCAAGTTTAAATGTCCCAATTCACAAAAAGTTATAATTAATGACTTCTCTACTGTAAGAATAAAGACCAATGCATGCAGTGCCTCACGTAACCGCAAAACGAACACGTTAAGTGACCGTGAAGAAGCATGCTTTTCATGTGCTTCACTATATGGCACGCAACGCACAATTAGGAGCGGCAATACTTATACTTTCCATAGTGTTGTGTTCTGCTTTTACAGGGAACGCATGTTAGAGAACCAGTAAGTGTCCAAATAAAAAAATTCCAACAGGAGTTTTATAAAGCACTAAAAGAAGTTGAAAAGTATGATCGCTCATCAAAACTTACTGTTGAAGAAGCCATCCTTGTTTATCCAGAGATCGTTAGTGATGTGGCCAGAATAGTTACTGCAATGCCACCCACCCAAGTCAGTGTCGAAAGATTATTTTCAGCCCTAAAAATAATAAAGTCTGACTTAAGAGCCTCTATGAAAGAGGATCTGGCAGAGGCAATTCTCTTCCTTAGAACTCTACATTGAATTGATTTGCATTTGCTAAGCCTATAACTACATTTCAAGATTAATATAAACTAGGGCTGTGACTGATTAAAATTTTTGTGTTCGATTAATCGTTTTTTTTTTTAATCGATTAATCGACTAATTTCGATTAATTAACGCACATACAGATACAACTACTTTTAGCTGATCTCCTTGCATTGCAACTCTGCATTAGCCACTGGTAAATGTGGTGGGGGCAGTATGGGGGCAGATGTGTATATTCTTGCAGTATGGGGGCAGATGTGTATATTACAGCATCTGCCCCCATGCTGTAATATACACATCTGCCCCCATGCTGTAATGTACACATCTGACCCCATGCTGTAATGTACACATCTGCCCCCATACTGCAAGAATATACACATCTGCCCCCATACTGCAAGAATATACACATCTGCCCCCCATACTGCCCCCACCACATTTACCAGTGGCTAATGCAGAGTTGCAATGCAAGGAGATCAGCTAAAAGTAGTTGTGTGGCAGATGTGTACATTACAGCATGGGGCAGATGTGTATATTCTTGCAGTTTGGGGGCAGATGTGTATATTACAGCATGGGGGCAGATGTGTACATTACAGCATGGGGGCAGATGTGTACATTACAGCATGGGGGCAGATGTGTACATTACAGCATCTGCCTCCATGCTGTAATATACACATCTGCCCCCATGCTTTAATATACACATCTGCCTCCCATACTGCAAGAATATACACATCTGCCCCCATGCTTTAATATACACATCTGCCTCCCATACTGCAAGAATATACACATCTGCCCCCATGTGTACATTTCAGCATGGGGGCAGATGTGTATATTCTTGCAGTATGGGGGCAGATGTGTATATTACAGCATGGGGGCAGATGTGTACATTACAGCATGGGGGCAGATGTGTACATTACAGCATGGGGGCAGATGTGTACATTACAGCATGGGGGCAGATGTGTACATTACAGCATCTGCCCCCATGCTTTAATATACACATCTGTCCCCATACTCCAGGAATATATACATCTGCCCCATAATGTTACCACACACAGATGGTTGTCCTTTCTTACCTGACTATCAGGCAGGCAGACCCATCTGCAGAGTAGCCGATGGACACACGTGCGCAAGGGAAGAAGATACAAGCAGGCGGGCAGGTGATGATGACGTCAGCGCGCCGCGGCTCCGGAGCTAGGCCGAAGCCGCGGCCTTTCCTATGGGCGAGACCGCGGAGCTCACTCCGCGGATCGTCATCGATCAAAATAATTTTAATCGACCAAAGAAATTAACGATTAATCGACCAATTAATCGTTAATTTCCGCAGCCCTAATATAAACCATTTCTAGGTTTTACAGATTTTGTTTTTGGTTCATTATAGATAAGCTTTGTTTTTGTTCTAAAACAACCAAATAATGTGGTTTGTATTTTTGAACTGGTAAAGATCCTGTTCCTGATGTTTATGCCTGCTGCTACTATCCAGCCACTTGATTGTTTTCATTGTGTTTGCCTTTTGCTTAAACTGTGCAATACAGTAGACTGTTGGCTTCCCAGCCAGTAGTCCTGTGGTAGGTTGCGTTTCTTTCCCTCAAGGAATGTATAAAATACATTCGCATATTAATACAGAGGAGTCGGAGTCGGGGAGTCGGAGTCGGAAGTACATAAAACTGAGGAGTCGGAGTCGGAACATTTATCTACCGACTCCACAGCCCTGATTTTAAGGGACACTTTTTTGTCTGTAGGCGGAGTCTTATTATAATTTGAGGGTGGGGCATTCATTGTATCGCACGCTGCATTGAAAAGTGGGCGTGGTTTAAACTAAATATTAGGCGTGACTTAAATGAGGTGTGGTTAGAGTCTGAGATGAAAGAGAGGTGGAGGGATAAGGAAGGGAAGGATGGCAGAAGAAAGGAAGGGAGAAAGAGTGAGAGAGAAAGAAAGAGAGAGGGAGAAAAAAAGATAGGGAGGGAAGGAAAGAGAAAGAAAAAGAAAGGGGTGAGAAGGAAGGAAAGAAAGAGGGATGGAGGGACAGCAGGCCCAGATCCTACACCACAATAGCAATATGTTTATTCTAGAAAGTTTAACAATCAGCAGATAAAGATACTTCAAACACCATCCCGCCAGGCAGATCCCATCAAACAGACACAAGAGATGGTCAGCGACTGAAGAGGTGATACAGGAGATGGTCAGAGAGTGTGCAGACATGATAGAGGAGAGCAGACATGATACAAAACATGGTCAGAGAGGGTGTGGATATAATAGAGAAGCCGGTCAGAGAGGGTGCGGACATAATACAGGAGATGGACAGAGAGGGTGCGGACATGGGGCATGGTACAGGAGATGGTCAGACAGGGTGCGGACATGGTACAGGAGAAGGACAGAGAGGGTGCGGACATGGTACAGGAGGTGGTCAGAGAGGGAGCGGACATGGTACAGGAGATGGTCAGAGAGGGCCCGGATATGATTCAGGAGAGGGCAGACCTGCTACAGGAGATGGGGGTCAGAGATTGTGGACATGATAGAGATGGTCAGAGATTAAGGACACAGCTGACAGCACAGGGAGATAAGGACGTGTACAGAGAAGATGGGGGTGATAATCACCAGTCCTATCATGCCATGTCCCCTCCCAGTCGGTCCCTGCACTCCTCCATTCACCTGTCTCTGGGGGGTGCACCCACTGCATTCAGGGCAGCATCATGTGCATGCGCCCGCCTGAGCCCAAACGGCCGAGCTACTGGTTTCATGAAACAAAATGCTGCCAAGGACCGATGGGGGGTCGGCAGGTCGATCTCCACAGCCGATTTGACGAGGCAAATTTTAGCGCTTCAATAATCACGACATCATTGTTGATAAGGTGTCAGGATGATTGAAGAGCATTATTTCTATTATTACATTGTAATATAAAATGAAATAGTTCAACTCACCATAATGCCGAATCAGTGTCACTTGCCATGTCTCCTGCCACTAGAAGCAGCGTGTCACCTGCCATGTCTCATGTCACCAGATGCAGAGTATCACTTGCCACCAGATACAGCATATAACTTTTATTATTATTACCATCCTATGGCTTATCTACATATTTATCACGCACGCTTCCCTCTCTGGGCAGGGGGCTAAGAGTGTATGTATGGATGGAGAAGTTCTCTCTGAGAGGGCGGGGGGGTTGGGGTGCGCCAAACAGAGTTTTCCCCTGGGTGAAAGACTGTTTAGCTTCACCACAGACATGGGATGTACATAATTGTGGAGGACTACGTTTACCTGCAAGGAAAGAAAGAGGGATGGAGGGACAGCAGGCCCAGATCCTACAACACAATAGAATATGTTTATTCTAAAAGTGCCCATTTTGAAGGCTTGTATGCAAGTCACTGGGCATGTATCCATGCAAAAAAGTTAAAAAAAAAAATCATTTTTAAATGAGCAGTGATTTAATGATGCTTTTTTTCGAAAATGGGTTCTGCCGATCTTTCGTATAATGTATGGCCAGCATTAGTCTGCCTGTAAAGTGGCACATCTGTACAGTGTATAAAATCTGCTGCAGAAAAAATAACATTTATAAAGAAATATAAATAGACATTTTCTTTTAGTCTGTATGATGAAGCCACAATTTAATGCACTCGGGAACAAGACTAGAGATTTGTTTAATAAATTCTGGTGTCTGTTTCGTTGGCTTTGTATAAAAGTAACAGGTGCAGAAAAATTAGCCTTTGGGTGTTGGTGTTGCCTTCACTCCGTAACCCTATGGGTACTCTTGATGAAAGCAAAAATTGACCTTGCTGTCAAAAACTGAAATGATATGCCCTGGTCAAACAGGTGCAACACAATTAATCCTTGTGTGTTGGTGGTGCCTTCACATGGCCTTGCTGTAAAAAGATTTTATTACATGTCCTGGTCAAACAGGTGCGGAAAAATTGGTCCTTGGGTGTTAATTGTGCCCATGAAAGCTATACCAAAAAAAATCTTCTACAAAGCTAGGCAGCCTAGACAGTCTTGCAGAGGTTTCACATCCCAAAAACACTTAATCAGCGACATCGGCATCGGGCTAGATATCTGCTGCTAATCCAGGAATGATTAATTTTGATAAATGTTAGCCAGTCAACGAGGTCTGTGGACAGACGCGCTATTTTATCTGTCACAAAACCTCAGGCAGCACTGAATGCATGCGGAAGCATGCTGGATGCAGGGCAGCGTCGCAGCTCATTTGCATATTGGGCAAGTTCTGGCCAGTGGTCTATTCTCATGACCCAGCAACCCAGTGGATTGTTGACTGAAAAGCTCTTCATGTCTTTCTTCACCCCAAAATAATCTCCCACCATATGATGCAGACACTGCCTATAGTATATGAAAGCTGACAGCCCAGGGCGCCGAGGAATAAAAAAATATCGAAATGCATCACTGAGACAGCTTCCTTCTCTACTGCTCCTCTTTTGATCAACATAAGCCTCAAAGCTAGCTTTTTCATAAGACTGCAACCTACCAAAGTCTGGAAAGGCATTACATAAACTTCTCTTTAAGGTGTCCGAAAGATATTTCATCCTCTGCTCCCTCTGTGGGGATGGGATGAGTCCTGATACTTTCCCCATACCGGTGTTCAAGGGGGGTTGTCAACCAATAATGATCTTTCTCCTTGATGCCACAAATTGGGTCCTTTCACAGGTTTTAAAGAATAATGGAGCCCATGCACCGCAAGTTTGCAGAGGCATGAGAAGCAGAGTCCTCATGGTCACTAGGTTTCTGGAACTGCCTCCTCCCAGCCGTACTACTCTCAAGGGTTCTGGGGATTGAAAACCAGATCTTAAGGTTTGACGTATGTCTTCCTCTGCTTCAATGCCTCCAAAACTGCCAGAATCCCCCTCCTCCTCCCTCTCCTCTTGTGTGTTCTGTGGATTCACAAGAGTGGTGTCTGTATAAAGTGGGCCTTGAGAGGAAAGGAAGTCTTCCTCTTCCTCCCGCTGGTCTGCCTCAAGTGCCCTGTCCATAATGTCACGCAGAGTCTGCTTCAGCAGTAACATAAGATTGTGTCACTGTTTTACCATCCTTTTCACCTGCTCAAATGGTGACAGTACATTGCATGCATCCTTTATCAGCAGAAAAAAAAGCTGAGCCGCCCTGAGCCTGTTGTTGTGCCATACTCACACAGGTATTATTTGACAGCCTTCTGCTGCATGTGCAGCCACTGCAGCATTGCCAAAGTTGTGTTCCATCCGGTGGACATGTCACAAATCAGGTTTACGGGCTGGTGGAACTCCTGCTGAATTTCAGCCAACTGAACACTAGCTGTGTATGACCGTCTGAAATGGCTAAAGACTCTTCTGGCCTCCTTCAGATGATCTTGAAACCCTGTGTACCTGTATAAGAAATGCTGCACCACCAAATTGAGGACATGTGCCAGGCATGGCAAGTGTCAACTTTCCCTGTCAAAGAGTGGACAGGAGGTTTAGGCCATTATCACACACTACCATTCCTGGCTCAAGCTGGCATAGTGTGTACCACCTCTGGGCCTGCCCTGCTCCAGTACTGGTGGTTCATAGGACAATTCAGCAGGGAAGGGCATGGAGCAGGGGGAGGGAGTGGAGCTGAAAAATCTCACATCATCACCACCAGGAAAGGTGGTGGAAAAACCAGCTCCTGCATCCTTCCTAGTTTCAAACAGAGTTACTGTTGAACGAAACTGTTTTTGTGAACGAAATATAGCATCCCTGACAATGCTTGCTGTACCAGGCACCAGCAGTAACGTGGACCTTGCTGCTGACTGCCTAGCCCAACGATGCCACAACATTGCCTTCCACGTGATGGAACAGAGCTGGAATGGCCTTACATGCAAAGAAATAGCACATTCTGCAAATTCACGGAAGGGGGAAGAATCCACCAGATGGAAAGGCAGGGGTTGTGAAGATAGCAGCTTGGACAAGCTGGCGTTTAGACACTGGGCATGTGGGTGGCAGTGACGGTATTTTTTTTTTCTCTGCAGCAGCTGGGCCAGAGAAATTTGGTTGCTATACGCTACAGATGGTGGTGTGCTCCTGGCAGACATCCCTTCACTATACCATCATCACAATCAGTGAAGGCTGCTGAGAGGTCATAGAGATATAGTGGGGGTAGACCTGAAAGTTGAGGAGCGAGGAGGAGAAGAATTGTGTCTCTTTGTGTGGCTTTCAGATGCTTTTGCCAATGGGAAGAGTGGGGGCAGGTTAAATGCCTTGTCAAGCATGTGGTAGCCAAATGGCTGGTGTTTTTGTCACGCTTGATCTGCTTGAGCCAAGGTTTAAAAATTGCAACAGTGCGATCGGCTGCACATGTGCTAAAAAAGGCCCAGACAGCTGAGCTGTGGGATGTGGGTCGGGAGAGAACAGCGCCATAATCTGATGGAATAGGGTAGCTGCTCTCTACTCTTCCATGATATCTGCCTATGGAAGACATCCTGCATCGTTAATATTGTGCCTCACCCTCACTTTCTTCCTCTGCTCTATCCGGCACCCAAGTCACATCAGTGACCTCATGATCATCATCCCCTCCATCCTCATCATCACTGGAGCTAACTTGGGAACACAGTGCTACTGGGGAAACATGACTGCCAATTTGTTGTTTATCAGTGTTCTCCCCTCTCTGTGGGCTCATGTTCCTATCTTGCTCAACCTCAGAGTCAGAACCAACATATGAATCAAGTAATGCCTGTGCATCGTCGAGAACCAAGAGGCTGACGCTGTGTTCAAATAACTTAGCTAACTCCTCCATGCATGATGCTGGGGCTATGGCAGGAGTAGCTGTGGACAAAGAGGCAGAATAAGGGGGGGCTATTACCCACATGCAATAGAGACAAGGAAATGTGTAATTTGGTGCACTTTAACCAGTGAAAAGTGATGTTTGGTGCACTTTAAAGCGGTTCTCCACCCTAAAGTGGAGTCCCGCTGATCGGAACCCTCCCCCCCTCCGGTGTCACATTTGACACCTTTCAGGGGGGAGGGGGGTGCAGATACCTGTCTAAAGACAGGTATTTGCACCCACTTCCGACCACACGCTACGGGCAAAAGACGGGTTTTTCTGACTTCCCGTCTGTCGCCCGTTGTGTGCTGGGAACACTCGGCTCCCAGCACACAGCGTGTGAGCCAATCGGCGGGCGCAGCGCGACTCACGCATGCGCCGTAGGGAACCGGGCAGTGAAGCCGCAGCGCTTCACTTCCTGGTTCCCTCAGCGTGGATGGCGGGGGGAGCAGCAGAGAGACGAGCGATCGCTCGTGCTCTGCTGCGATCAGCGCTGGACTCCAGGACAGGTAAGTGTCCTAATATTAAAAGTCAGCAGCTGCAGTATTTGTAGCTGCTGGCTTTTAATATTTTTTCCCCGTGGCACATCCGCTTTAACTTGAGGACTGCCGCTTACAGAAATTTCATAGCTATAAAAAATAAATAAATAGGGGGTACAATTGTGGCTCACAATTTCAAAAAAGGGGGCAGGAACGGGATAAAATAAGCTGAAAAGAGAAAGATAACCGCTCAGGGAAACCGAAGAGCCACTATCCTTGGATCCGAACCTTGGGTGCAGGCAATGCAATAGTAATGCAGGCTTGAGGAAAGAAGATTGGGACAGCCGCACTCCAAAAAAATCCTGGTTTATTAAAAGTTGATCACAAAACAACATGCCACGGCCAAAAAACAGAAAAAAGCTGACGTTTCGCACTATGACTCTGTGCTTATTCATAGCTAATATACAATCTGACACAAAGAAAATATATACTCTCTACCAAACATTGAAAAAAGGAGGTCCTGAAAACAAATCAATTAGCTGATCAGTTAATCAGAAACTCCTGTGAGTGTGGGCATATCCCAACAAACAACCAAAAAGTGTCCCATACACGCCCACCACAAACCTGCAATCGCCAAAATGGTGTGATTATGTGTGCATATGTTAACCCTAAAAGGTCATGTGGTGTTGGCTCTAAATAAACATGTGCTGTTTGCACAAAACATGAAAAAATTTAAAAAAAAAACAGAGAAGAATGTGAAAAAAGTGTTTGGTAGAGAGTATATATTTTCTTTGTGTCAGATTGTATATTAGCTATGAATAAGCACTGAGTCATAGTGCGAAACGTCAGCTTTTTTCTGTTTTTTGGCCGTGGCATGTTGTTTTGTGATCAACTTTTAATAAACCAGGATTTTTTTGGAGTGCGGCTGTCCCAATCTTCTTTCCTCAAGCCGGGATAAAATAAGCACTGACACACTTCAATATACTGCAGTAAAATTGCACTGACGCACTACGATATACTACAGTAAAACTGCACTGATGCACAACAATATGCTGCAGTAAAACTGCACCGAAGTACGTCAATCTACTGCAGTAAAACTGCACTAACGCACTACAATATACTTCAGTAAAACTGCACTGACGCACTACAATATACTGCAGTAAAACTGCGCTGACACACTACACTAACACCATTTTAATATACTGCAATAAAACTGCACTGACGTATTTCAATATACAGCAGTAAAACTGTCCTGACACACTACACTGACATTGCAGTAAAACTGCACGGATGCACTATGCTGACGCTACATTATCACTATATTCACACTACACTGACACTCTACACTCACAATAGCACACTATAGCCCACTAACTCGCTAGTGGCAATGAACAGAGCCCTGTTTTATCTATCTCCACTCCAATATCACACTGCAAATGGCTCCTCTGGGAGGGAAACTTTTATAGCGTGGGATGGGTCGAAGAGCCATGATTGGCCTAAGCCATCATGACCTTTTCCAATCATGGCTGTGACAGTGTTCTGTGCCCTGATTGGGCAAAGCCTTCATTGCTTCAGCCAATCAGGGCTTAGACTGCACTGTGCAGAGTTTATTGTGGGGCGTTCGGCAGGCCGATAAAACGGTCTAACGCTCTGCCAATTTCAGGGCTGAACCATTCGCCCAACACTAGTTTGGATATGTCTACTAACTTTGCACATCTATAGCCAGATTCACATATGGCGGCGTATCTTTATGCCGGCGTAGCACATCCCATTTGCACCACGCCGACGTAACATAGTGAGGCAAGTACTGTATTCACAAAGCACTTGCTCCCTAAGTTACGTCAGCGTAGCGCAAATGGCCCGCCGTAACCCCCGCCTAATTCAAAGTAGGCATGAAGTGGGCGGGCTTCATTTAAATTAACCATGACCCCATGTAAATGAGGGCCGTTGGTACGGCGCATGCGCGCGCATGCTCAGAATCACGTCGCAAATACTCATTGCTTTCGACGTGAACATAACCTACGTCCAGCCGCCTTATGTAAACAGCGTATCGGGCGCAAGTACGTTCGTGAATCGGCGTATCTAGGTAATTTGCATATTCGACGTGTAAATCCACGTACACGCCCCTAGCGGCCAGCGAAAATATGCACATAAGATACAACAGCGTAGGAGACTTACGCCGGTCGTATCTTAGCCAAATTTAAGCGTATCTGGTTTCCAGAATACGCTTAAATATACGACGGCGCGCATTCGGACTTACGACGGCGTATCTACTGATACGCCGTCGTAAGTCTTTTTGAATCCGGCTACTAGAGTTTGCAATATTTTACCACTCATCTTTGAAGAACTGCTTAAGTTCAGTTAAATTTGATGGTGACCATTTATGGACTGCGGTCTTCAAGTCATTCCACAAATTTTAAATGGGGTTACTAGGGTGATTAAAGAGTAGATCTTCTTAGATCACCTCTATGGCCGTGGAGGACCGGAGAGACGTTCCAGTCCAGTGTGGAAGTAAACAATGTTTTTTGCTTTTTTTTTAAAGCAAAAGATCAAAAAATGTTTTTAATCTTTTGCTTTTAAAGGTAAAGAAGAGATTTGGGGTCTTTTTGACCCCAGGTCTCTCCATAAAGAGGACCTGCCATCCTTCTTTCTATTACAAGGTATGATTACATTCCTTATAATAGGAATAAAAGTTATAAAAAAAATATTAATTAAAGGAACAGTGTAAAAATAAAATAAATAAGGAAAATACATTTTTTTAAGGGTCCCCATCTTTTCGTGCTCGTGTGCAGAAGCGAACGCAAATGTAAGTCATGCACGCATTTGTAAACTGTGTTCGCACCACACATGTGGGGTATCACAGTGAATGTAAGAGAGAGAGCAATAATTCTAGCACTGGACCTCCTCTGTAACTCTAAACAGGTAACCTGTAGAGGCGTTTAAAATGTTGTCTATGGAGATTTTTAAGTACCGTAGTTTGTCGCCATTCCAGGAGCATGCACAATTTAAAAGCGTGAGATGTTAGGTATCTATTTTCTTGGTGTAACATCCTCTTTCATACTATACTAAAAAATTGGGATAAACTTTACGTTTTTTTTTTTTCATTTGTGAAAGTGTGTTTAAATTGCGTTTGAAAAATTGCTGCGCAAATACCGTGTGACATAAAAATTGCAACGATCGCCATTTAATTCCCTAGGGTCTCTGCTAATATATATATATATATATATATATATATATATATATATATATATATATATAATGTTTGGGGGGTTCTGAGTAATTTTCTCCTGAAAAGTGATGAGTTTAAAAGAAATGCCAGAATTGGCCTGGTATGAAAGTGGTAAAAATGTATTTTTTCCCCAAATTGCATTTGAAAACTGCTGCGCAAATACCATGTGACATAAAAAAAATTGCAATGATCGCCACTTTATTCCCTAGGGCCTCTGCTATATATATATATATATATATATATATATATAGTTTGGGGGTTATATGTAATATTCTAGCAAAAAAATAAGAAAAAACTTGGTCTTCAAGTTTATATGTATGTATTTGTTGTGAGAGCCCCCTTCCATTCTTATCCATGTCACACAGCACATGACAAAGACCTGCAGACTCAGCACCCTTCTCCTGTACATTTCCCACCGTCCAGAGATCACATTCTTCTTAGCAACGTGACCAGCTCCCGCCCAGTCCTCCTCCCTTTTCCAAAATGGCGACCCTGCCCCCCTTTGTAACGTAAATATCGCCAATAGACGGGAGAAAAGCAAAGACCGCCCAGATCCAAGATGGCGTCGCCCATGAGGGCAATGATGTTGGGAAGCCGAGCGCTGAGATGTCTGCGGGTCATCGGGCTACAGAGGAGCTACGTCACAGCCAGTGACAGGAGGGGTGAGGAGACGGCAGACGAGGGAGAGAGGACGGGGCCGGTGGTTGGTGGAGGAGGACAGAGGGGAGACTGCCGACTTGTGGCCGCTGATAGATGGAAGGCTGAGATAAGGCAGAGCGCGCTGTATACAGAGGGCTCTGTCCTGGTCACAGGTCCCTGGATAGGCCCCTAGTGTCCCTTCTATCCGGAGAGGGAGTCCCTTCTTATATATATGTAATGTCACTAGTATATCCACATGACACGTGACTTCCAGAGCTCTTTGTGGATGAGGTTATATCTATTTGTGTGGTTTAGACTTTTCGCTTTAAACTTAAAAAAAATAGAAACCTGGCAATCGAGTTGTCGTTCTAAAAAGGACCCGTCTGACCTCCGGGAGGGAGCAGCAATTATTCCTCTTATTATTACATATAAGAAGAAGTGAGCCCCTTCCAGAACAGGAAAGGTCAGGAATGTAAGTACACTAGATTATCAAAAGTATTGGGACACCTGACTTTACACGCACATTAAAGTGGTTGTAAACCCTTACAGACCACTTTGACCTACAGGTAAGCCTAGATTAAGGCTTACCTGTAGATGCAAGAAATATCTCCTAAACTGATATGTGCCAAAAAGACAGGCAGCGATGTCTACGGTGCAGGCGCACTGAGCGTGCCGTGACTGGCGGCTCCAGCGATAGGGTTACCACCTGTCCGGGATTCACCCGGACAGTTCGGGTTTGGAATCATGTGTCCAGGTTTCAGAGTACCTGAAACCCGGACACATTATTTAGACTGGACTATGGCTCCCCAGCAGGGTTGCTGCCTGCAGTCGGCTAAGCTGAGAGTGTCTGTTACACTCTTTCACACTGCCCAAAGCCATCACTAAAAAATACAGAGAGGAGAGAGGGCTTAATCTGCACCTCCTTTCTCCCACTCTACCCCTCTTTGTCTGCCCACACTCCAATCCCCGGCGCTGTGCCTCAAAAAAGAAATCGGGGGGCCGGAAATTGGAAGTCTAGCAGCCTCCGATACATCTGAATGAGACGTGCTCACTGTCTGTGACTGAAGTCTCCCCCCTTCTCTCTCCTGCCTCTGAGTGAGTACACTAATGCTGTGTACACACGATCGCATTTCCGTCGGAATTCCGATGAAGCTGACTTTCATCAGTCTTGCCTACACACCATCAGACTAAATTCCGACCATCCAAAACGTGGTGACGTAAAACACTACGACGAGCTGAAAAAAGTGAAGTTCAATGCTGAGCATGCATTGACTTGATTCTGCGCATGCATGGATTTTTTTCCGATAGAGTTCCACACAGATGATCGGAATTTCCTATTGTTTATTTTTTTCCATCGGAAAATTTTAAAACATGTTCTATGTTTTTACACCGATGGGAAAAAAGTCCGATGGGGCCCACACACGATCGTTTTTTTTTAATGAAAAAAGACCATCTGACTTTTTTTCATCGGAAAAAGCGATCGTGTGTACACGGCATAAGGTAACTCATAGTTCTCAGAGTTCAGTGTTCCCCCTTACAACAGAGTCCTCTTTGTACATCAGAGTTCTCAGTGTCCCCCCTTAAATCAGAGTTCCCAGAGCAACCCTTACATTAGAGTCCCCAGAGTTCTCCCTTACATCAGAGTCTCCCCTTTACAGTGAAAGAAATGTGATTAGAAATGTTATTTAATAGCAAAATATATGTTCAGGTTTCAGCTAAAATGTTCAGGTTTGATTTGAATAAAAGGTGGCAACCCTATCCCGCGCCCATGCACGGGAGTGACGTCATCACGGCTCCAGGCAAATCACAGCGCCGGAGCCGCGACACCCGGAAGTCACTCCAGGAGAGAGGAGGGGAACGAGGACCGCTGTGGGGGCTTCGATCTCAGGTAAGTAATTCATAATGAGCTAGTATGCTATGAATACTAGCTCATTATGCCTTTGTCTTGCAGGGTGTGTTTTTTTTTTTTTTTTTTTTTCAGAAGGTTTACTTCCTCTTTAAAGTGGTTGTAAACCCACTATTTGGACTTTTACCTACAGGTAAGCCTACAACATGGCTTACCTGTAGGTAAGGATAATATCTCCTAAACCTGCACGGTTTAGGAGATATTACCCCCGCAATGCGGGCGGCGCATGCGCAGGGGGGACTCCACGGCTGAAGGACCGGCATCGCCGGACCCTGCCGATTTTAAATCTCCCGCGCGCACGCGCGGGAGTGACGTCATCGCCGCTCCAGCCAATCACAGCGCTGGAGCGGCGATACCCGGAAGACACGCCGGAGCAAGATGACATCCTGCTCGGCGTGGACCAGGTAAGTGGTACACACCTCGTTCCGAGGTAAGTATTTCATAATAGGCTAGTATGCGATGCATACTAGCCTATTATGCCTTTTGCATTGCAGGTTTGGGGGGAAAAAAAAAAAGTTTATGCGGTTTACAACCGCTTTAATGGCATGCCAGTCTTGGTCTATAGGGTTCAATATTGAGTTGGCCCACCTTTGCAGCTATAACGGCTTTAACTCTTCTGGGAAGGCTGTCCAGTAGGTTTAGGAGTGTGTCTATGGGAATGTTTGACCATTCTTCCAGAAGCGCTTTATGAGGTCAGGCTCTGATGTTGGACGAAAAAGCCTGGCTGGCAGTCTCCACTCTAATTCATCCCAAAGGTGTTCTGTCGGGTTAGAAAGTAAGGATACTAATTAGAGGTCGACCGATATGGGTTTTTCTCTGGCCGATGCCGATATTTAGAAATCGCCGCGGCCGATTTATGATGCTGATTTTTCAGGCGCTTTTGGGCTAAACAGTAAAGTTAGCCCATATTTTTTTTTTTTTTTTCGTCCAAAAGTTTTCATTACCTGTTTTTGTGAATATAAATAAATAAATATATATATATATATATATATATATATATATATATATATATATATATATATATATATATATATATATATATATATATTTCGCATTCACAAAAACAGGTAATGAAAACTTTTGGACGAAAAAAAAATATGGGCTAACTTTACTGCTTAGTTATTTTTTATTTTATTTGTTAAAGTATATTTTTTCCCAAAAAAGTTTGTCTGAAAGACCGCTGCGCAAATACCATGTAACATTAAATATTGCAGCAATCGCCATTTTATTTCCTAGGGTCCCTGCTAAAAAAAAATATATAATGTTTGTGGGTTCCAAGTGATTTTCTAGCAGAAAATACAGGATTTTTACTTGTATGCAACAGTGTCAAAAAAGATTTAGCCTTTAAATGGTTAAACTGAGAACTCTCCTACACGGAGTTCAATTCATTGACAAGTAGCAACATTGTATCTCTTTTCTCAAAACTTGGCAGTCTGCCCAGGAGAGAGAAGTCTTCTATGGCAAACTTCAGGCAACTTGCATTGACTTCTATTACAGAAGCTTTTTGCAAGTCGTGGTGCTAAAGTTTAAATCGGCTTTTTTTAAAGCACAAATCAGCCGATGCCGATTAATTAAAAAACGCCAAATATCGGTCGACCTCTAATACTAATGCGCAAGCCAACAATAACAAAAGGGGGCTAATGAGTAGCTTCCAACATAAAAGGTGTTCTCATGCTGCGATAATAAAAAAGCAGAAAAATGTGGCGCTTACTCGATACTAATTGATACTAAATAATCAGAGCTAATAATAATAAACCTACTAAAGTGCAATATTTAAGGAAGAAATTCTTCATAAGATGTGCAAAAAAGCTGTTCAATATGTGCAAAAAAGTTCTTCGAAGATAACAAAAATAATGTTCAGTCAGAAAAACAAAGTTTATAGAGTAAAGTGCATGTGCATAAAGCAATGGAATCCAATTCATCCCAGTATTTCCACCATCCAAAGTGCGCTAATGGTTTGCCCCAGCCTCTCACCTCATATGAAGACCCCTACAGGTCAAGTCAAGCCTCCAAAGCAATCAATTGATATCCAAGACCATATAACGTTGACTTATGCCGGCCATACACGGTTCGAATTTCCAAAATCGTATCAAAGAATTTTCGCACCGTTAGTGGGCTGCAGCAACAGCCGATTTTCGTGCGGCAGACAAATTTTGAGTAATCCGACATGTTGGAAATTTTTTGAAAAACAAACGATTTTCTGATCAATGATGGGAGAATTGTGGGAGAAATGTAATAGAAAAAAAAATGCGCATGTGCAAGAAAAGAATATTCCCGGCCACAAAAATTATTTTCTGTAGCAACATGAAGGTTTGGTTAGTCGAATTTGGAAAATCAATGGTGGCATCATCGGATCACACAAAAAAACGTTCTGATTTTTGAAAAGAAAATTACCGTAGTTCGAAATTTGACCGTGTATGGCCTACTTTAAAGATCTGTTTCCAAGCTCCTCAAGTGTAGATTACACGCAATGAAAGAAGGGGGGGGGGGGGCTCCATGGTGTAGTAATCCAAAATAATTTATTTAACAAGTAGTAACTCGCAGTTAAAAATTGCGCAGTTCAGCTTCAAACACAGGGATACTTCCGGTCTCGGCTGCAATACTGTCGGCTTGAGCCCAGTCAAGTTCCTCCACCCCAACCTCGCTCATACATGTCTTTTATGGACCTTGCTTTGTGCACTGGTCCAAATCACTTGGTGGATGGGAATTATGGTGAGGTGGTTGTTTTTTCCAAGGTTTTTCCGGACAATTTTATACGCTCAACTTTGTGGAAACAGTTTGGGGATGGCCCCAATATGACTGCGCACCAGTGCACAAAGCAAGGGTCATAAAGACATGTATTGAGTTGAGTTTGGGGTGGAGAAACTTGACTGGCTTGCACAGAGTCCTGACCTCCACCCAATAGAGCACCTTTTGCATGAATTAGAACAGCGACTGCAAACCAGGCCTACATGAGTGCCTGACCTCACAAATGTTCTTTTGGAAGAATAGTCAAACATTTTATGTTGGAAGCTACTCATTAGCCCCCTTTTGTTATTGTTGGTTTGCGCATTAGTATCCTTACTTTCTAACCCGACAGAACACCTTTGGGATGAATTAGAGTGGAGACTGCCAGCCAGGCTTTTTCGTCCAACATCATAGCCTGACCTCATAAAGCGCTTCTGGAAGAATGGTCAAACATTCACATAGACACACTCCTAAACCTTGTGGACAGCCTTCCCAGAAGAGTTGAAGCTGTAAAGGGTGGGCCAATATTGAACCCTATGGACTAAAACTGGGATGCCATTAAAAATGTGCATCTAAAGGCAGGTGTCCCAATACTTTGGTAAGATAGTCTATGTTAGAGAGGTGTCTTGGTGGTGTAGGAGAGTAGAGAGTATGACAGTGGGCAGTATGTACAGAAGAGGGGTGTGGAGGGTATGACAGTGGGCTGTATATGCAGGAAAGCAGTGCAGAGGGTATGGCAGCAGGCTGTATGGGCAGGAGAGGGGTGAGGAGGGTATGGCTGCAAGTATGTGTAGGGGTAGCAGGCAGTGGGTATAACTGCGGGCAGCAGAAAGACCAATGTGTGTATGCTGGAGGTGGATATCGCTGTGTGTGTGTGTGTGCGCCAAAGATGGATATCACTGGGAAAAGACCAATGTGTGTGCGTGCGCCAGAGGTGGGGTATCGCTGAACAACAACTTGAAAGAGGCTGATTTTTACAGAGGCCAAGTGAAAGTAAAACAAAGCCCTTGTTTATGCTTGATGTAAAAATAAGCAGCCAAGATGCATCTTTGCTGCCCCCCACATTAACTGGTTGCAGACCACCTGACACTTTTTTTTTGTGGGGTACCCCACACATCCATAACCGACCTTTAAGCATGCAGTCTGGCAGGCCAGGAAAGGGGGGGGGTGCCTCATGCCCTTAACATGGGGGGGGGGTGCTTTGTGGTAAGGCCTCCGGGCCTGAATGGTGGTTGTGGGGGTCTGCGGGCGAGGGGGATATTGGAATCTGGTTGCCCCCTTTAACAAGGGGACCCCCAGCTCCTTGCTCCCCTGTGTGAAAGAGTATGGGGTGAGTTCATAGTACCCCTACTCATTCACCAAAAAATAAATAAAAACAAATAGGTAGATTCACAAAGAGTTAGGCCGGCTTATCAGTAGATTAGCCGACCTAACTCTGAATCTACGCCGGCGTTTGTTTAAGTGTATTCTCTAACAGATACACTTGAAAAAAAGCTAAGATAGAACGGCGCAAGCCGGCCTATCTTAGCTTGCAATGTTTCTGATGGCCGCTAGAATCGCTTCCATTGCGGCCGGCGTAGATTATGTAAATGAGGGGATACGCCGATTCACGAACGTACGCCAGGCCTACACCGTCGCATTACGTCGTTTCCGTAAGGCCTTAGGCGGCCTAAAGTTATTCCACCTATGAGGTGGAATAACAATGTTAAAGTATGGCCGCCGTTCCCGCCGCTAGGTTGGAAATTTTTGCGTAAGTCGTCTGCGAATCGGGAGTTAAGTCGTTTACGTCCGCGTCAAAATCAATAGGCCCGTACGGCCTACTTAGCCGCAATGCGCACTGGGAAATGTAGTCGCCCGGTGCATGCGCAGTGTCGAAAAACGTGAGGTCAAGCCTCATTTCCATACAACACGCCCCCCTCCAAGTCATTTGAATTAGGCGCCCTTACGCCCGCTCGTTTTAGGCTACACCGCCGTAGATTAGCAGGTAAGTAGATTGTGAATCACTACTAGCCTAACTAATTTACGGTGGTGTAGCCTAAAAAGGCTAGGCCGCCCTAAAGTTAGGCCAATGTACGTGAATCTACCTAGGAGACCGTTTTTGACAAGTCCTTTGTTTTTTTTATAATGTCCTTTGGTGTAGATCAGTGTTTCTCAATTCCAGTCCTCGGGCCCCCCCAACAGGTCAGGTTTTCAGGATTTCCATTATTTTGCACAGGTAATTTGATCAGTTTCACTGCCTTACTAAGGCAGTGAAACTGATCAAATCACCTGTGCAAAATAATGGAAATCCTGAAAACCTGACCTGTTGGGGGGGCACGAGGACCGTAATGTGAGGCTTTCTCCCTGGTGTAGAGAAAGCCTCTTGAGGGGGCGAGCAGGAGGGTCAGGACACTCTCTACTTTGCAGATAGAGAAAGGAGCTGTGTGTTAGTGGGCGTCCTTACACTCCCGCTCACCCCCTCAAGAGGCTTTCCCCACACCAGGGAGAAAGCCTCGCACTACTGTGTGGAGTTACAGACAGAAGAACAGGAAGTGAGGATTTCTCAGAAAAAAAAAGGACATTTAAAAGCAAAATGGAAGGATGAGGTAAAGGAAGCTATTTAGGGAAACAATTGTACCTTTACAACCCCTTTAGTTTTACTGTTGTAGAATGTTTCTATATTACTGGTGTAATTTACATGTACACTACTCTATTATGTCAATAAACATTCCTTCTTTTAACCACTTCATTACTGGGCACTTAAACCCCCTTCCTGCCCAGACCAATTTTCAGCGCTGACGCATTTTGAATGACAATTGCGCGGTCATACACTGTACCCAAATTATATTTTTAACATTTTTTTTCCCACAGAGCTTTATTTTGGTTTTATTTGATCATCTCTGTGATTTTTTTTTTTTTTTTTGCGCTATAAACAAAAAAAAAACATTTTTTACTTTTTGTTATAATATCCAATTTTTTTTAAAAAAAAATATATTTTTTTCCTCAGTTTAGGCTGATACGTATTCTTTTACATATTTTTGTTAAAAAAAAACACAATAAGCGTATATTTATTGGTTTGCACAAAATGTTACAAAATAGGGGATAGATTTATGAATTTTTTTTTTTTTTTTTTCTCTAGTAAAGGCGGCGATGTGCAATTTTTTTTATTTTTATTTTTTTTGTTAGGCCTGCAATATTGCGGCGGACATATCAGACACTTTTGACACTATTTTGGGAGCATTCACATTTGATACAGCGATCGGTGCTATAAAAGTGCATTGATTACAGTATAAATGTGACTGGCAGGGAAGGGGTTAACACTAGGGGGTGAGGATGGGGTTAAATGTATTCCCTGGATGTGATTCTTACTGTGTGTGTGTGTGTGTGTGTGTGTGTGTGTGTGGAGGGGACTGACTGGGGGAGGTGACCGATGCTGTGTCCCCATGTACAAGGGACACAGCATCGGTCTCTTCTCTCCCTGACAGGACGTGGAGCTCTATGTTTACACACAGAGCTCCATGTCCCTGCTGTCACTGCCAAACGCGGGTACCTGGCGGACATTGCGGGTGCCAGGCACATGCATCGCACGGGCACAGTTTTTCCCCGCTGCACACCCCCAGTGGCGTGCACAGGGAATGCAAATAAAAGGACGTCCAGGGACGTCCACCCGGCAGTTGAAAGACGTCCACAGTGCGGGTCTCAAGTGGTTAAAGAAAAAAAGTCGCTGGCTCCCGTTGTCTGACAGTTCTTAAATAACTAAGGGTCAGAGCTATCTGGTGATGTCACTGGTGGCCTGGCCACTTTGTGACATCCTCGACATGTATGTGCTGGGTCAATGAAGTCACCAGGGGGCAGGACCATGCAGTATTGTCACCAGGTAGCCCCGCCTCTTAGTTGAAAACTGTCAGACAGCAGAAGCCAGGAACGGGTACAGAGCTCTTCGCTTTTTTTCGGGTCGCAACAGTGGTGTTCATCGTGATCGGTGCTGAAACTACGGCAGGGGATATTGTTGTTTTTTTTTTTTTTAAATAAAGGACTTGTTTTGACACTTTTTTTTTGGTGAATGAGTAGGGGTACAATGGGGGCAGGTTCTGGGGGACCCTTGTTAAAAGGGACCTCCAGATTCCGATAAGCCCTCTGCCCACAACCACCAGCAAGGGGTTGTGGAGGAGAGACCCTTGTCTGGACAAAGTGCTTTGGGGGGGCTATCCTACTTTAAAGCATCCCCCCATGTTGAGGGCATGTGGCCTGGTATAATTCAGGAGAGGCGCGCATGATTGTCTCCACCCCATTCCTGCCCTGCAAGGCTGCATCCTTGTATAGTGGTCTGGATTTTTTGGGGAGACCCTACGCATTTTTTTTTTAATATATAATGATTTTGGTGTGGGGTTCCTCTTAAAATCCATACCAGACTAAAATGGCCTGGTATGGATGTTTTTTCTTTCTCTATTTATTTTCAAAACTTGATGTGTGAATCAGAAGCATTCCCATAGAAGACAATGAGCCTGGAATTCACATCTGAGCTGCACCGCAGTGCTCAGAAACACACAGGACTGGTTTTAAATTTGCACTGCTGCTGTACTGCAGATATGTGAACCGGCTCCATAGAAAGGTGGTTTGGTTCACATGTCATGCAAATCAGATGTGGTTCAAAAGGCATCCAATTCAGATATATGTGAACCGATTCTGAACTAACTGCCCAAGAGTATTTGGCCATATTTTTGGAAGTAGATTAAATTAATTTGCTGGTTTTATTACAGATGTGAAATTTAAACTCGATGAGAAAACTGCCCACAGTAGCCTGGACCTGATCAAGAAGGACACAGGGATAATCTATCGCATGCTAGGTATTGACCCCTCCAAAATCCCACAGAACCCTGAACGTTTTCGAGAATGGGCTGTAGTGCTGGGGGACACATCGATGTCAAACGGTCGCTATTACTGGGAGGTGACGGTGAAGAAGTCCAATGAATTCCGCATAGGTGTCACAGATGCAGATATGTCTAGAGATGAATGCATTGGAGTCAATAACCGTTCTTGGGTGTTTGCCTACAGCCATAAAAAATGGCATGGCATGGTGGCAAATAAAACAATCCCCATCACCAATATTGGCCATCCTAGCAAAGTGGGACTCCTACTGGACTATGATAATGGGAAGCTAAGCCTTGTGGACTCTGAAAAGGGTTCCCTCATCCACACTCTCAATGCAGAGTTTCGAGGTCCATTGTTGCCTGCGTTTGGTCTGTGGGATGGAGAACTTCTAACTCATTCTGGCTTGGATGTCCCTGACAATCTGTGAAGCCAATAAGTGTTTTCATTCAAGTGCCTCTTCAGTCCATATTGTACTATGGTCAACAGCTGAACTTATTTTGCTGGTGATGGGTATCCAATATATTGCAGTGTTAAAGCTTTGTTTAATTGTGCAGTGCTTTACCTTCTACAAGTCCATCTGTATTCAGTGTCAATATATAAGTGGAAATTGTTCAAGTAATATCTGTACCTTATTAAAAGTAATACACAGCCAAGATTGAGAAGTTACCTACATCTCGCTGAAATAAACACAAATGCAATTGAAGTCCACATCGGAGCACAGTCAACTGATTGTTTCATCTACCGCAATTTCATTTCTATGCCAGCCGATTCCATAGTGTTCAACTATTTTAGCCAGCATTATGCATGATTTTTATGAGTTGATTTCATATATATATACTTATTTGTGACTCTTCAGTGTAAGACAAGGAAGGGCGCAGAGCTTGGATATAATATAATTAAGCTATTTCAGTACTGGTAAACTGTATAAAATAAAGAACCGAGAATTTTCCCAAAGAATGACTACTCTGTACTGTGTTTTTTATTTATTTTTTCTCTCCCCTTGAGTGCAGGTTTACACTTTGAATTTAATGCTCTCCCTTGCAAGAGAGAGCATCGCATGGTGATGAGTTCTTTTTGTGTGCGCTCCTGTGATACAGCCGGCGGCCATAGCCGCTCACTGTATCACTCGGCCCGCGTCATTGCATGTGATTGACAGCAGCACGAGCCAATGGCTGCGCTGCTTTCAATACACCAATAAATTTGCAGAGAAGCAAGCGCGTTCACGGCGTGGGACTTTCAAGGGGTCAGGTAAGTAAACGGGGGCCTCTAATCCGCAGGTGTTTTTTCACCTTAATGCATAGAATGCATTAAGGTGAAAAAACGTTTACTTTTATAACCCCTTTTAAGTGGTTAAAGTGCCCTCATTTATAGACTGAAGTTCATTCCTTTTCCTCTTTTTTTTTTTACAGCTCTGGCTCTGCAATGTTTATATAGAATCAGGAAAATGCCAGTTCAGATGGAGAGGGGTGGGACGGGGTCACCCAGTGACATCACCCCCCCCCTCCCTTTTGTTTAATTTAGTGTTGAGCTCGAATGACAGCTCCTTCTCTGCGCAATTAAGTATAGGAAAAAAAAGCAGACAATTACATTTAAAAGCTGATTATGACTGTCACCGTCGGCAGACTGCTCCATCGCTATATATACTGCTCTTCGCCTCTACCCTCCTTGCACACACTGCCCCCCCCTTCCCACAAATGGCGGCTTCAAAACCTGGTTAATACACATTAGCACAGGTAACCTTTTACCACTTTAAAAAATAAAATTTAAATGTCTGTGCCTGGAGTTCTACTTTAACTTAACACATCTCTTATCTTAAAGGAGAAATGTAAGATTGGAAAAAAAAAATATTCATACTCCCCTAGATGGCTGTAGCTGTCCCCTGCCGGCTCAAAGACCAAATGATCACATGACTGCTGATCGCTCAGTTCTCTGTCTTCCCTAAACAGTGGGCTGTAAATATCAGTCACCGGGTCCCTGCTCTGCACTCACTAGATCATTAGGCAGTGCAGGGAATGGCTGAATCAGGCTCTCGGTGACACACTGAGAGGCCAAGTCAGCTGCTGATCAGGCATCTGGGCAGATCCCAACATCATTGTTGGGATCCCCGACATCCCTGCCAGGCCTGGCTCCGTGACATCGGACAATAGAGACTTTAAGTACTGTAAAGATCTCCTAAACGTGTGCCGTTTAGGAGATATTTACTTTGTACTGCACCAATGATGTCATCAGCGCATGCGCTGTGAAGAAACGGCCATCCATGCCGTTTCTTGACTGGCGGCTCCTGCACGCATGCGCTGGAGTGACGTCGCGCAACTCCGGCCTGTCACAGAGCCTGAGGCCGTGGCCCTGGAAGCTAGAGGGACGAACATGGATTCGGCCTCCAGCGGGGACAGCGTGGGCTTCACTTGTAGGCAAGTGTCACATAATGTGCTAGTATGCAATGCATACTAGCACATTATGCTTTTACTTTGCAGGGAACAAAAAGGAAGTAAACCATCAGGGTTCCTCTTTAAATTTCCAGCAGGTACTTGGATTTTTACATAAATTTTTTTGGTGGAACCTACAAGTAGCTCAAAAACATTTTTGCTTCAGGTGTCTTTTTTTGGGGCCATTCTATCCCATATCCACACTTAAACTTTTTAGAAGAAAAGTGCTGAAACAGTATGTGATTAGAGATTAAACTATTATATAGGGACCAGTTTATAAGACCAACACTTGTGTACATTAATTTATAAGGTATGTACCCCAGTATATTATCTTGGTACCTATATACTGTAACCAGCAGATGTCATTTTTTTTCTTTTCATTGGCACATAAAAGCATCACATGTCCTGCGGCACAATATTTGACTCGCACAGCTTTTTATCCAAGTTTAATAGATGTACAATGTTAACAGAGGCACATTTAAAACATTTTGTAAAATCGCAACATGTTACAATCTCAAAACAGTTTTCCAGTTTAAGGCAACATAGTAGCACTGCTAAGATTCAGTGCAATATGAGCTAACGTTCTTTTTCCACCCAGGATCTGCTGGAGTCGAAAGAAAGCAGATTCCCAGCAACAAACTACTAAATTCAGAAAGATAAGCTATGCAAAGGATACATAAAAATACTAAAAAGATAATAGCAAAAAATTCAATGTGTGTCTTAGATGTGATTGTAATTGTTTTAGATGAGATATAAAGTATAACTAAAAGGTAAAATCATTTTTGGATCAATTATTGTTGCTTGAGCCCACCTTGGGCAGATTCACTCTCTCGAATTGTACTGAACAACAATGTCACCAGGAATAAAAGTCAGTATCGCCAACCTACTAGATTGAAATTTACTGACACAAAACCCCAAATTTACTGGCACAGACACGTTTTTACTGCCATTTCCTAAAGTTACAAAATCACATTTTTAAGTTAGGCTACAAACAAGTACAATATGCAATTAGCAACATGATTTAAGGTAGATATGAAAGGGGTTGTAAAGGTAGAAGTTTTTTTTTTTTATCTTAATGCAGTCTGCCCAACCCCCCTCCCCAAGCCCTCTAATACTAACCTAAGCCCATCTAGATCCATCGATGTTGCAGGAATGTCTTGGCTGCCATGGACTCCCCTCCTCATTGGCTGAGACAGCAGTGCAGCGCCATTGGCTTCCACTGCTGTCAATCAAATTCAGTCAACCAATGAAGAGATAAATTGTGCCGGGCCACCCTCTGTGTCTGAATGGACACACGGAGCTGCATCTTGGCTCGAGTGCCCCCATAGCAAGCTGCTTGCTGTGGGGGCACTCGAGGAGGGAGGGGCCAGGAGCAATGGAGAGGGACCCGAGAAGAGGAGGACCAGGGCTGCTCTGTGCAGTGGTTTTGCACAGAACAGGTATCATTTTTATAGAAAAAAAAAAACGAGACTTTAGTATCACTTTAAGGAAGAAAAACGTATTTCTTATTTTATTTTTGATATGGTAAGTAGCTAAGGTACAGGACAATAAATTTTAATGGGCAGGCACACGTACATAAAATTTACTCTTACAGTGACACTGACAGCATTGTGCAGCAGTACAGGTGATGATCACACCTCACCGACATGACATATACCCTCCTGAGTCACAGTGACAGCTCCATGTCCTGCAGACCCGCACACAAGGCTTTGGCTGCTCCTCTCGGCTCCCTTGCACCATGACATCACACTCCGCCAGCGCCTCCCAAACGCACTCATGTTCTCGTGGTTGTTCAAACGTTTGGACTTGCCTTCACTTTCATCACTTGGATAGTGTCGGCCAGCGAGCCGATCGTCGCACCAATATTTTTTTACTGGCAACCTTTTCCTGTCACTGGCATTTACTGACAGGAGAAACTGACCTTTTTTTTTTTACTGGCTGCCAGTAAGTCCAAATGTTTGAACAACCTCCAGAACCTGAATTGATAGGAAATTTTCCAATGGGGACATTTGTTTCTGTGACAACTGTCTATTTCCCTCACATTGGAAAGATATTCTCTCGCCTCCTGTTCAGTTTACAGGACAGGATGTGAAGGGAAATCTAAATGAGACACAGATGGCAGAAAAAAAATTACAACAGTTTTAACCCTCCTTTATGCCATCCAAAAAAAAAAAAAAAGGGGTTTAAGCTTTAGATTATACTTGAAATAACCTCATGGAACACAAAAGACTGCTGAAGTTGCATTAGAACATGCAGGTCAGCAATCCATAATTGGTGCATCTAAACCTAAAAACAAAAATGTAATATATTGCAGTTTACCAGTCCTTAGATTAGGTGGCATTTCTGGCAATACCAAGAATTACTGAAAAATGTTCTTCAATTTAAAGGGGTTGTAAACCCTCAAAGTTTTTCACCTTAATGCATTCTATTCATTAAAGCGGATGTCCGCTGAAAAAAAAATATTAAAAGCCAGCCGCTACAAATACTGCAGCTGATGACTTTTAATATTAGGACACTTACCTGTCCTGGAGTCCAGCGCCGTCCGCAGCAGAGGACGAGCGATCGCTCGTCACTCTGCTGCCATCCTCGGTGAGGGAACCAGGAAGTGAATCGCTCCGGCTTCACTGCTTGGTTCCCTATGGCGCATGCGCGAGTCGCGCTACGCCTGCCGATTGGCTCCCGCTGTGTATTGGGAGCCGAGTGTTCCCAGAACACAAGGGGGGGGGGGCGACGGGAGGTGACATCATGCCTGCAGTTTACCTGAGACTGTGGCCAGAAGTGGGTGAAAATACCTGTCTTTAGACAGGTATCTGCACCCTCCTCCCCCCTGAAAGGTGTCAAATGTGACACCGGAGGGGGGGAGGGTTCCGATCAGCGGGAGCTCCACTTTAAGGTGAAAAAAAAACTGTAATGCAGCAGCACCCCAAGCCCCCCTTTTACTTACCTGAGCCTTGTAATTCCCACAACAGGAATGAGCATACCAGCTCCGGCCGGTGTCTTGTGACCTGATTGGATAGATTGATAGCAGCGCAGCCATTGTCTCCCGATACTGTCAATCAAATCCAATGATGCAGATGGCGTGGCTGAGTCTCGCTGTCTGTGTCAATAGACGCAGCAGCAGGACACGGAAGCATGCCCGCACGGGGCACTCGAGAAGAGGAGGAGCCACCAGCGCCGCTGAGGGTAACCCGAGGGGAGGAGGATCGGGGCCACTCTGTGCAAAAGCGCTTCTCTGATGGGGCACTCGAGAAGAGGAGGAGCCACCAGCGCCGCTGAGGGACACCAGAAGAGGAGGATCGGGGCCACTCTGTGCAAAAGCGCTTCTCTGATGGGGCACTCGAAGAGGAGGAGCCACCAGCGCTGCTGTGGGACCCCAGAAGAGGAGGATCGGGGCCACTCTGTGCAAAACCAACTGCACAGAGGAGGCAAGTATGATATGTTTGTTGTGTATAGAAATAGTGCTGAGCTGTTAAAATGTTGTATAATGTGCAAGAATCTCCAATAAAAGGAAAAAGTTCCAAATATTTGGTGCGGATTGCTAAAAAATATAGAACAAAAAAAATTCTGGGTGCTGAATCCAAAGAAAAAAAGACTAAAAGTAATCGCTACGAGAAAAAACCTTACCGCAGCCCCCTGATGAAGTCACGTGTTTGATGACGCCACGCGTAGGGACATTACAGGCACTGGAGGTGACGTGGACAAGCTCCGCGCTCGTATCTAATATGTCTGTTTACATTTTTTTAAATGCAAGTACCACTGCTTTTATTTATCAAATACGAAGTTTATGAAAAATACTACACTATATTGGGACTCCTCTTTATCCTCTCCCTACCATTCGGGTACGCTATTGTGATACCCCATACCCTTGGAAGACACTCCACGAATAGGCGAGCTGTTCAGGCAACATAGCAACATACCTCCATGCTTTGAAACAGCACCAGGTCGGATCGAGATTTTTTTTTTTTTTTACTTGCTGTAACCTCACAGCAGTAAGGTAAGGGGCCACCTATCCATTACCACAAGAAGAGCACTTGAGTGTGAACACTATATAAGAAATCGGCACTTATTCAGCACATTACACTTTACTTGTGCACTTTGGACTTTTATATTTTCTATGCATGTCTTTGTTTATCATGCAATAAGTTATTGATAGTTTCTTCTCTGTACTGTGTTACCATTTGGATTATCACGCATGTTTCTCAATTTAGGATTTGTGTGTGTATATTTTGCACATTACCATTGCCACAGCACTTGCTGGTAAGTTTTTTTCCGTAGAGATTACTTTTATGCCCTGTACACACGATCGGTTCATCCAATGAAACGGTCTGATGTATTTTTTCATCAGATATCCGATGAAGCTGACTTTCATCAGTCTTGCCTACACACCATCAGTTAAAAAAACGATCGTGTCAGAACACGGTGACGTAAAAAACACAACAACGTGCTGAGAAAAATGAAGTTCAATGCTTCCGAGCATGCGTCGACTTGATTCTGAGCATGCGATGGACGTGCCCACAGACGATGTTTTTTTTCTATCGGTTTTTTAACCATCAGATAATTTTAAAACAAGTTCCTAGTTTTTTCACCGATGGGGCCCACACACGATCGGTTCGTCTGATGAAAACGGTCCATCAGATGAAAACGGTCTATCAGACCGTTTTCATCAGACGAACCGATCGTGTGTACGCGGCATTAGTCTTTTTTTCTTTGGTTTCAGCACCCAGAATTTTTTTTGTTCTATATTTTTTAGCAATCAGCACCAAACATTTGGAACTTTTTCCTTTATTGGAGATTCTTGCACATTATACAACATTTTAACAGCTCAGCACTATTTCTATACACAATATTTCTCACAAGGTATGGTTACACCTTTTTAAGTGTTTTGCAGCAGTTGATTTATCACTTATAGTAGCGCGGTAATATTTTTATACACATGATATGTTTGTTATTTGAAAAAAATAAATAAAAAACACAAGGGTTTAGTAACCCTTTAAAAATGAAAACCGATGCATCCATAATTTCTAAGGACTGGTAAACTATAATATTCTACTAATTTGTTCTTGGGTTTCGATACATTTAAATAATACCCTTCTTTTGCAATGCAAAGGGATTCAGACCAGTCCATAGTAAAGATTTGTATGTGCCTCCTGGGTTTTATTGGAGTATTCCCCCCCCCCCCAAGAATGTATTTGGAAGAATTAACCTCTTACCAACCATGTAATGCATATTTGTGGTGGCAAGGAGGATGGACCTTAAAGTAGAGTTTCCATCCCCAATTTTTTTTTTCATTATTGTGCTCATTAGACCTTAAAAAAAATAAAATAAAATGTTTTACTCATCTGGAAATGCCTGTTGCTATGTGGTCCCACGAAATCTGCCTTTGGAATCACCTAGGATTCTGACATCATCTCCTTCTAATGCTCCTGGGAAATGTGTGTCATCATTTCCCAGGATGCAGTGCGCTGTCCAATTATCACTCCCCATCCAGGAGGTAAGTGCTTGTTGGCTTCACAATGCCCACAAGCAAAATGACAACGGTGTAGATATAGTTTTATAAACTATCTTTTTTGAATAACTATGCGGAGCGGCGTCGGATTGTAAAATAGTAAGTGACCAGATTTATATTATAAAAACGCATGATGAAAGGACATACATTTAAAAAATGCTAATTGTGGTTGGAACCCCTCTTTAAGCGCCCCCACATACTGCACATATGAGTCCATAGCATCAGAGGTTCCTGAGCTCCCAGCACAGTAACTGGGCTATCACAGACAGCTCCTGGTCACATGTTATGATTGGTAGCTGGCAGGACGGGCTCCCGATCATGTGATCACTGTGACAGCCAATCGGGGGTTAAGCATTGTAGGCTCCTATGAGTGCAAAGACTGAAATCTGTAACGTGCTTCAAAAATGTCAGCATTATAAAGATTAAAGAAAATAAATATTAATATAGATTTTTTTTTTTATTATATTAACAGTCAGTAATACTGACTGGACAGGTTGGTATTTATAGAAAATGCCCACTTTTATCACCATCTTCAAGACATTCTGTTTAGGCACCAAATGGCTGGGTCTATATCTATACTTCGGAACATGACAAACTTTCTTAGCTTGGATACAAAAATATGTTCTACATATAATATAACTTCATGCTTCCATTTCATAAAGGTCAAACCTAACTAGGGTGACAATATATTTATAACATGTCTTGTGTCCAGTGCAATTAGATGAGGCGCTCTTATTTACAGATTGCGTGTTCCCCAGCCACACAGTGATTTCTATCCTTTAGGTCTCAAGCGCTACAAGATTCAACAACAAAACACAGCAGAGCAAACATTGTGCAGATGCAAATTCATTGTCCCCCTCTAGTATAGAGGTAAATGGTAAAATCTGAATGTTTTGCTGTCATATGTGCAAGGCCAATATGATATTAAGAGAGCCCGTCATAGAATGGACTACACCATACTCTCTAAATTTTCCAGTGACATCTGTCTCCGCTCATCTTCTGTTCTCTTCAGGCTGCTTGTATAGCTATCTTGATATTGCATCAACAAGTTTGCAACGTCTTGCTGCTCAAACCTGATTGCATCTTGTAAAGCGGTGTTACCCCACCTAGGAATAATACAAATAGATTTGTCAGATAATGCTAAAAACATTCTGTAGTTCTTCTCATGGTCTTTCATTCTGAAACATTTAACAAATAATTTTTACTGTTTTAATGAATTAAAGGGGTTGTAAAGGTACAATTTTTTTTCCTAAATAGCTTCCTTTACCTTAGTGCAGTCCTCCTTCACTTACCTCATCCTTCCATTTTGCTTTTAAATGTCCTTATTTCTTCTGAGAAATCCTCACTTCCTGTTCTTCTGTCTGTAACTACACACAGTAATGCAAGACTTTCTCCCTGGAGAGTCAGGACGCCCACAAACACACAGCTCCTTTCTCTATCTGCAACGTAGAGAGCGTCCTGACCCTCCTGTAGTCCAAGGGAGGGGGCGAGCACGACACTCCACACCAGGGAGAAAGCCTCATATTACTGTGTGTAGTTACAGACAGAAGAATAGGAAGTGAGGATTTCTCAGAAGAAATAAGGACATTTAAAAGCAAAATTGAAGGATGAGGTAAGTGAAGGAGGACTGCACTGAGGTAAAGGAAGCTATTTAGGAAAAAAAAATTGTACCTTTACAACCCCTTTAAGTCATTGTAAACCCTTACATATACCAAGTGCAGTGAATGGCCTAAGGCGATCTACAGAGATGAAACAAATCCTCCTACATAAGTTGTATCTGTTTATCTGTTATCTGTGTAATCTGTTTATAGGCTGTAGGTGTGCTGGAGCTCCCTCCTGTGTCACCTTTTTTCTCTTGGTGTCAGGAAAACTTGTCAGAAGGGACTCATGCAGATAGAGGAACAAAGCAGCAGACATAAAATGACACTTAGTGCTCTGGATAGAGACAAGTACAAATTTTAGAGGCATATGCATAGTTTAAATTTATTGGCAGAGATTTACAACCACTTTAAAGTTCATTCGCTATGACATATTTTACTTTATTAAAACCCATCTTGTATAATTAAAGTAGATCTTCATTCTCATAATCACTATTTTTAAACTATATGCTGATCGCATATTTTTATTTTACATTTCTTCTATTACTTCCTGGTTTTCAGGAAGGTTTAATATACTATTTCTTAGATAGGCTAAGCATAGCAGCTTTCTTGTGTTTAAATTTGTGTCAAACTTAAATCATTTAAAACGGAATTAAACAGTCCCAAGAGCATGGAGGAGATTCCAGGAGACAGGCAGTTAATGTAGGAGAGCTGGACAGGGCTGTAGAAGGTCCTAAAACTCATCAGCAGGACCGGTGGAGAAAAATGACTGGCATGCACCTCAACCCAATAGAACATCTTTGGGATGAATTAGAGAAAAGAATGTGAGCCAGGCCTTCTCATCCACATCATTGCCTGACCTCACAAATGTGCTTCTGGAAGAATGGTCAAACATTTCCTAGACAAACTACTAAACCTTGTGGACAGCCTTCACAGAAGAGTTGAAGCTGTAATAGCTGCAAAGGGTTGGCAACTCAATATTCAACCCTACAGACTAAGACTGGGATGCCGTTTAGGCACCACCCAGGCTCAAGAAACTTTGATTGAATAATCAGGGGAGCCAAGTGTGATACATTTGCCTATATGTCTCAGTGTACTGCTCCCTGCTAGCCATGGGTAGAGGTAGAAAGGAATTTCATGTGTGATTCATTCCTCTGACAGGTTATTGACGTGCTAATGTCCCCTCACTATTTCTAAAGGTTAATTGATCTATTGTGTTGTGTAAAGAAGATCTGTGTTTACCCTTAAAAGATGTGTATTGTATCATCAGGCTAAATGATTAGAGAAGTAGTATGTTAATTATTCTGATTGCTTCAGTGTAGTAATTAACTCCAGTGATGTCTTTATCTAAAGAAACGTGTCTGCATGGTCGGCTCCGACTTGTCTCCTATAATCTGTATGGGAAACCCCACTGTGTGAGGGGGGCGTTCCTAACAGGCTGTAACCACATATAAGCTGAGTTTTTGTGTCAATAAAGTGTCTTGGTTCCAGCATCCAGTCTTGACTCATGTGTGGGGAATCCTGTGATGTTCTTGTATGGAGAGGAGGGAATGCTTGACGGGGATATCATACCGATACCGTCACAATTGGTTGGTAGCAGTGGGATTTTCCCTTCTACTCTCCTTTACACCCGGGATTCCAAGCAGACACTGGAAGAACTACTGGAAGTTCGTGGAAGGATTGCTAGCAACAAAACCGAGCGGGTCATCATAGCAGAATCAATGGAGATAGACCAGGAGAACGTGATTGCAGCAACGCCAGCAGTACAAGAGATGGAGACACCAGTGATTCAGGAAGAGGAATCACCAGCCAACAAGCTAATGAGAGAGAAGCTAGCTTGGTTCGGCCCGAACCCAACGCCGGATGTGGTGCTGAAAGTGATGGACCTGTTAGCGGAGGAGGCTAAACAAATAAGAGACAAACAAATAAGAGACGCAGAACTACAGGAGGCTAAACAAATAAGAGACGCAGAGCTACAGAAGGCTAAACAAATAAGAGACGCAGAGCTACAGTTAAAACTGGCAGCAGTCCAACCAGCAGCCGCACATTCTCCAAACAGTGAGTACAGCACAGCAGACGCAAGGAAGATTCCGTTTAGCGCTTTTAAAGCTTTTGATGAAAAGGACTGTGAGATTGATAACTTCCTGGCGGATTTTGAGCGACAATGTGACCTGCACCGAATAGCTAGAGGAGAGTGGGTTGCAATATTGTCAGGCAAACTGTCAGGCAAAGCTTCTGATGCTTTCCGGACCGTGCCAGATCAGGATATCCATAGCTACCCCCGGGTTAAAGAAGTGCTCCTAGCTCGTTATGCAGTAACCCCAGAGTCCCACCGACAGAAGTTCAGGGACTCACGCAAAACCATGAAAGACTCTTATGCGGAGTGGGCATGCCAGTTGTCCCTGTCGGCCTCTAACTGGGTTAACAGCAGCCAGGCCGCCACCGCAGAGGACATTTTGCAACTAATGCTCCTGGAGCAATTTTACAATCACATCCAGACGGATGTCAAAGATTGGGTGAGAGATCGCAGGCCCATGACTCTACCAGAGGCCGCGAAGTTGGCGGATGAATATGCGGATACTCGCAAGACGAACCAGGTCACACCACGGGTACAACCTCCACGACCAACGGCGCCCTCACACCCACCAGCCGCTAGATACCAACCTCCTAACAGACCGGTGACATCTAGCCCTCGCTACCCACGCCAGGAGGACAACGAACAACGCTGCTTCCGGTGCAAACAGCTGGGTCACTTTGAGCAGAATTGCCCCATGAACGACAACACCAGGTCAAATTGGTCTCAACCTGGGTACCGCCCACCAGCAGCAGCCCATTGTGTAGACTCGGCTTGGGATCTCCAGGAGCTGGGTCCGGAAGAACCATCGGACACCGTTTACGAAGTCCTCACGGTACAATCGGGTATTACGGACAACAGGGAACACCATTGTCAGCTGGTCATGGGCGACAGCCATGAGACGGAGGGGCCCTGGAGGGAGCTGGGCAGAAAGAGGCACCGCCAGCTACCCCCCAAGAAGAAGAGGTCCTGGAAGCCGTATAACCAGCGGACCTGGGAGGAGAAGAAGCGACTGGAGGAGAGGGAGTCGCAGCGGGCGTCCCAGATGCGGGCCGAGATGTTCGCCAAGGGCCCACCGGTGGCCCCTTACACCACCACCCAGTTCCTGATGATGAAGGACCACGTGGAGAGCCTGCAGGACATGAGCAAGCAGGATCTGATCCGTGAGTACATAGAGCTGGAGGAGTGCATAAGCCGCATGGAGGAGGAGAACAACCACCTGAGGTCACAGCAGGCTGACCCCCCCAGGCTCCATGAACTGGAGATGGAGCTGGAGAAGCTCCAAGAGGAGAACCGGCGGCTGCGGAGGGAGCAGGGGGTGGCTGACCTTATGGGGCTCTGAGTCCCCTCTCCCCCCCCCCCCGGACTCTGAGCACCAGTGCTACAACAAATATAACTTTTCCTTTTTATGAATCTCCTGTGATTGTCACTTCAGAGCCATAACCTGCCCCCTCCCATAGCGGGACACCTAGACGGCGGCGCACAGACCCATTCGCTGTCTTCACACTGACTTCTGGTGACTTTGCAGATCGCACAAAGACTTGGGGACTGACCGGCGTGTGATCTGACGACCCGGTGACATACCTGAGTCTGAAGCAGTTGTCAAGGGAGGTCAGTCATGCCAAACGGAGTTAACCTCGGACTAAAAGCTCTGAACCCGTCAACCCTACTGGACCAGGGAAGGTCCAACCGGATTTGCCGGAGCAGGGAGCAAAAGGGGGGCCATTGTGATACATTTGCCTATATGTCTCAGTGTACTGCTCCCTGCTAGCCATGGGTAGAGGTAGAAAGGAATTTCATGTGTGATTCATTCCTCTGACAGGTTATTGACGTGCTAATGTCCCCTCACTATTTCTAAAGGTTAATTGATCTATTGTGTTGTGTAAAGAAGATCTGTGTTTACCCTTAAAAGATGTGTATTGTATCATCAGGCTAAATGATTAGAGAAGTAGTATGTTAATTATTCTGATTGCTTCAGTGTAGTAATTAACTCCAGTGATGTCTTTATCTAAAGAAACGTGTCTGCATGGTCGGCTCCGACTTGTCTCCTATAATCTGTATGGGAAACCCCACTGTGTGAGGGGGGCGTTCCTAACAGGCTGTAACCACATATAAGCTGAGTTTTTGTGTCAATAAAGTGTCTTGGTTCCAGCATCCAGTCTTGACTCATGTGTGGGGAATCCTGTGATGTTCTTGTATGGAGAGGAGGGAATGCTTGACGGGGATATCATACCGATACCGTCACACCAAGTATAAAATTGTTGCCCGAACTGTGACTGCATTCTATCAGCTGCAGTCAATGTTCAGGTATTCAGACAGCTGCAATCGCTGTAGATGTCTCAATACAATAGCTAGCAGGGGGAATTTCTCCATCCTAGCTGTTTATTGTGGGCTAAACAAAATAAATCTACGTGTGTATGGACCAAAGTGATCGGATTAGCTATCCATAGATGTAAGGTGATGCCATAATTAACCAGTGTAGCCAACCTGTTGTCAGGTGTCCAATAAATTTGTCTTTCCTTGGTAATAGCTTTGTCCTGGCCAACCTGTACTTTTCTTCACTTGGTTTTTCCCCTAGGTTTAGAATTGTGGCAGTTCCCTGCTGCCACCCGTGAGTGTCACTGGCACTCGGGGTAATAGTTATTGGGGTAGTGATATTCTTGTTCTATTGAGCATTTATGTCCCTTCTGGCAACCACTAGGAGGTTCATGCCAGTGGTGCATGCTAGGGGAGGCTATAAATATCTGGGGAGTGACCAGGTAAGCGCTCCTTCCTTCCCCGGGCTGTGGCCTGGAGAGGTGTGTGCAATGGTTATTGTTGTGTACATCTGGGATCTGTATGCGGCCTAGCACAGAATTCCTCAAACTGCCTGGTCAAGTAGGGTATAGCTTTCAAGGTGTAAGAGTGAGAAGACGAAAGTCCTTTTGAAGGGGGATCGGTGTCCACACTCAGAGGATCCTGGCACTCCCTTGGATAGAAGATGAGTGTGGTGGAGTCTGGAAACCGTGTTCTAATGGAGACCTAAACCTCCCTCCCTGTGAGACGGAGAAAAACAACTGAAAAAAAGACTAAAGTGACTGGCGCCCATCATTCTCATGACCATCTCCACTGTGACCATGGATCCACCTTGGGGTAATGTCAGCCCTCTCCCTGCACGGAGGTTATCCTCTACTCTGGCCAGGGGGGGTCGCTACACATTTCCCCTGATATCAGTTGGACTGAAAAGTGACTGCAGATCTATGCAGGTACCTCAAAGCTGCTGATCTCTGGGGATCAATAACCTTCCCAATCAGAAGATGTTGCCCACGTGAGGGCTCACGTCTTTAGGGATCTGTTACTAATTGTAGTCAGATTATGTCTGAGCATGAGCATAGGGTTTAGAAATAATTTAGACACTGAAAAAAAAGGGATTTTTAATAACAGCTTACCTGTAAAATCCTTTTCTTGTAGTACATCACGGGACACAGAGCAGCATAGCCATTACACATGGGTTATATAGTGTACCTTCAGGTGATGGACACTGGCACTCTCCGACAGGAAGTTCCCTCCCTATATAACCCCCACCCATAGTGGGAGTACCTCAGTTTTGTAGCAAGCAATGTGTCTCCCAAAGATTCCCCATAAGAGGGGTGGGAGCTCTGTGTCCCGTGATGTACTACAAGAAAAGGATTTTACAGGTAAGCTGTTATTAAAAATCCCTTTTTCTTTATCGTACATCACAGGACACAGAGCAGCATAGCCATTACACATGGGATGTCCCCAAGCAATGCTAAATGAGGGGAGGGAGAGCATCCAGGTAAAGCAAAAAAACAGCGGGTGCCAAAGGACAAGAGGACCTTATACTGCGGCCTGTAGAACCGCCTGCCCGAAGGCTGAATCAGCGTTCCTCCTAACGTCCATTTGATAAAATTTAGCAAACGTATGAACAGATGACCAGGTCGCTGCCCTGCAGACTTGAGCCATAGAGACCTGGTGATACGCTGCCCAAGAGGCGCTCACAGCTCTAGTGGAGTGAGCCTTAACCGACAAAGGCGGGTTTTTCCCTTTTAGGCCATAGGCCTGAATAATCAACTGTCTAATCCATTTGGAAATGGTGGCTTTAGACGCTGCCTGACCCTTCTTGGGTCCTTCTGGCAGAATAAACAAGACGTCAGTCTTGCGAACCTGGGCTGTGGCCTTCAAATAAATCCTAACAGCCCTGACCACATCTAAGGAATGTAGCAATCTCTCCTTCTTTGAAGAAGGTTTAGGAAAAAATGACGGAAGAATCAAGTCCTGATTTAGATCAAAACTAGATACTACTTTCGGAAGAAAGGACGGATGTGGCCGAAGAACGACCCTGTCCTTATGTAGTACTAAATAGGGTGCCTTACACGACAAGGCTGCCAGTTCCGACACCCTCCTGGCGGAAGACATAGCCCCCAAAAAAAACAATTTTCTAGTTAACAAGACCAGCGGGATCTCAGATAAGGGTTCAAAAGGCTGGAATTGTAAGGCCGATAGAACCAAATTTAAATCCCAAGGATACAGGGGAGCCTTCACCGGAGGATTAATCCGAATAACCCCTTGTAAGAACGACTTTATTAGAGAGTGAGAGGCCAAGGGTCTTTGGAAAAAGACTGATAAGGCAGAAACCTGCCCCTTGATTGTGCTAACAGCTAGACCCTTCTCTACTCCTAACTGTAGGAAATCCAAGATTCTCCCGATGACATACTTGCGGGGAAGCCACTTCCTAGCCTCACACCATGCAATGTAGGCTTTCCACACCCTATAGTATATAAGTCTAGAGACTGGCTTTCTAGCATTAACTAGGGTGGAAATAACCTGGCCAGAAAGGCCCCTGTTTTTAAGAATTAGGGATTCAGCCGCCAGGCCGTCAAATTTAAGGCTGGTAAGGCAGGATGGAAGAATGGCCCTTGTGAGAGGAGGTCCGGCCGCAACGGGAGGACCCACGGTTCCTCTATTGCCATCCTTATTATTAAGGAGTACCAAGGCCTCCGGGGCCAAGCCGGGGCTACCAGAATCGTTGGTTTGCGCTCCACCTGGATTCTGTGAAGAAGACGGGGTAGCATCCGTAACGGAGGGAAGGCGTAAATCAGCGCAAACTGTTGCCAAGGACATACCAGGGCGTCCGTCCCGCAGGCCAATGGATCCCTTGTCCGGGATACAAATTTGATTAGTTTTGTATTGAACCTGGAGGCCATGACATCCACCTCCGGAGTTCCCCATCTCTGGCAGATGTCCTGAAACACTTCGGGATGGAGAGACCATTCTCCCGGGGACATTTGTTGGCGGCTGAGAAAATCCGCCTGCCAATTGTCCACTCCGGGGATAAACACTGCTGAAATGCATGGAATATGGGTCTCTGCCCAAGAAAAGATTCGGTCCACCTCTCTCTGGGCTGCCAGACTTCTGGTGCCGCCCTGGTGGTTTATATAAGCCACGGCAGTGGCGTTGTCGGACTGTATCCTTACTGGGGAGTCCTGTAATACATCCGTCCATGCTACTAGAGCCAACCGGGCTGCTCGTATCTCTAGGACATTTATGGATAGAGTCGACTCTCTTTTTGACCACTTCCCCTGCTGGGTCAATCCTTCCAGGACTGCACCCCAACCCGATAGACTCGCGTCTGTGGTAACAATTCTCCATGAGACTGGACTGAACGATCTTCCCCTTAGAAGGTTGTGTGGGGCTAACCACCAGCACAGACTCTGACGTGCTGCATGGGATAGAGATATGGGAAGATCCAGGGCCTGGACCCTCTTGTCCCAGGCTGCGAGAATTGCTCTCTGTAGTTTTCGAGAGTGGATTTGGGCGTAGGGCACCGCTTCGAAGGTCGCCACCAACTTGCCCAATAGGCGCATACACAGACGAACGGTCGGCCTTGCGCTGCTTAGAATTACTTGAATTAGCTCCCTTATAGAATCCACCCTGGACTGGGGAAGAAAGATTTTCTGATGCACAGTATCTAGAATCAGCCCAAGATATTCCAATCTTCTTGTGGGCTGTAAGGCCGATTTGTCCTGATTTAGGATCCAACCCAGAGATTCCAGGTAGGTTACCACTAGGCCTACTGCTTGCCTCAGACTGGCCTCTGAGAGATCGATCACTATAAGATCGTCTAAATAAGCCATAACCAGGATCCCCTGAGATCTTAGGTTGGCCAGAACTGGGGCCAGAATTTTTGTGAAAACCCGAGGGGCCGTGGCTAGCCCGAAGGGCAAGGCCACGAACTGAAAATGCCGATGTCCCAGAGCAAATCGGAGAAACTTGAAATGCCCGGGAAAGATCGGGACGTGCAGGTATGCATCCTTGATATCGATAGATGCGAGGAATTCTTTCCCTTGTAGGGCGGCCACTACCGAACGAACAGATTCCATTCGGAAAGAGCGAATCTTTAGGAAGCGGTTTAGGGCTTTTAGATCCAGTATTGGTCTTACATCGCCGTTGGGCTTCGGGACTACAAATAGATTTGAATAAAATCCTTGTCCGCGCTCCAGGGCTGGTACCTCCATGATCACCCCTTGATTTAAGAGGCGGTCTAGGGCCGCTAGAAGCGAGACTCCTTTTTGAGGATCGCTTGGGAACCTTGACTCCTGGAAGTGGGGAGGGGGAAACCCCCAAAACTCCAGCTTGTACCCCTGGGCCACTGAGGACAGAACCCATTGGTCGGAGATTCTGGCCTTCCAAAGCTCCGAGAAGAAGCGGAGTCTTCCCCCCACCCGAGAGAGTGGGGGCGTTCCTTCACAAATTCGCTTTAGGGGCAGCTTTAATTGGTTTACGAAACCATGGCTTCTTGTTGCCTGAAGCTTGCCCTTGCGACCTGTTAGCAGGCGAACGGCCAGCAGGCCGTCGATACTGCCTAGAGGGTGACGGTCCTGAGACTAGAGAGGTTGGACGTTTAAAGGCAGGTCCCCGAAACCTCTTCTTAACAGGCAAAAGAGTGCTTTTGCCACTGGAGATCTTCTGAATATATTTGTCTAGATCATCTCCAAACAATCTTTCACCCTGGAAGGAAAAACCCGTTAAGAGTTTCTTGCAGGGGGTTTCTGCAGACCAGTTTTTTAACCAGAGAAGCCTCCTCATATGAACCAGAAATAAGGATAAACGAGAAGCTTGCTGGATGGAATCCTTAATGGCGTCAACGGCAAAACATAAAGCTCTGGGCAAGTCAGCTAGGTCCTGAGCTTGTTCTGCCGGAAGGTCCCTTAAGACCTGTTTGGTCTGTTCCTTCAATGCCTGGCATACTCCAATGGCAGCCACAGCTGGTTGAACTACTGCACCTGCAGTGGCAAAGGAAGCCTTTAACAACGTTTCAAGTCTCTTATCGACAGGGTCCTTGAACATATGAATATTGTCTACTGGACAAGTTAAGGCTTTGTTCACACATGAAATGGCTGCGTCCACTGTAGGGACAACCCATTTCTTAGAAAAACTTTCTTCCAAAGGATACAGCACTGAGAACCTTTTAGGAGGAAGAAAAATCCTATCTGGTTTGACCCAGTCCTGAAAAATTAGGTCCCTCAGTAAGGGATGGACCGGAAACACTGCATTGGATTGAGGTGCCCTTAGGGAACCTAGAGAGGATACGGCAGCCTGAGGTTCAGGCAGGGGTAACTTAAACTCCGTCCGTACCATGTCCGCTAGGGACTGGATCCATAACCTCTCTGCTTGGGAAGCTGAAAACGGCTCCTCTATAGTGGACTCCTCAGAACCCTGTTCCAAGTGGTCTTCCCCTTGCTCCGTTGAGAAATCTAATTCCTCTGCGGAAAGGATCTCTTCATCTGGAGACTCAACCCTAGGGGATGGGGACCTAGCCCGCTTCTTCCCAGGTAATGAGGCTGAAATCAAAGCAGCCATTCTCCGCTCAAAACCACTCAAGGTGGTGGCTAACATCTCCTCCGTAACAAAGGTAGGAGTTGGTTGAATGGGGCCAGCCGCAGCATCCAACACCCCTGGTGGCACATCTAGGGCAGCAACCTCCAGCTTATCTGGGGAGGAAGGCACAGCCGACGATTGGCCGAGATCCTCAGAGCCCGATGGGGAACCCTTCTGTTTCTTTGGGCCCTTGGCATTTTTGGAGCCTCCTGCGCCCTTAGGAGCCATGATACAAACCCAAGGTACTCCGCTATAATACTACTGACTATTAAGTCGGAGTAAATACACGCCCCCTAACAAGAGAGGCGTTGGTTACTAAAATAGAAATAGTAATAGGTTAGGGTAATATTACAAATCCTTGTTTCCCAAAACCTAAGAGGAAAAGTAATACAATGCCCCAAGGGCTTGTCACTCATAGGACCACTATGAGCCAGGTATTACCCCCTTAAATTGCTGGTCCAGACGCCTGGGTTTACACTAGCTTAGGCTGCTGCAAGTACACCGGCTTTTTTAGAATCACTACTTAAGAGCCAAGCTCTTATTAGGGTGTGTACTCCAAATTGGCCACCGGGTGTCACTCTCCCCCAAAAAAACCCTGGTATAACAAACCATACGCAGCTCAGGCTGCAGCTCCGTGTCCCACGGCGATCGTGACTGACTGAGAGCCTAATATAGGCTTCAGAAGGACCGCCCTGCGCTCAACCCGCCCCCCTACGCTGCGTCGCCGAAGTTATTTACAACGTGCGCGCGCGCACGTCTGACGCCGCTGGAGGAACCAGGAAGTCTCAGGGAGACAGCGTGGACGCTGACGGAGCTATGGGGAGAGACAGGCACCCAGGGAAGACTCCCATCTCTGGGAGGTAAGTCCAGCTTACTTTTTCCAGGACCCTTCCCTCTATGGCAGCGCAGCAAGCCTCTAGACCAGCCAGGGGAAAAATCACATGGGGGAGAAAACCATCCAGTGCAAACAGACTTTGTGGTGATATATATATTGCCCATGCACAGAGGCATAAAATAGGCTGCCCCCGAATCCCCTGTGGAGGGCCCACTGACAAACCAAGTTCCGTGGGCCCTCGCTTACCTTCTCCACGCCGCAGGGTATTGCCAAAGGCCCCAATCTTCCCCCATCTCCGTGGGTATGGTCATAGACCTTCAGGGACCGGGGTCCAATTTAGGAACACCACACACCTGGACCTATATAGCACTGCTGGCATCAGGATTGCTAGGTTAAAAACCAGTCCTGGAACCCAGAGTCCAGCCCTCCCAAAGAGAGGCATTATAGGCAGAACCCCTCCACGACTTGGGGCCCGGGTACCGTCCACTTTGGCTATGAAGCACCTTGGACGGATCCGGTAGGCTTGCCCGGGTCCCAAGGACAACTATAGGCAGAGCTCTTCAACGTGCACCAACACCTAAGACACTGGCGAAAAAACTGAGGTACTCCCACTATGGGTGGGGGTTATATAGGGAGGGAACTTCCTGTCGGAGAGTGCCAGTGTCCATCACCTGAAGGTACACTATATAACCCATGTGTAATGGCTATGCTGCTCTGTGTCCCGTGATGTACGATAAAGAAATTACTTTGTGTGAAAGCTGCCAGACAAAATACACAGATCAATAGATTATTATATAGTGTCAAACTATTTGAACTTGTGTTGAGCAAAATATTGCTTGCTGTATGGCATAAGCTACTCACTGGTGTAGGGTGGATGACCTGCTTATTAAAGGGAATCCACTAGTATATCTAAGGAGGGTGTACATTTATTAAGTTATTATGGTAAATGTATCTTTTGATATGCTTGATAAATCACAATATCATGATCCTATTTTATGCACATATGTGTAGATTTACCCTCCAGTGGCTTTGTTTATGTCAGACATTGCAGTAAGCATCCCTTTTAAATAACCACTGACTTAAAGGTGTTGTAAAAGGTAAAACAAATTCCCCTAAATAGCTTCCTTTACCTTGGTGCAGTCCTCCTTCAATTACCTCATCCTTCCATTTTGCTTTTAAATGTCCCTATTTCTTCTGAGAAATCCTCACTTCCTGTTCTTCTGTCTGGAACTACACATAGTAATGCAAGGCTTTCTCCCTGGTGTGGAGAAAGCCTCTTGAGGGGGGAGGGGGTGAGCAGCATAGTCAGGACACTCTCTACTTTGCAGAAAGATAAAGGAGCTGTGTGTTAGTGGGCGTCCTGACCCTCCTGCTCGCCCCCTCAAGAGGCTTTCTCTACACCAGGGAGAAAGCCTCGCATTACGGTGTGTAGTTACAGACAGAAGAACAGGAAGTGAGGATTTCTCAGAAGAAATAAGGACATTTAAAAGAAAAATCGAAGGATGAGGTAAGTGAAGGAGGACTGCACTAAGGTAAAGGAAGCTATTTAGGGATTTTTTTTTTTACCTTTTTCAACCCCTTTAAATCAAGTACAGGATAGGCCAAAAGTTCCCAAGAGAACCTCATTAGGTAAAGTACAAACAATCCATACAACAAAATAACATACCTGTCCTCTACATAGGGGTTCACTCTGCAGCCTTCTAAGAGGAACTTAACTACTTCCAAGTGCCCTGGAAAAGTAAAAAAAATAATACATTTAGACAAACTCTATAGGTTTCCTGTATTTAAAGCCCATATGTGACGTCTACAAGCCATGTTACTCACCTTCAGCAGCTGCTACATGTAGAGCTGTCCTGGAATCATAATCTTTTTGCTCCATGTCCATTGCAGACAACGCAAACCTGGATGAAGATATGGGGGTCAATGTCTGATGCATGTGAAGTAAAAAGAATGGTAATGCACAGGTAATGTACTTCCCATGTATTATGATGGAATTGGAGCCACATGTCATTTAAGTTTCCTGTTAAAGTAAATAAACCGAGGGACGGTGCATCAAAACACTGATTGTTAAATGTTTTATTGTTGCTGTGTGTGTAACTCACTCCAAGCTCCAGTTTAAAGTCCTGTCCCCCACCAGAAGGCTGCTGATAAAGACCAATGTTCACTTTGTGGAAGCAGCGGTCTCCCTGCAGCAGTCTGACATTGCCCTGCTCAGCAGTAGTTGTGACTAAGAAGGAAACTTCTCCGATCACTTTGGTCCGGTCACGTTATCTACAGCTCTGTCTTTCCCGTGTCAGTCAGTGGTGGCTGCAGAGGAGAGAAGGGAGCGGTGATAATGGCCTATGAGTGACATCATGGAATTCCCAGCCGTTGTCGAGCGTTCTCTCCTCTTCCCTGCAGCTGCCGCCTACTAACACAGGGGATCATGTTACCAGACTGGAGTGGACTAAAAATAAATGTGTCCACAAATCTTTTTACACAGGTTAGGCAATATGGGTAGCAGGCAGTGGCATCTCGAGCTTTCATATATAGGGGGGACAACTATAAAATGCAAATATATATTATATATATATATATATATATATATATATATATATATATATTTATCTCTTCTGAGGCCCTTTACTACGATCCCACAATGGGCCCTTTCATATGTTCTGCACTGAGCTCCCTTCCTACTATACTGGAGCCCCCCAGGGTGGCAGAAAACAAGAGCTATATGTCACCAGCACACCAAGAAAATATAAGGGTCCAAAGCAGTGGGAAAACTATCAGGGTTGCAAATGATGTCTTGCCACCGGGCCCTGGTGTTTTGCCACTGTGGGGATCCCCAGTTGTCCTGTCCCTGCTATTGACAGCGCTGGGCTGGCATCTGTCTCCTTGGCAGCGGCGGCAGTCTATTAGGACCTAGTGCTGGTGACATTATGGGTGCATGCAGGGGAAGGCTGGCACTATTGGTTGTAGAGAGCCAAGCCCCCAGCTGGTCACCTAGCAGCAGTAATGATGTATAACCTTCTCTGTTGACATGCTGATCGGGATGTGATCCAGGTGATGCTCCCAGTCAGATCTAATAAACACAGTATTTATTAGCATTAAGAGTACAACCACATATATATAATCAACCGTATGTTCAGCAGCCATGTGGGCTCGATGCCTGTAAAGTGTGGGCTTTGATCAATAAAATCACTTTTTTTAACACTAGGATTTGACTAGGAGCATCACCTGGATTGGATCAGCATTTCAGAGAAGGCTCCACTGCTGCTAAGCAACCTGCAGGGAGCTACAATCAATAGAGAGGGGCTCATGTGTGTTTGAAATCCCACATGCTCGATCCCGCCAGGAAGTCGACACTCCACAGTGCTAATCACAGCCAGTGAGACATTTCCTGATCTGTGCAGCTGCAGACCGGGAAATGTCTCACTGCCTGTGATTAGCACTGTGAGGTGTGCGCTTCCTGGCAGGCTCTGGCATGTGGAATTTTGAACTTGCCCAGCCCATCTCTAACAACAAATTGTGCTGGCCCTCCTGTACATCAGCCCCATAAAGTAACCACCGGGTTCCTATGTGCTGCCGCCGCTGCCATGGGGACAGAGACCTGCGCTGTAAATAGCCGGGAGAGGAGAGCAACTCTGGTTGTTCCACCACTGGTCCACACTGGGAGGATTCCCCCATCCACCTATGTGTAGTTGGGGGAATATAATTGCTGGGCAGGAGGGATATTCCCCTGTCATCACTGTCTGTGTTGATGGGGGAATCATGCAAGTTTCTTTCCTGCAATCTGTGGATGCAGGAAAGAAATTTGCACCATATATTACCTGCCTAACTGAAAGTGAAAGTAAATTGTGAATGTCTTGAAAGAACAGGAGAGGGGGAGGGAGACAGATGGGGGAGAGAAGGGATGGACATAATTCAGTTCAAGAATTACAGTGTACTGCAGTGCACACACTTACCCACTGTCCATGCTAGAATCTCAGACATCATTCACACACTGCCAGGAATGCTGCTGATTTTCATATTTTCCGCCCACACATCCCCTCTCTTCAGATACAGCACACCGGGATAGTGTGTGCGGGCCTGAAAGGAGGAGTAGGAGGAGGAAAAGCTGTATTCCTTCCTGCTCGTATGTGAGGAGAGTGAGGGGGGGGTGGCTGGACTCGCTGGGCTGTGAAAGCGTGTCATAGACTGACACTCGGCTCAGCTTGCAGTCACCACTCTCGGAATTTACAGGCTGGTTCTCCTGTCCTAAGGACGGGAGAAATCTGTCTGTTTTTTCAGTAACTGAGATGAATGCTTGGCCCCCCACCCCACAGTGCTCATGGAGTCCTTCCTGCAACTCGCTCTTCTCCTTGCCAATGAGGATGCAGGGGAAGGAGCAGATCGGGCGGCTGTGGTTGTGTGAGCGCTCGCATTATGCAGTGTCAGTGAGCAGAGGGAGGGGGAAGGAATCCCCCGCAGAGCTGACTTGGGACGCTCTCCCTCTCAGGAGAGACTGTTACTCCAGCGGCGGCCCGATTTTGTTGGGGGGCACATGGTGGGGCACAGCATAATGTTGAGGGGGGTCAGGGCCCCCTCTGGCCCCCCTAGGGACGCCATTGGTAGCAGGAAGGGGGAGAGAAACATTTTAGGACTAGTTATTGTTAGACAAAGGTCATGTGTCTGTCACAGGTTTCTCATACTTCAAGTGGAAAGATACCTACTCCTAAATGAACGCAGCTCTATTTACATTCATGAATTTTAATTTCTATTCATTTTTGTCTACATATTTATTTTAAAGCATATGGTTAATTTCCTTTTCTTTCTACATCCTAGTTTCTGCTTGTTAATATAATATGCATTATTACCATATACAGTATATATAATGCTGTCATGTTTTAAGGTAGTGTACAGCATAATGGATCAAACAAGGGAGGCAGTACAGGTAATACAGTATATAAAATATTGTGAAGACTAGTACATATTGTTTTTTAACCATCTGAAGCAGTACCAAGAAAAACTGGGAAAATGGATAGTGTCTATAACAAACACCAGATGGTTCCTCCAGCTACACTAAAAAGCACTGGAAATAAGTCACTGGGAATAGAATGAATGCTGTAGACCACACATCCAAACCCAACATTTCCAGGTATATGCAAAGAAAAAAGTAGTACTTGAAATGCTTATTTGCAGTGTTTCCATAATTATACTTTTTCCCTTGCAATGTGACCTTGCTAGAAAATTGCGCCGACCAAAAACACATGCACACCTCCCTACATAACCTTTTAGGGAGAGGCTGGAGGAGGACAGAAGGTGAATATTACAGTGTCACTTGAATGACAAAGCGGAGTCTGCTGGAGCTGTTGACATCACATCCAAGATGCTGTCTTTTTTTTTTTTTCAACTACTGTTACGCATTACGACGTCCGTTACGGCCCTACCAGCATGTCTTTATATATGTGTGGGGGAGGCTTTTACAGATAAATAACATACATAAAATATGTTAAATGCACATATAATCTTATGGGAAGATTTTGTTGAAATGATTTGTTTGGTGACAGGTTCTCTTTACAACCTATTCTGTCCTACACACGGCTGTCTTTAATATTGATTGGACCCAGGGCAAACTTTTTTTGCCCCCCACCCGAATTAGATTAGTTGCCAGAGGATGCAGCATACCATTACCGCCCACTGACTGGTTGCTGGTGGTTACAGCACACATTATGGCTCAATGATTAGTTGCTAGAGGTTACAGCACATAATTTCTGCTTGCTGAGTGGTTGCTAAAAGTTACTGCACATCCGTACTGCTCACTGCTGATTGGTTACTATAGTTTACAACACATCATTACAGCTCACTGATTGGTTACAGCACATCATTATGGCTCACTGATTGGTTGTTGAAAGTCACAGCACATCACCTCCTCACTGCCTGCACACCATGGACTGGGGGATGAGGAGTAACTGGACACAATTAACCCTTTTATTGCTGGCAGATGAGATCCCAGTTGGAAGTGCATGATTAACCCTTTAAGATCTGTGTTGGAAGTATGATTAACCATTTCTTTGATAGTAGAACCCTAGTGAGAATGCATGATATTTCCAGCAGGGATCTTCTAGCATTGAAAGGGCTATCACGTGCGTCTCCTGGGATCTACTATCTCCACTTAGTAGCTGCCACAGCACATATCTTTATCCAGTCTGCTTTGCAGCCTGACTAAAGTCAGCCATAGACGGTTCAAATCTCAGCCAGTTCAGCAGGAACCGGCCAAAATTCAAACCATGTATGGGTAGGCTGAATGTACCCAAGTTGATCAATCGAACAACTTGGGTACAACCAGCCTGCAGGATTTTACATTTGATTATTGCTAGCGCCTGTTATAGCCGCTAGCAATATTCAATGCATTCTCCTGGTGGGGATGGCTTTTTCCACCCCCCCGCTGAAAGAATACAATAGCTCCGGAGGAGGGGTTCCCTCCCCCAATGAACACTGACTGTGTTGATGGGGAAATCAAGTGAATTTCACACCTGCAATCACATTTTATGCCCCTCGCGTCTCTTTTGATTGGCTGCTTGTTCTGCTTAACCAGAGGGAGGGGGAAGAACAAGCAGCGATTAGACAGTGCCAGGTTCTGGCAAGAGGAGGGGGGCAAGCGGGTTGCAATTACACAGACAACCCACAGCTGCACTCCTCCCCTGTCATAGCACAACTGACCAGAGACCCGTGGTGGCCGTGCAGCAGTGGGAGGGAAGATCGCTTAGCTACATTGATATAACAGGGAGGCCACACGGGCCCCTGTAGCTAGGAGGCTGCCTGTTCTGCTTAGCTGGAGAGAGGGGAAAGAACAAGCCGTGATTAGACAGAGCTGGCTGCTGACAGGAGGGGGGGCGAGCGGGTTGCAAGTACACAGACAACCTGCAGCTGCGCCTCTCCTTTGTCATAGCACAACCTAACCGACCAGAGACCCGCAGTGGCACGTGCAGCGGTGGGAAGGGAGATTGCTCTGCTACACTGATAACAGTGAGGCTGCTTGGGCCCCTGTAGCTAGGAGCGACCCAAGATATTACATCTATGGAGGGCTCAAGGGCAGCTGCTTTGGGCCCCACAAAAATTAATGGGCCTGGGGAAGCTTCCCCGTTTGCCCCATCCTAAAGTCAACCCTGGTCCTACATGCAGGAAAATCCAAGTACTTGTCAATGTCAGTGTGTCTTTGTATATTTTTTTTAGGTTAGACATGTTATTGTCCATACATCTATTTAGTCTCACCTCCTCATAGCGGAGACATCACCACTATAGGCAGCAAAAAGAAGGTTCACCACTGTTTTCTGCTACAAACAGAAGAATTACAATATTAATAATGTCTTTGATTATCTGCATAAAAAAACAAGAAGAAACAAAAAGAAACAAAAACCCATATCAATAAAACCAGTTCTTATTGCCGATTAGGGATGAGCCTAACACCCCCCGGGTTCGGTTGGCACCAAAACTTGCGAACAGACAAAAAGTTTGTGCGAACAGTCGAACACCATTAAAGTCTATGAATGTGAAAAATCAAAAGTGCTAATTTTAAAGGCCTATATGCAAGTTATTGCCATAAAAAGTGTTTGGGGACCCGGGTCCTGCCCCAGGAATTTTTTTTAACCCCTTATTAACCCTTAATTTACTCGAATCAGCCCTAATTTACTCCCTATTCTCCTTTTCCGTTTAATTATTATTTTCCTGCTGATTTTTTTTTTTCACTTCTATTTTATAAACTAAACTTAAACTATTAATAATTAAAACGCCTGCTCCTTTACTGCAACTGGCAGGGAGATCTTTGTCTCAGCTTAGAGCTGCACTGCAAGTTATACCTGGATCCCTCCAACTACACTTATGAAAATAAATATGTCAACACATAAATATTATAATACCTGTTTTTCACTTCTCTCCTTGCGGGGATCAAGTTTTCTTACACAGTGCCTTAAGTTGTCATAATTGTGGAAATTGAAGACAGAAACCAGTTCCTGGAGTAAAACAAACAATTATATTGAACACGATTGATAGATACTATAGTTCACAGTAACAAGAGCTCCTAACATTATTGTTGCACTTAGACTTCAGCTTGCTAATGCTGTACTGAAAAGCAAAACGTGCCACAAGCATCTTCAAAGCTTTCAACAAGCTTCCAGCAGCGTGGCTAGGTACGAAGAGGAGGGGGGAGGGATTTTTTTTTAAGAATAGTTCGACTTTTCTTCCATTTTATAGGAAAATTATGTTTGGGTCAAGTTTATTCATTTCTTTTTTAGGTTATAGGTTTTACATTGATATTATTTATCGGTAATCTAGTAGGAAATCATAGATAAAGCTGCATGCTTTCAGGTTTGCTTTGTCCAAATAAGGCTCTGAAAGATGCTGTGTGCAGGAATGGGGAGCAATGATTAACTTTACTGACTCATAAATTTGCGTGTGTAAATTTCACCTTGAGCTACTGAGCTTTGCAAAAAACTGAGCAAAAGTTAAGGAAAAACTGCAAAAATAGGTACAGGAATCTAAAGCTCCACCTACTGTCTTAAGAATACAGAGATGTACCTAACTGGTGCACACAACAACTGGTGCAGCTGTGCATGGTAACCAATCATCTTTTAACTTCAGCTTGTTCCAGTAGCTTGGACAATAAAACCTAGAAGCTAATTGGTTACCATGTACAGCCACACCAGATTTTGTGTGCACCAGCTTTAGTAAATATCCCCCATATTTTTATTTATTTTTTCCCCCATAGGTTTGATATGCAATTCTTCATATCTACCTGACTATAAAATATATCTTTAGCTTTTTTTTTTTTAGTCCTCACTACAATGAAAAAAATATATACAAAACCACTAAACACTCCCTTTGAAACACCCTTCAGCTGCATTTTGGGATTACTGAACACAGGTCTTAATAAGAGTGCTGCCTGCCACTTAAAGGAGAAATAAACATACATACTCATGTGCAATTCTCATGTATATGACTGCAGCATTGGTCCGATGCTGCTACTGTCCCCCACCGGCTCTAAGGCCAAGAATTGAGTCCCACATGACTCACTGCTCAGGTCTCAGTCTGCTCTGAGCAGAGAACGGCTGGCTCAGGCTCTCAATGGTGAGTGAGGCTGAGCCAGCTGCCGGTCCGGCTGATTTTGGGTGACTGTCGCCTGTGACCCAGACCCTTTAAAACAAACTATTTACAAGTTTTATTGCTTAAAGTGAAAAAAAAACTAACACTATCTATTCTTAAAAATGTCTAACCCACCCCCACCTATTATGCCTAGCCCTGTATAAAGAAAGATGCATGTACTTACTTATTTTTAATCTGCATCTGTCCAGTCGTGTGATCCCGCAGCTCTGGCTCCCCGGTGTAAGTGAGCGGCTGCTGCAAGGAAGAGAGGGACACTGACAACTGCTAGGCCATCGGAGCCTATGAGTGATGTCACAGCTCTTAGAATTCCTAGCTTTTGTTGAGTGCTTCCTGAACATGAGCTGCAAGATCACTTGACCAGACTGGAGTGAATTCCCCTGATGAAGTAATTATGATCTAGGACAGAGCTAGGAAACAGCAAGTCTATGAGAAGCTCTGGGAGTTTGACAGAGGAGACACCCACAGATGCTAAATAAACTCATATGCCTGCAAGCTTTCAATTGTGTGCACAATTTGGGTTTACAGTATGATGTTAATGAACTATTTGTTTTTTATTAAATAGTTTTACATTTATGGTGAGCACTATGTAGCATTTTCTTTCTCTAACATGCTGAGTTTAAAAAAAAAAATTGATGATATCAAGGAGGCAACCTTCTAGGTAGGCTATCAATTCATAACAAAGCTTGTCCCAGCTGAAAGGGGGGTGCCTCTACTAGACCTTTTATAAGAGTGAGAGTCCACATGAGTGGTATTGCACAGAACACAGAGACCTATTTCTATTCACCTGAAAGAAGCGACTCTATGGGCTTTATCTTTGGCAGTTGAGATTGCACACAGATTGGTTTCATGCATGGGACTGATTTATACATAAACAGTTTTGCATATTACCGAGCACAGACTATGCAATTGATTTTTATGTCACTTATATTTGATTTAGTTATTATTATATTTATTCATGTTTATTGAATATAGATGCTTAGATGATTGGATTTATTTATATTTGCTATAGTATTTTTTTTTATTCCCTTCTAGACTGTAAGCTCTAACGAACAGGGCCCTCTGATCCTTCCTGTATTGAATTGTATTGTAACTGTACTGTCTTTCCTGATGTTGTAAAGTGCTACGCAAACTGTTGGCGCTATATAAATCCTGTATAATAATAATAATAATATTTCTTTAATAAGTTGTATACAGTGGTAAAAATCAACTGCAAAATACATTTCTCATTCCCACATTGAACAAGATTTGTTAAAAATAAGTGGAGTTGATTTAAAATAGACAACTAATAGGCATTGCTTTTTCCCCAAGAAAAAAAATATTTAGCCTTTTATTTATAGTCCCATTTGTGTGATTAGTGTAAGGCACTAGGTATAGTTATGTTAGGAAAGTTTCATTCACTTTTCATATCTACTTTATAAACAATCTCCAAAAGTTGCGGTCTCACAGGAAATATACAAGCTGCCGTTTTTTGTTTTTTTTAACCAATTCTTGATAAATAAGGGTCTTATTTAGTTATTTGAGGCTTAAAGTTGCCAGTAAGCATTCAGCAGTCTCTTCTACGGTGCATTAAAATTAAAAAGTGATTTTAAATTGGTTTAAAATACTTTTTTTACATCATCCATGTAATTATTTTTTTTTACCCATTTTATTACTATACAGCTAAAGAGGAAACACATGATGTGGCTAGGTTACACTATACTAACCTTGAAGGACTGTCTAACATTCAAAGCAATTTAACTGCATTGTGTGAAGTATCAAATAGTACATTGAGCCAGTACACTGCAGCACTGTAAGCACTATGATATGAAATAATCTTGTATCCTCTCATTTTAGTCTATGTTTTACTCCCAGTGCTTAGATAAAATACCTCAATACTGATAGCAATACAATGAACAGCCCTTACTTGGCAGAAGTGAATTCCTCGTACACTGTTTCCAATTTTGTCCAGAGGAGGAGACCAACAGAAAACTCCCATTATGTTAGGCACCACCAACAAGATGGCTCCTGACACGCCAGATTTGGCAGGTAATCCCACCTGAAAGTAAAAGAATAAGCACATTTTTAATAGACTGACAAGAGAGATACACTATATTGTTAAAAGTATTGGGGCAACTACACGCACATGAACTTTAATGGCATCCCAGTCTTAATTTGTAGGGTTCAATATTACGTTTATAGCGGTATATTTATAAAGCAATGAATGTGACATTGACCAACATTATTGCATGGATAATAATATGCAGTGAATAATTCACCACCAGTGAAGTCAATCAAGTTCAACCAATAAAAAAAAATACACATGCACAGCAGCAAGTTACAGAATTGGTGTTATGGTGGAAATCTATGCCCCCTGCAAATTCACAGTCAGGGCACTGAATAGCAGTTTTTCAATTTGGCCACAAGATGGCACTAGATGTCAATTTATTTGAACAATGTACACTGCTAATTGCCAGGACTGTTGAATTCATAATAACAAAATGGATGTTTTGGACTTCCGGTTTATATGAATACGATATATAAATTGTATATCAAATATTATAGTTTGATGACCGGATATTATATGGAGACTCTAGAAAATAAATTGTATGCTAGTTGAACTAGAGATAAATTCCATTTGTTTATGTATCTAAAATGACCACATTCTTCTTCTATTATTACTACTAAACTAAAAACACTGCTGTAAATTAGCGTGATGTTGTAAAGATCCAGACACAAAGTATGTGAGGATGTCAGATACAAATGAGCCGTTTTATGAAAAGTAGGGCAAATTAAATGATACAAAAAATGCATGTATACAGTACATGGAAGCAAACTCACATTAAAGGCAAACTGTCCAGATAGGTCATACATGCCACAGGAATGCATAAGACTCAGGGTGTTCCTCACTGCTTCCGCACTTAGGACCTGCTCTCCTGTGATGGGGCAGATACCACCATTAGCTAAAGTGGCAGCAATCACACTCCCCGACTCACAAGTCACTTCAAGGGAGCAAAGCTAGATAGAAAAAAAACATAACATTAAAAATAGCAGTTGTCAGACAGCACATTATTCAACATAATGGCAAAAACGTTCCTAAAGAAATTCAGCATCAATAGACTATTGCAGCTTCCATTGCTGACCTCGCCGGTTAAAAATGGCCATTGTACAAGGGGAACAAGTATTCAGAAAATGGGTTCTTTCTCAATGCTTGCTCCAGATTAGTGCCACAGAAGCCACAAAATCTAGAGACAGCCAGGCAATTAGTATTCTTAAGTAGAGTTGGGCCAACAACCACCACCCCCCCCCCCCCCCTGGTTCGGTTTGCACCAGAGCTCCCGAACATGTAAAAAGTTTGGAACCAAGCTGCGAATTCTATGAAAGTATAGGACCCAAACTTAAAAAACTCAAAAGTCCCCATTTTGAAGGCTTATATGCAAGTTATGGGCTACAAAAAGGGTATGGGGGCCTGGGTACTGCCCTGGGGGACATGTATTTATGCACTTTTTTTTTAAAGATCGTTTTCTCAGGAGCAGTGATTTTAATGATGCAAAACAATAAATTGAAAAATTCCTTTAAATATAAATATATTGCCTGTGTAGTCCCCTTAGTCTACCTGTAAATTGGTCTGGTATGGATTTTAAGGGGAACCCACATCAAAGTAAAATAAAAAAAATTCAGGGGCTCCCCTCAAAATCCATACCAGACCCTTCTGGGGACAAGGGCCTCTTCCCGACGACCCTGGGCTGTGCTTGTGGGGGTCTGCATGTAGGGGGCTTATCAGAATCTGGAAGCCCCCTTTAAAATGCCCCCCGATGTAGATCATCACGGCGACCGCCATCACCCCTGGACCGGAAAAATAAATAAAAAAGCTCCCATACTCATTCACATGGTGGGGGGCAGGATATGGAGGTTAAAGGGGGCTTTTCTAGATTCCGATAAGCCTGCAGCCCACAGACCCCACAACCGCAGCCCGGGGTTGTGGGGAAGAGGCCCATGGGGACAAGCTGCTTTGGGGAGGGGGAAAGAGCACAGTCTGCCCCAAACAAACCCCCAATGTTGAGGGCACGTGGCCTGGTATGGTTCAGGAGGTGGCGAGCGAAGCATTCCTGGCCTGTCAGGCAGCATCCTCGGATAAGGGTCTGGTATGGATTTTGGGGGGGGGGGGGGGGGGACACCATTTTTTTTAATGCTTTCCCTGGGGGCACTTGTGCATCGACACAGACAGCAGGACTCAGTCCCTGTCCCCAGTTCCTGTGTCAGGATTGACAGTAATGGGAGTCAATCAATCCTGTTGCTATTAATCTGTCCGGAGACAGAGACAGCGGCAGGAGCTGCTGTGCTTGTGTACATCGCTGGATTAGATGAGCTCAGGTAAGGAAAAAGGTAGAGGAGTCTGGGGGGCAGCTGCAGCACAGAACAAAACCTTAAGGCTTTAGAACCACCTTAAAGTACAGGTAAATCTAAAGCCCAAAAAAATTCTGCATCGCGTAGGAAATGGTTAAAACACTATATATATATATATATATATACATCCTCATTTAGACAGTGTCCCCATTGGAAGATTTTACCTCTGTTCCTTTTCAAGTGACAATTCAAACATTTAAATTTCCCCTCACAATAGTCCTGGTAACAGGAGTGACCAGGGCAAACTAATAATGTAAATCTAACCAGCAAGGACACAGGCAGCAAAAAAACCTAATAGCAGTTCTAACCCTTATTCTATGCTCTATTCAATATTTTTAAAAAAATGGCTTTAGGTATGCTTTGTTACAATTTTTAAATAACCCTTTGTTATCACATGTGTAGGCTAGGTAGCTATTTAAAGTGTCAATAAACCCACATTCTAAAAAAAAAACTATTAATAAATGGTGTATTACATGCTGTTCATACTCTACTATGAGATTTGTTTTCTGTTTTCTGCAAAAAACATTGTTCATCCTGCTGTTCTCTATCTCCCCCTTCTGAGTTTCTATGCTGAGCATTTCCTCCCCATCACAGCTGAGCAGCCCGTGTGACTATAAAGTCACACATGTGGTCGTACACTCAGTGGTAAAGGACATCCCACTCACTCCCTCCTCCTCCATGCCCACTAACCAGATAAACACAATGGGGGCGGGCTATCACATGTAGATTGATGGAGGCTTCACCTCTCTCATTCTATGACACAGACTGGAGGGGCGTGACACAGCCTGTGACTGGTAGAAATCCACCCACACCATGTTATTGCCAAACAATAATAAAGATTTGATTTAAAATAGTTTATTGGTATTATTTATTTTTATTCTGTATTCCAAAGGCTGTTTTTTTATTTTGAACATGTGACCAGTAGCAAAGTGCTAGAAGCTCCTGCTGCTTATATTTCCTTGCAGACAGGCTGGGAAAGATCTGGGTCATGTGACAGCTGTATATCACATGGGAAAAAGATACTTAGATGTTTTTTTTTAATTAAATAATTACAATGTCATCTACATACAGAAATAAAAGGGATCATGTCAATTAAACAGTGTGTGTTTACTGTCACTAAGTCAGGGCTAGTACTTTCCTCACTGGTCAAATCTGCAGAATCTACTTAATTTAAGTCAGCTATTAGGTTCTAATAAGTTCACTCATATTAAATCTCGACTTTATTTAACCTCCCTGGCGGTATGATTCTGTCTGGAATTACGTACCAAAAGCGGTACAATTATTTTGCAAGGAAATTTGGCATTTTATACTGTAGGCCTGTAATTTTTAGAAATAACTCACTTAAATCTGACCAAGCAAGAGTCTTGTAGGCATCCTGGGTATGATTTTTTTTTTAAAACAAAATTATAAATTATAATATAATAAATAATTATAAATAATTATAACAAATAATAATATAATTATAATAAAAATTATTCAATAATGTAATCAACTCAAAATCACTGAAATTTGCTCAGTTGCAGAATTGTCGCGGTCATTATTTTATTTTTTTTATGACGAATTTCCCCACAAATCGCTATCGCACATTTCTGCAAGTGATTTTAATTTATTATCGCTGTTTTCTAGCTGATCTAAAACCATTTTTGACATAAAGGGACACTTTTGGACAATCTACAGTTTTTAGGCAGAAATGACATTTTTTATTTTTATAAAAGTACATGTAGGGCACTGGGCAGACCACTAGGGACAAGAGGGGTGTGTATTTTTTACATACAGTACTGTAATCTATAAGATTACAGTATACTGTATGTAAAGTGTTTGTTTACTTTTTTTGAATTTGGCGCCGTTCTCCGCTCCCGTGCGTCGTAACGTCGCAGGGAACGGAGATCGGCGGCACACGGGGAGACTGTGAATCGAGCGAGGAGGTCCCGCTCACTCACACAGGGGGGTGGCATCGCTGGATCCAGGGACAAGGTAAGTAACTTGCCTGTGGATCCAGCAAAAGGTAAGCCGCGCCACTGCACGTCCACCCCGAGCGTGACTCGGGGATACCGATCTTAGCATTGAAAACCAACCCCGAGTCACGCTCGGGTTTACCGCCAGGGAGGTTAACAAAATAACATAACAACTAAAAAAATCTTCCTTTTTTGTCTTTGCATGTTAGTAAAATACTATACGCTGTGATTTAATTGGTTGCTGTGGCTTATAAAACGTTATAATAAATGTACACACTATAGTTCAAAACTAAGCCTTCTACGCATCTGTCTGCTACATAATGCAAACTCATCATAAAACGGATCTTTAGTTGAAAATGTAATCATCACATGCAGGAACACTGACCTGAAAATACAAATCCAGAGCGACCCCCATGTCAGCGCTGGACGGAAAGCACTAAAGGGAGAAAGAACAAAATATTGTATTATTATATACATAAATATTTCCTGATAGACTAAAAATTAAAATGGCTCCCAGCCATATACTGAAAGGCAGAGCCAGCTGTCAATCAGGCAGCGGGATGGATCACAAAAATATTGTCGGGATCCTTCCCTGACACGGCTCTGTCCCTTCAGTTGATAGCAGGCAATAGCCCTCTATAAGCTGACTATGGGTCACAGAAGAATGAAAGTAAATGTACTCCTGTGACCCACAAGAGAAGTTCATAAAAAAAAAAAGCTTTAACCATACTTCTCTTTTAAGACTATTTTTGTTGTATTTGCTGTATGTACAAAACCAATATATCTTTGTAGAATCAAGAAGATCTATTTGACCAAAATCTTACAGATCCTCAAAAATATATATTGTATAAACCCAACCACTGAGATCTAATTTAAATGCTAATATGTTTAAGTGATTTTCAATATTTTTAAATCTGCAGCTTTCAGTAAAATAATATCTGGTTACTCTACCATAAATGGTGTCTATGGTAGTCACTTCCTGCTATAGTCGTCAGTGGCGGCTGGTGCTCCATTTTTTTGGGGGGGCGCAAACAAAACCCCAACCAAACCCCCCCCCCCCCCAATGTCACTCACAGACAATGTGACCTGCATTTAGACAGAGGGATAGATTGGATAGGACAGATAGATAGATAATTAGATAGATAGATAATTAGATAGATAGATAGATAGATAGATAGATAGATAGATAGATAATCAGACATATAATTAGATAGAGATAGATAGATAGATAGATAGATAGATAGATAGATAGATAGATAGATAGATAGATAGATAGATAGATAGATAGATAATCAGACAGATAATTAGATAGAGATAGATAGATAGATAGATAGATAGATAGATAATCAGACAGATAATTAGATAGAGATAGATAGATAGATAGATAGATAGATAGATAGATAGATAGATAGATAATCAGACAGATAATCAGATAGATAGATAGATAGATAGATAGATAGATAGATAGATAGATAGATAATCAGACAGATAATTAGACAGATAGATAGATAATCAGACAGATAATTAGATAGAGATAGATAGATAGATAATCAGACAGATAATTAGATAGATAGATAATCAGACAGATAATTAGATAGATAGATAGATAATCAGACAGATAATTAGATAGATAGATAGATAGATAGATAGATAGATAGATAGATAGATAGATAGATAATCAGACAGATAATTAGATAGATAGATAATCAGACAGATAATTAGATAGATAGATAGATATATAGATAGATAGATAGATAGATAGATAGATAGATAGATAGATAGATAGATAGATAGATAGATAGATAGATAGATAATTAGATAGATAGATAGATAGATAGATAGATAGATAGTCAGACAGATAATTAGATAGATAGATAATTAGACAGATAGATAGATAATTAGATAGATAATCAGACAGATAATTAGATAGATAGATAGATAGTCAGACAGATAATTAGATAGATAGATAATTAGACAGATAGATAGATAATTAGATAGATAGATAGATAATCAGACAGATAATTAGATAGATAGATAGATAATCAGGCAGATAATTAGATAGAGATAGATAGATAGATAGATAGATAAGACAGATAATTAGATAGATAGATAATCAGACAGATAATTAGATAGATAGATAGATAGATAGATAGATAGATAGATAAGACAGATAATTAGATAGATAGATAATCAGACAGATAATTAGATAGATAGATAGATAGATAGATAGATAGATAGATAGATAGATAGATAGATAGATAGATAATCAGATAGATAGATAGATAGATAATCAGACAGATAATTAGACAGATAGATAGATAATCAGACAGATAATTAGATAGATAGATAGATAATCAGACAGATAATTAGATAGATAGATAGATAGATAGATAGATAGATAGATAGATAGATAGATAGATAGATAGATAGTCAGACAGATAATTAGATAGATAGATAATTAGATAGATAGATAGATAGATAGATAGATAGATAGATAGATAGATAGATAGATAGATAGATAATCAGACAGATAGATAATCAGATAGATAGATAGATATATATAGATAGATAGATAGATAGATAGATAGAGAGAGAGAGAGAGAGAGAGAGAGAGAGAGAGAGAGAGAGAGACAGAGGGACAGAGATAGATAGATAATCAGGCAGATAATTAGATAGAGATAGATAGATAATCAGGCAGATAAATAGATAGATAGATAATTAGACAGATAATTCGATAGATAGATAATTAGACAGATAGATAGATAATTAGATAGATAGATAGATAGATAGATAGATAGATAATTAGATAGATAGATAGATAGATAGATAGATAGATAGGTAGATAGATAGATAGATAGAGAGAGAGAGAGAGACAGAGGGACAGAGAGAGACAGATATAAGAGACAGATATAAGAGACTTGTAAAGCATGGCTGTAGGTCGCAGAGCTCCCTCCCTCCCTCACACACAGGAGATGTGTGTAATGAAGGCTCCAGCACAGATCGGGTGAAGCATGGCCCCCCCCCCCCCCCCCCACTCTTCATCACAAGCTGACAATACATCCAGCAAGGAAGTGTGGAAGGAGTGGACACTGGACAGACACTGGGTTAAAAGAATAAATAAAGGGTTTTAATAAGAATATTTTACTTACCTCCATGTCCTGGAGCCAGAGAACTGAAAGTGACACAGCCGCCCGCCCGGGAAAAGCACTGCTCATTTCCTAGCAGTGCAGAAGGAACCAATGTGAGGGGCTGGAGAGACACAGGACCGATGTGATTGGCTGGAGTGGCGTCCTGCACATAGCCACAGAGCTTAAAAAAAAAACTTGCAAATGAAACGTCCTGCTGCAGCATTGGCAGGACGTTTCAATGATGCCTATGCCTTAATATCCCACTGTTCCCGGCGCCCAGAGCCCGCCCCGAACACTTTAAAGGACCTTTTTTTTCTTAAAGGGCCAAAAAAAAAAAATTTTTTTTTTCATTTTTTTTTTTTAATTTTCTTTTGTTAATGGCTTTGGGGTGGGGGGGGGGCGGCGCCCAGGCGCCCCCTATGGACGGGCCGCCACTGATAGTCGTCCCTACTTTCAGAACTGTGCTCCTGCATTGTTATAGTGTCATATGGGCATAAGGGCATACACGGTGAAAGCTTTTCACCCCAAGAGGGGGTGGAGGATCTGGTGAGTGCGGGCCACATAAGAGAACAGCTGGAGGGGTCACTGTGTGGAATACGCTAACAGAGCTGCAGTTGGCACGAGGCACTTTTTGAAACTCAGCACTTTGATACAGAGATTACAGCCACATATGGACTTTTATATATAGTATTCACTTGTGCACAATTGGATTTAAGTCATTATTAATCATCGTTTTTATTAATATTATTATTTTATAGCACGCATTGGATAAGTTATTCATATCACTAATACATTTTTCTCACCTATTATGATTTTATTAAGGTAGCGCCATTTCTACTTCCTAATTTACTCTTCTAATGGGGGCTACAATTTCATGTTTCTACAGACATTACACAGGCATGGTCTACTGAACTGTCACCTTCAGGAAACCAGTCTAGAGAAATGCAGCCATTGATGGAGTGAATGCAACAAAGAAGGCAAAAGGTATTTTAACAAATATTTTAACTAAAGTTTAAGAAGTTGTAAAGGTTCGTCTTTTATTTTCTAAATTGGTTCCTTTAAGCTCGTGCATTGTTAGTTCACTTACCTTTTTTTTTTTTCTTTGTTTGAATTTCTCACTTCCTGTTACTCCTCAGTAAGCTTTCCACCATCATCCGAGCGGTGGAAAGTCATTTAGAACAGCTTACTAAACACCTTACTGAGGAGGAACAGGAAGTGAGAAATTCAGACAAAGAAAACAAAGAAAAATATTTAGAAGGGAAATTGAAGAAAAAGGTAAGTGAACCAACAATGCACTAACTTAAAGGAACCCATTTAGAAAATAAAAAAAATGAACCTTTACAACCCCTTTAAGTTTACATTTCTCAAATCCCAGTGAATACTCCAAATGTAAACTGAGGATCTTCAGTCTTGTTAAAAAATAGAAATAAAAGTCAAGCTACAATTACTGTAGCTGCTGTCTTTTAATAAAAAGGACAGTCACCAGCCTTGGAATCCGGCACTGTCTTTCCCCGGGCCAGTTCTTTGATGGTCTTCAGGTCCCAATGTTGATTGTGGGAAACTTGCTGTGACTTCTTGCCGGCTCACAGCCGGCTCCCCACTGCACACATGCGAGATGCCCTGCACTTTCTGAATGGTCCCGCAGCCTCTTGAGACATGTGACATGTCCAAGGAGGTTGCAGGCAAGGGAAGGGGGTCTAAGTGGGAGCAGGTGCCTGTCAAAACTAGGTACCCACTCCCTGAAGGGAGGAGGTGAGTCATAGGAGGGCCAATGAGAGCTGCAGAGCTGGAGGTGTGCCTCTGTGTGTCTGTGTAAATCCAGGAAGTAAACAGGCAGCAGCTTCAGCTGCCCACAGTTAACCACTTAAAGCGGGAGTTGACCCATAAAACAATTTTTTCAAAGAATCTCCTTAGATGGATGCTCGTTTTGTCTAGGGGAATCGGCTAGTTGTTTTAAAATATGACCTGTACTTACCGTTTACGAGATGCATCTTCTCCGCCGCTTCCGGGTATAGGTCTTCGGGAGCGGGCGTTCCTTCTTGATTGACAGTCTTCCGAGAGGCTTCCGACGGTCGCATCCATCGCATCACTAGTAGCCGAAAGAAGCCGAACGTCGGTGCGGCTTTATACTGCGCCTGCGCACCGACGTTCGGCTTCTTTCGGAAAATCGTGACGTGATGGATGCGACCGTCGGAAGCCTCTCGGAAGACTGTCAATCAAAATAGGAACGCCCAGTCCCGCAGCCCATACCCGGAAGCGGCGGAGAAGATGCATCTCGTAAACGGTAAGTACGGATCATATTTTAAAACAACTAACCGATTCCCCTAGACAAAATGAGCATGAAGCTAAGGGAAAAAAGTGTTATGTACGGGTGAACCCCCGCTTTAAGGACCGGCTCACGTATATATACGTTGGCAGAATGGCTCCTGTGGGCAGATAAACGTATATATACACGTCACCTTTAAGAAGCGACATTATGGATGCGCGGACGCCGCAAGCTCCGTGAGTCCAACTGCAGGTCTCGCAGACTCGATGTCCGCAATCATCTCACGGAGAGGAAAAACAAGGAAATGCTAATGTAAACAAGCATTTCCCCATTCTTCCTAGTGACAGGACACTAATCACAGCTTCCTGTAATCGTGAGGGGTGATCAGTGTCGTGACACACGTAACCCATCCTCCCTACAGTTAGAACACATACCTAGGACACACTTAACCCCTTCAGCGTCCCCTCCTGGTTAATCCCTTCACTGCCAGTCACATTTACACAGTACTCAATGCCTTTTTATAGCACTGTAAATATGAATGGTCCCAAAAAGCATCAAAAGTGTCCTATGTGTTTGTCATAATGTCGCAGTCACGATAAAAAAAAAAAAAAAAAAAAACGATGATCGGCGCTATTACTAGTAAAAAAAAATAAATAATAAAAATGCCATTAAACTATCCTCTATTTTGTAGACGCTATAACTTTTACGCAAACCAATCAATAAAGGCTTATTCACAAGCCTACAGATAGAGACTTGGCCTTCCAAGCCCTTAGCAGGACGCTGCCTTAATCTCAGGCTGCGGTCCATGGTCAGGGAGTAGGTATAGGCTTTTTGTGCCCTGACACCCCCCCCTTCTTTTTATATTTCTGTTTATTTCTAGTCTGTTCCCCTCTTTTACTTAGATGTCCTAGTTTCTTCTTTTTGCTCTTGGGAACTGGATACCCCCAGCTTGTTGGTAAGCGCTTAGATGCGAGTTTCACAACTCGCATTCGGCGCTCTATAAGTATTTAATCCAATCCAATCGCATTTTTTTTTACTAAAAATAGGTAGAAGAATACGTATCGGCCTAAACGGAGTAAACACATTTTTAATATATTTTTTGGGGATATTTATTATAGCAAAAAGTAAAAAATATAGAATTTTTTTCAAAATTGTCGCTCTATTTTTATTTATAGCGCAAAAAATAAAAACCGCAGAGGCGATCAAATGCCACCAAAAGAAAGCTCTATTTGTGGGAAAAAAAGGACATAATTTTGTTTGGGAGCCACGTCGCACGACCGTGCAATTGTCTGTTAAAGCGACACAGTGCCAAATTGCAAAAAGTGCTCTGGTCTTAGGCCAGCCAAATGGTCTGGGGCTGAAGTGGTTAAAATGGATGCAGCCAGACTCCGTGGAGGGAGATTTCTGCAGGATATTTGGCAAGTACAGAATCAAAGAATATATAAAATAATATGCAAAGTGGTTGGAGGGAAGCTTCAGAATGGCAAAGATGTTTTTATTAGGCTGGTTTCACACGGACATTGTCTGTAGTCCTCATCCGTCTGCTCAGCAGGGGATCTTCTTGCTGAGCAGGCGAATGATAGGTCTGTGTCCACTCCATTATGAAGAATGGACACAGCCCCGCTGTTCTCTGTGGGGCTGTCAGATGGAAACAGACCGCCTGTTTGTTTCCATCCAACTGTTATCTGATCCACTGTTTTTGGCGAGCAAAATCAGATTGGATGCTGTGGGGTGTGAGTGGACACATGTCCCCTAACGTCTGCTGCACCATTGGGAGCTATGGATGGTTCCATCAGGTGGACCTATTCGGGAGGAAAACCTTTATAAATGTGGCTAAAGCCCAGTACACAATAAAGGTTTCACACTATAGATCGGAGCCACTGTACTAACTATGCAAAGTAATTACAGCTACCTACCCCACAGAGCTGTTGTGAACTGACAGGGGGGGGGGGGTCGCCCCCCTCCCCGCCAGAACACTCTGATCAGCGATTTCCGCCATTGGTTGAAAGAGCTGATCGGGAGTCGTGGGCTGCTGGTTACCCAGGATGCTCGTCCGATAAAAGCCGGCTTCTGTGGGAGAGACAGACATACACACGGGGCGTTTTTTTTTTTAACCGGCAAATGATTCCGGACATTCAGCCCGTGCGTACTAGGCTTAATACATACCAAAATTAAGATAATCAAATTAGGTGCAAACAATGCAAAACCCATCCCACAACATATAATCTGTATTCACAGAATGTTAGTGTCCTTTAGTGCATTGTGAATATTTAACAAATGTCCCAAATAGGGACAAAACTAAGGAAGGCAACTCCCTGTAATCTTCATGTATACCACTTGTCTAATTCTATAATGACAAGGCATGAAGCACCAGACTAAAAATGTCTACCTTTTTTTCTTTGAGATAATATCCAATAGCATAATTTCGATCTCCTGTCTCCTTTTCGGACTGAAACCTGCAGAAGATTTAGTATATCATACAGTTAGGAAGTACAGCAGGACTGACTGACGACAGCCAGTGTGCACATGATTTATATTTCACAGTGAGTGTAAGCATGGTTACAAAACAGTCAGCAGTCTAAATTTGAGTCTTGCAAGCAGTGGTTCTTTTATCTGTAGACAGCTGAATCGTAAAATAGCAAAAAGCATTGGTGATTTATCACTTTTATTGACATGCTCTGCACTACTAAATGTAACACTAGAGTCAGCTGAGACCAAGAGTGGATTTTACTAAAGCTTTCTCATTTACCATGTAGTACCGTATTCTGAATACAATTAAAACATATACTAATAAATAATAAGGTTACTATTATGTAGAATTATTTTACAGGCTGAACCAGGCAGGTCTTAGAACCCAATACATCACTTAAAGATGATGGGACATTTAGTTCTGTTTCTAATATATAACAACTGGATTGATGACAACTCCACATGCTCCCTGTGGAACCCAATATATGACTCTTATTGTAAAGGACACATTTTGCAAAGCTGGTGTTTTACTTTTTTGTATTAAAATATCAATACTAATGTCAACCAAATGGGAAAGGAGAGATGGTGTCATTGTATCCAGGCAAACTAAACACAGAGAGATAGATTTACTAAAGGAGTAGCACGTTTAAAGCATGTTTCTAAGTGAAAAATCCATTTGAAATGGAAATGTGCACTTAACATACAGCAGAAATAAACCTTCCTCCAAAAAAATTGAAAATAAATAACAAACGGGCCCCCAGGAGCTTCTAGTAAGCACAGATTTACTAGTCAAGTGAGCCCATCCAGCACTGTGGAGTCAGTATTCCTGTTGGTCCAGGTGCTTCTACTCCCAGTCTTTCTTCCGTGTTCCAATGGTTGGGCCACTAGATTGCCTGGTTCGCAATGATGTCACTCCCATGCATGCACACAGAAGTCACATCATCAGGGCACAGAGCCCTGTTGTAAATGTATGCTGAGCTGTGCATGTACAACTCAGTGTACACAAACATAAACAGGCAGGGAGAAGCAGTTATGACAGAAGAGAGAGACCAATAGGCTCTCCTCGATCATACCAATTCTACTTGTCAGTGTTTTTTTCTTTCAATCAATTTTTATTGTGGATTCAAAAAAGAGTATTCAATGAATACAATACATTGGGTTTCCAGTATAGGGATACAAAGCGTAACAATATGTATAGGAAGAGTTACACAATCGGAGTAAAGCATTGAGAGTATATGGTCATGAGACAGTATGTCCATTTCAATTATTTAATATTGGAAAGCAGTGGGATTGTGATACCTTATAGATTGTTCGACATGTGCCCAGGCTGGTATGGAGCAGTGAAGTAGGGTGAAGCTCTGTCGACCCTAAATCTTAAAGGTATAGTGATAATTTCCAGTCTGAAAATGGCTGCTTTGCAGTATGATAGATGGACCGGTCTATGAGCTGTCTAAACCCGTTTGTACCCGACCATTAAAACATAGTAACTACAAATGATGATCAGCTGGTCATATTAGTTCCTGGTAGATTAAATCCCTCCATCAGGGGGATTTAATCTAGACTCTACATCGATTGCAAGTCTCATCTGGTTGAAGTCTCCCCCCAGTGTGTTTAGGGAAACTGCTTTGTTTCCAACCAAGTAGTGCTCTGTCAAGTATTTCCCACCTATGCTAGTGGGATCGTCCAAATCTTCAACTGGGAACCCTCTGTGAGTGAAGGGAACTAGGAGAGGAGATGGAAAAATAGAAAAAAGTATTTGAGGATGAAAAGGGAAGGAGTGGAGCAGGTTGAAAGAAAAAGTAGAAGAGAAGTTGATGTCCTACCGGAACGTGTTAGGTAACAAGAATTAGCTGAATGCTACAAGGTGTTCAGGGAGATGTGCATGTAATCAGGCCATGGTTCCCAGGTGGCCTCAAGTTTCTGAACTGTATCTTGGAGGATACTGACCATCTTCTCCTGGGGCATGATCCATGACATTTTTTTCCTTTGCCATAGTACTGGAGACAAAAGTCCCACCTCCACAGACATTTGGTAGGGAAATAAGTGGCGATGTAATAAAAAGGAGCAGATCATCTGCAAAAAGTGCACATTTGTGCATGTGAGGGCCACAACATACTCCATGGATATCTGGGTGATTCCTGATAGCTATTGCTAGAGTTTTGATCGCTTTTGTGAAAATCAGGGGGATAGAGGGCACCCCTGTCTTGTGCCTTTGGATATCATAAAAAGGTTCCGAGTAGTAACCTTGAAGTCGCACCCGGGCTTCAGGAGTTGAATATAAATCGCTTAAAATGTTAGTGAAGTGCTGACCAAACCCCTGTAAAACAGTAAGCCTTGGTTCACACTGGAACCGGCTTCAGATCGCACAGGAACGATGTGCGTCCCCATTCTACGGTTCAGGGATGAATCAGAGATGAATCTTTGCCTGAATTCAGCCCTGAAACTGAGCTAAAGACACACAGCGTTTCTGTGCAGTGCACTCCTCAGCCGGTGTGTGAAGTCCCGTGCTTGGGGATTGAGTTCCTTCCCGATATTAGTAAGCCCTTGTTGGTAGATTAGCCTAGCAATGGGAAGGCTTTGTTTGGGTGGGTGGATTAATTGAGCTCCTGGTTGGCACTTTTTGTCAAGCCCTGCGTCAAAAGCAACAAGGGGTTAACATCAGGGGCAATCAAAGGGTTAAAATGTGTCCCTAGTTGGTGCTTGCTAACTGTGTCGCGGATGGTCTAACTGGATGTATGAAAACAGAGATCTGTGTTCCTGCTTAGAAGGAACACAAGATCTCTATCTTCTTCCCTGTCAGAACGGCGATCTGCCTTCTGTCCAATCAGCCCCAGTGTCTATTGCACAAAATAACGTACAGGTATGTCGTTTCCCGCAATAGAGTCGACCTGCTGCAGTATATCTGCGGTAGGCGGTCGGCAAATGGTTAATGATTGACGTGCATCTTAAAGAACACAACATACAGGGATATGGGTAAGGATTATCGACACACACGTACACCTACACAGGTTGAACTGGATAGACTATTGTCTTTATTCAATCTTACCTACTATGAAACTATGTAACTATAAGTGGAGTAGCAGGGTTTGCTGAAAAACATATCATCCATGTTTTCAAACATTAGGAAGAAAAGAAGATTTTAAAGTGGAACTTTAGTTTGAAAAATTGGCAGCTGGTAGGCTTTTCTATACCAAAACCATGGGCAGATAAGCTTGCCCTTCTTCGCCCCCTCCACTTTCCTTGCAGCTATACCAGTCTCCACACTTCTGGAAGGTTTCTACAACATTTTGGAGTGTGTGTGTGGGAATTTGAGCCTATTAAGCTACAAAAGCCTACAGGATGTGAAATCAGGTACTGATGTCAGAAAAGAAGCCGTGGCTTGCATTAGATGTTCAATTCATCCCAAAGATGTTCAACAGGTCTAGACAGGGTACTATGCAGCAACTCAAGCTCCTATCAAACTCATTAAACCATGACTTTATAGACCTGGTCTTGTGCAAAGGGGCACAGTCATTCTGGAACAGAAAAATGCCTTCCTCAAACCGTTGCAAGTACAAAATTATTGAAAATATCTTTGTGCAGTATCCTGTAGCAATAATGAAACCCTTATGGAAAACACCTGAACTTAGAGAAGTGCATCAGCGATAAAACAGTAAGGTCCTTCTATATAGGCACTGTTCTTAAGATACTTGAGTGTCGGTTATCAATAGGGTGTCTTTAGGCTTATTGAATTTTATCTGGTAATGTGTACAGCATCGCGCTGTTCTAATATCCATGTTTACTAATGTATGAACAATGCACGTTACCTATGTAAGTTTATATGTTATGATTGCATTAGCGGATGATATGTTATGCTAAATATACATATTTGTTTGTGTGTATATGCATGGTGGAATTTCTCCTAATAAAATTATTTTGTGGGGAAAAAAAACCCAGTAAGGTCCATTTATTTAGTGAGGGTCTCTTTCCACTTAATAAAACATTGTCCAAAATGAAAAATATTTGTATGGAAAAAAAGTTTAATTAATGATTTAACTTTTTCCCCAGCTGTTGAACACAGGGCCTAGGCAAGGGTTACACCACCATCTTTCAGCATTCACCTAAATTCACTCATTCATTCATACAGCATTCACCAGAATATTGTCATCCGTCATCCCCTAATTACAGGAAGCCAGGGGAGTATATTAATTAACTTTTTTTCTCCTGCAGGTTTTCTTTTTATCCGGTTAGGTCAGCTATGAGTAAGCATCAAACTATGATGTGAAACGCGTCAGACATTTTGTCCCTGTATGTCCACTATTTGCTATTGACTGTTTTTGGATGATATTTTTGTATTTTTGTACTTTATCCTTTGGAATTTTCAAATAACATTTGCTTCAACAGAGTGCGGCAGTCCAGGATATTCCTTCTTTGCATAGGTGCAGCACTTTCCGAAGGGGCCCTCTCTAAATCAGTGAACCTTGCTTAAATTGCAAGGTATACTAATTTAAAGGGGTGTCCATATACTTGTCTATAGAGTGTATAAAGTGCCATGGTCTAAAACAAGAGTAGGAGAGGGAAGAGGCAGAGTGACAGAGAAGGAAAAAAAGAGGTGTAGAATGGTTAATCCGTTGGATAGGTAGTGCCAATAATACATTTCAAGCTTTGGAAAGGAATTTGAGTGTTTGTGATGACAACTGTTAGTAGTTGTCAGGTCCTTTTGAACTTTATCCAGGACAGCCACGTCTTAATGCAATGCAGCACTGGAGTCTGTCTTGAGTAGATAAAAACATTTGTTCCATTTTAGTAATGCGATTGACTACTAGGGTCTGTTTCATTAGTTGTTTATGTGAACCACACTTTCCAATCTTGTAAAGTAATAGAAGAATTTAATAAATGATTTATGAAAGTTTGTTGTATTGTTTATCTGTGAAAAAGAAAACTAGAAAATGGAAAGGGGGGGTGACACCTGTAATTTTCCTGATGAAATAATAGTGTTGCTTCCATTTTTTTGGTCAAAACTTAATTGAACAAGTTGAAGTTAGAAGCTGGTTGGCTACCACACACAGCTGCACCAGATTTTGCACTCTCCCGTTTTAGTAAATCAACCCCAATGTATAACTTTATAGGACTCGACCAGAAAACATGTAACAAGCGCCTGTGTGTCGCTTGCAGTACCAGCACATAACTGAAAAAATACGGATACTGATTATTTATATCCTGTTTCTTGTATCTTTTGCTTTTGTATCTGTTGCTTATTGTCATCCTGTTAAAATGCATAATTTTCTGCTGGACGTTCCCATCTCATATATTTTGAATATTAGGTTGTTGAAGCTCCAATTTCCACTGAAATATACATAGCTATGACACTAAATATAATTTGGGCCCAAGTAAACATAGTCTCACAGCTTTTCGCTTATCACCATTATCATTTGTGGAAATTAACCATTTGACTATGACAATATGGGAAATTAGTACAAAAATGTCATGATGATAATAAATGTATTATTCTTTGCAGTTTGGAGAAGACTGTTTCTCAAGGATTTGTACAAAAACTTGTATGCGTGTGCAAAAGCTCACATTCACTCTTATTAGAAATAGTACAATAAAATTTGGGATTTTCCCTCCACAATAAAGTAGTAATGATTAGCAAGGTTAAATTTTTTTTTTTTCAATAGATAGCCACTGCTAGCTGATGATTCTGGTTGGATATAGGCAGGGGCGTAACTAGAAATCACAGGGCCCCATAGCAAAATGTTGTATGGGGCCCCCCCCCCCCCCCAGAAAAAAAAATCACGCCCACCAAAAGGCCCCACATCCTTTATTTGATTTTATTTGATATCATTATAACTAAAGAGGACCTGTCATGGCTCTATACATGTATAAAGGAGTATAAAGAGGACCTATCATGGCTCTATACATGTATGTAGGAGTATAAAGAGGACCTGTCATGGCTCTATCCTAGTGATTAGGAACAGAGATCTCTCTCCTCCTCCAGTCAGTCCCACCCCCCCCCCAGTTAGAAACACCTCCCAGGGAACACATGTAATCCCTTCCCTGACAGTGATATTTACACATTAATCAGTGCATTTTAATAGCACAGATCACTGTATAAATGTGAATGGTCCCAAAAATGTGTCAAAAGTTTCTGACCTGTCCACCGCAATGTCGCAGTCTCACAAAAAAAAAACAAAAAAAAAAACAGATCACTGCCATTACTAGTAAAAAAAAAATAATAATAATAAAAATGCTTGAAGTGCATAATTTCTATTATTACATTGTTATATAAAATAGTTCAACTCACCATATTGCAGAATCAGTAGGAGCCCCGAGCGTGTCACTTGCCAATGTCACCTGCCTTCAGATGCGGATTGTCACTTGCCGCGTCACCAGATGCGGGTTGTCACCTGCCACACATTGCAGATTGTTACTTGCCACAATGTCAGACATTGAGGATTGTCACTTGCCACAACGCCACCTGTCACACATTGTCACTTGCCACAACGTCACCTGCCACACGTAGCAGATTGTCACTTGCCACATCACCTGCCACACATTGCGGACGGGGAGGATGGAGATGACAGGGGTGGGCAGTAGGGAGGTGACGGGGAGGATGGAGATGACAGGGGTGGGCGGTAGGGAGGTGACGGGGAGGATGGAGATGACAGGGGTGGGCGGTAGGGAGGTGACGGGGAGGATGGAGATGACAGGGGTGGGCGGTAGGGAGGTGACGGGGAGGATGGAGATGACAGGGGTGGGCGGTAGGGAGGTGACGGGGAGGATGGAGATGACAGGGGTGGGCGGTAGGGAGGTGACGGGGAGGATGGAGATGACAGGGGTGGGTGGTAGGGAGGTGACAGGGAGGATGGAGATGACAGGGGTGGGGAGGATGGAGATAACAGGGGTGGGTGGTAGGGAGGTGACGGGGAGGATGGAGATGACAGGGGTGGGCGGTAGGGAGGTGACAGGGAGGATGGAGATGACAGGGGTGGGGAGGATGGAGATAACAGGGGTGGGTGGTAGGGAGGTGACGGGGAGGATGGAGATGACAGGGGTGGGCGGTAGGGAGGTGACGGGGAGGATGGAGATGACAGGGGTGGGCGGTAGGGAGGTGACGGGGAGGATGGAGATGACAGGGGTGGGCGGTAGGGAGGTGACGGGGAGGATGGAGATGACAGGAGTGGGCGGTAGGGAGGTGACGGGGAGGATGGAGATGACAGGGGTGGGCGGTAGGGAGGTGACGGGGAGGATGGAGATGACAGGGGTGGGCGGTAGGGAGGTGACGGGGAGGATGGAGATGACAGGGGTGGGCGGTAGGGAGGTGACGGGGAGGATGGAGATGACAGGGGTGGGCGGTAGGGAGGTGACGGGGAGGATGGAGATGACAGGGGTGGGTGGTAGGGAGGTGACAGGGAGGATGGAGATGACAGGGGTGGGGAGGATGGAGATAACAGGGGTGGGTGGTAGGGAGGTGACGGGGAGGATGGAGATGACAGGGGTGGGCGGTAGGGAGGTGACGGGGAGGATGGAGAGGACAGGGGTGGGCGGTAGGGAGGTGACGGGGAGGATGGAGATGACAGGGGTGGGCGGTAGGGAGGTGACGGGGAGGATGGAGATGACAGGGGTGGGCGGTAGGGAGGTGACGGGGAGGATGGAGATGACAGGGGTGGGCGGTAGGGAGGTGACGGGGAGGATGGAGATGACAGGAGTGGGCGGTAGGGAGGTGACGGGGAGGATGGAGATGACAGGGGTGGGCGGTAGGGAGGTGACGGGGAGGATGGAGATGACAGGGGTGGGCGGTAGGGAGGTGACGGGGAGGATGGAGATGACAGGGGTGGGCGGTAGGGAGGTGACGGGGAGGATGGAGATGACAGGGGGTGATAATATGTATGACAGGCCTCAGAAGTAGGATCATCGTGCTCCTCGTCATCCCCCTTGTCCTGGCATCCCACTGGGATGCCAGGAACAGGGGGATGACAGGAAGCATGATGATGATGACAGGAGACAGTAGGTGGCATTAGGCATTAGGGCTGTGTGTAAGGTCATCACAAGCAGTGTCAGGCAGCGGACCATCATGCACAGTACCTCGCCGATGATCGCGCTGCTCTGGCAGGTGGCATCACAGCATCACAGTGGCAGGTCTGTCTTCTTCACTATGGGCAACGTCCATCCTGGGTGAGGTCAATGAGCTCCTCCGCATTACTCGCGCTCTGCACATGGTACAGCTGTTAGGAGATTCGCAGAGCGCGGGAGAAGGGGAGGAGCCAGGGGAGGAGCACACCACCTACTGACCAAACAATTGGATGATCGAGGTTGTGACAACCTCCCAGCGCCGCCTCCTCTTCCTCCACAGGACTGCGCGGCGGCAAGGATCACAAACAATTTTTTATGTCACACATAAATGCAGGGGGAGTGGAGCGGGCGGAACGACATGGCGGGGCTCTTCATCCTCACCGGGCCCCACTCGGCTGCGGGCCCCATAGCGCCCGCGTGGGTCGCTATGGCGGTAGTTCCGCCACTGGATATAGGCATGGTTAAACAAATGTAAATCAGTTATTTCCAGGTTACCTTTCTGTTTAGGGGTACACAGCAGTGGCGGCTGGTGTTTAATATCTGAGGGGCAGCAAACCAATGCCACTCCTCCCCCCGTGGGAGACGGATGGGAAGGCAGTGATCCCCCCCGTGGGAGATGGACGGTAGGGATGCGATCAGAGGTCGCCTTACCTTAGGAGGCAGATGACAAGGATCCGGGGTAGGGCTGCTGCCTCCCAGCCAGACAGGAAGTGCGTACTTAGATCATGAGACCCGATTGGATGGGAGTCCTAAGACTGGGAGGAGAATCAGGAAGACAATAGCATATATTAATTCGCTATTGTCACACAACTGGGTGGACTAGCCCACCCTTTTCTGAAGCCAATTAGAGCCTCAGAAAGAGTGCAAAGTGCACTTGAAATTGCACTGAAAGTGCATTTGGAAATGCAGTCGCTGTAGATCCAAGGGTGACATGCAAGGAAAGTAAAAAACAGCATTTTAGCTTGCACATGAATGGATGATAAAATCAGCAGAGCTTCCCCTCATTTCAGATCCACCCCTCAGATTTACAGCAACTGCACTTTCAGTTTGCACTTGTAGTGCAAAGTGGTTTTCCCTTTCATAAGTAACCCTCAATGATATCAATAGCACCTGCTACATTATCTTGAGATTTGCTTCTTGGAAACTTCCGACTATGTCCATTTTGAAGTCTAATGCCGCATACACACCATCACTTTATGTGATGGAAAAAAATGTCATTTTCTGTGAAGTAAAAAATGACGTTTTTGAAACTTCAATTTTCAAAGACGAAGTTGCCTACACACCATCGTTTTTTTCACAATGCTCTAGCAAAGCGAGGTTACGTTCACCACGTTTTTTCATTGAAGCTCGCTTCATAACTAGCTTCTGGGCATGCGCGGGTGTAAAAACATAGTTTTAAACGTCTTTTTTGCTACACACGCTCAATTTCTGTGAAGTAAAAAACGACGTTTTGAAAAACGACACATAAAATTGAAGCATGCTTCAATTTTTTTTTTGTTTTTCACAAGACATAAAACGAGGTTTTCCCCCACACACGGTCATTTAAAGTGACGTTTTTAAAAACGTCGTTTTTTTTCATCACATAAAGTGATGGTGTGTACGCGGCATAAGGATTCAAATGCCCTCCCTGTATTCGTCTATGCATGTGGAAGCTTCTTCCAAATTCCCTACTTTGGAGGGGACAACCAGCCCTAAGGGCTTGGTATCATCTGCATATCCTATACCTGCAATAGTTACATAACTGTCTGGTGAGCAGTCACCCAAATGTTCCTGCAATTTTTAGGTGGCTTTCTAGGTGGCTGTAACAGCAAAAACTCTTGTTTCTCTTCCTTCCCAGTGGCCAAATAGAGTGGTGAGGGAGTAAAGTAAGGGTATGTGCAGCTGGGGAGGATGTAATAGGCAAAGCACAGGATCACTTTTATTGGACAGACCTCACAACAAAAGTCCCAAGCAGTTTTTAGCAAACTTTCAGGTGGCTTCATTCTACATCACCTGACAAAAACTGAACATCTGTTTTGGGGTGGACTGAAGTTTTAGCACTGAATACCACCAGAAGACTTATTTAGCAAAATACAGTCTGCTAGGAGAAATTACCTACAGCAATTGGTAATATTTCCAATTTACTGCAGTCAGGTCAGGGAAAAGTCATAGCTGCTTGGTGGCTCTGGATTACTCTCTACATATTGCTTTACCAATACATTTGTATGACAGCTTGGTTTGGATGGCTAAGACCCCATACACACTATACAACTTTTGTTGTCCGATTGCCTTTAGATTTACCAAAACCATGTAGTGCAAGGGCCTGCCTGATTGCATACAAATTGAAACTCTAAAGACTCGTACACAAGATACGATTGTTGGCAGAGGATTGTTGTTGACAGACTGTTGTCCTAAAATCTTACAGTTCGTACACTCCTTTTGACAATTGTTTTCCAACTTTCGGCCAAAAAAATGTTGGATGACAGGCTAGTAAATTTTTGGCGGACAACAGTTTGACGTCTGATTTTCGTATGGTTAGTACACAAATCCGTCACACAAAAGTTGAAAGTACAAACACACATGCTCAGAATCAATGCTCACCAAACATGAAATTAGTAGAAGGGGCCCAAAGTGTGGCGCTCAAGAGCTGAAATTCCTCGTAATATGTCACTACGTTCATGTTTGTGGCACGACAATTGTGTACCGTTAGTATGCAAGACCAAATCCAGGCACACGCTCTTTTGACAAAAATCAGACGCTCGGTTAGTCAAGAATTGTACTGCGTGTACGAGGCTTTAAGGTTTGAACTTATATTATATGGTTTTAGTAAATCTGAAGGAAAAAAAAATCTACAGAAAATTGTATAGTGTGTATCCAGCTTTAAGAAACAACAAAGTCTGGGTTATTTAGGCAAATGCGCTAAAAGGGTAATCATGCCCTTACTGTACAATATACATAGTTATGAAAGGTAGCAAAGATAATAACATTTTTGAAGGGACTGTAACAGCCATAGAACATTTAAGGTTTTCATTTCCCCTAGAGGAAACTGAGACGAGCCAGGCTGAAAATACTGCAATGTTTCCTAGTTCTAGTAAAATCATAAACATATCGCCAGAGGTCAAAACGCACGCATGGCGAATTTGTAGTTAGTCATAACAGTCTGGTCAAAGAAGAAAAGATCTTCATACAATAAGTTTCCAAACAGCTACAGGATGTCTTATGTCTATATCTAATCTTAGCTTTGAAGGTTGCAAACAATTTTAGTAATTCATATATAGCAGATAGAAAGTCAACTCTTGGTCTCTAAACACTAGTGCCGTTAGTAACAAACCAAAATGAAAGTTGTCAGGGTTATTATAAAACATCTATTTGAGTTACATAAGACAAAAAACCCAATCTATAGAAAACAATATAAAGCAGGCAGTTTATAATGTGTGACAGGATAATTACTGTGGGACATGCGAGCTCTCCACACCCGAGCTTGGCACCCAGACTGATACACCTGTCGTCCTTACGTTGAATTGTTGAAGCCAATGAATTCATTTCCTGACATCCTTTTCAGAATCTGCATAACCTTGAGTAGGCAGAAGAGACAGGTCAGTGGAATTCTAGGCAAGAAACTCTAAACTAGGTAGCTACTGTACATACTGTAAAGACCTGGAGGGTAGATCAAATATATCTTCAGGCACCTACAAAAAAAAAGTTTTCTAGTGGTTGTCTCTACTGTTATATATTAAAATAAAGACATCCGGTATGTAAGGCTGTCTAAAAGTGTATGGCAAGGAAGTAAAAAATTACAGAAAAAAGGTCAAGTGGTATTTGGTTTCATGTAAATTGAAGATATCCTTCATAAACCTCATAGGGGCCAGCAGGTCATAAGGTTTATTTTTGGAATGTTTCCCTATAAAACATGGAATAAGACTCCTTTCACACTAAAAATAGCGCCTGCAAACCGACCTTAAACAGCGGCTGCCGTGTCTCCAATGTGAAAGCCAGAGGGCTTTCATACTGGAGCGATGCGCTAGCAGGACCGCTCCAAAAGTCCTGCTAGCAGCATCTTTGGAGCGGTGAGAGAAGCGGTGTGTTTACCGCTCCTCCACTGCTCCTTGCCATTGAAATCAATGGGAAACCGCGGCTATACCGCCGGCAATGCGCCTCTGCAGAGGCGCATTGCGGGCGGTATTAACCCTTTTTCGGCCAAATACCGTCGCAATTCCGATGGTATAGCGCCACTAAAAATAGCGGCGCTATACCGCCAGCACACCTCCCGCCCCAGTGTGAAAGGGGCCTTAGGCTGTATAATAGTCAGCCATATAACAAAACATATATGACAAAGATGAAACAATTGAGATTAAAAAGCCATGTGAATTGAAGGTGGGAATGAGCCGATGTCCTTCTGTGATCACTGAATCTCAAAGTTCACAATATATTTAGAGTGAATGGTGAAAATATAGTGTAGCACTATTGTGACACAATATAAGAGAGTGTTTGAATGCACTCAAGTAAATAATAGTGAATGAACAACAAGTGAATATACACTAATAGATAAAACACAACATATACAATGAAGTCCAATCAAGCCTGTGAGCTTAGGAATATAATGTAAAAATGGGTCCATATAGCAAATATTAAGCAAAAGGAAATTCTTCCCATTAAGGTGACTCCAAACAAAAGGATGATGAGTTGCCTGTAGTCACTCTTAAATCTTCAAACATAGGTGTACAAGCTACTCTTACCGGATTCATGAATGACAGCAAGTAAAAGTAATCACACGTATAAGAACATATAAAAAAAGCAATGTGGGGTACAGTAAATGCTTGCCCGACTCGTTTCGACACTAAGGGCCCCAGTTGAAGACCCTTAGTATCGAAACGTGTCAGTCAAACATTTACTGCACCCCACTTTGCCTTTTTTATATGTTCTTATACATGTGATCACTTTTACCTGCTGTCATTCATGTATGATTTTTTTTAAATAAACCTATGTGGTTGATCTTCACCATTTGGAGTATATCTTTCTTATATTTTATTTCCGTTTGGAGTCTTCTGCGGTGTTCATCAATAGAGTAGTGGAGACCCTACCCCTCAATCCAACAGACCAGCCTTCTCTTACAGCACGAATCCAGACCATCCAGGCTCACAAGGATTCATCCAGTATTGATCCAGAACATAAGCTTGCATGACTCACTGTCGTACAACATGTGTGTCCATCCCATCAGGTAAGATGTTTGAAGATTTAAGAGTGACTACAGGCAACTCGTCATCCTTTTGTTTGGAGTCACCTTAATGGGAAGAATTTCCTTTCACTTATTTTTTGCTATATGGACCCATTTTTACATTATATTCCTAAGCTCACAGGCTTGATTGGACTTCAATGTATATTTTGTGTTTTAGTTATTAGTGTATATTCACTTGTTGTTCATTCACTATTTATTCACAATAGCACTACACTAGATTTTCACCATTCATATTAGACTTTGTTTGAGTGTCAGCTGCTTTTTTGCAATTCTTTTATTTCTTGATTTGGGTTTTAGTGCAGTTTTTTTCCCCTTTTTTCCCACAATATATTTAGGGCCCCAGTCTGCCCAATGTATGGATAAAATGAGTGCATTAAAATCTCACAGCAGCGTCTAATACAGTCTGTAATGGTGAAATGGGCAGGCTCAATGGACCATTAGGTCTTTTTTCTGTCGTCATTTTTTATGTTTATGTTCCTAAATCTCGGGTGTTATAAGGACAGGTTTACACTCTTAGTAAACTCATGAACATAAACTCCCATCTTGTCCTTTTACAGTAACATATGACTTCATGCTGAGGATACAATCACAGCACAAAACCAAACAGTAGCCAATTCAGACACTTCTGAAAACAAAATGAACAAAATCTGAAAATTTTAAAAACAGGGCAAATATGGTTAAAGAATACAAAAATAATGTTTGCTTTCCATAAATTAGATGGAGAATTCTTGACAAAAGACCTGAGATCTTAGATACTGTTTACTATTACTTGATTAACCTCGGTGTTTTAAAACTGCACTTATTCATTAGCTGTTCCTGCTACTAAAAGCTACTGACCATATGTCCCATTATTTGTGATTACTCAGGCTACAGAATTGTGCCGGTTCCAAATGTTCAGTGCAAACAGCATTGACAACATTGGATTTGTACAAGTACCTTTTCCTATCAACCATTCTGTTCAGTGTTTTATAAAACGTAAGTATTGTTCCATTGCTATAGCATGTAGTAAATCTCTATATGCATTTTTGGATGGATATTTTTCATTGCTTTACTGGCTTCTGGTGCTGTAGCATTGTTTTGTCTATTTTTCTGTAGATATTGTTTTGTGTAACTTGTAAAATGTTGAAAAAGCAATAAAAAAAAAGAATGTCCTCCCTAAGTTTGAGGTGCTCTGGAACCCATGGGTAAAACACTATCTTCCCAGTAATTTTGAGGATTCCTTACTTCTACCCTGATTAATAGTCCAATTCTCTAATAGCCCAATTCTCCAGTTCATACAAAGTTAAAGCCTCCTCCCTCCAGCTGATTTTTGGGTTGCCCCACCCCTACATACTCCCCTGTCCCCCTACTCGCCTCCCCCTTCGCATTAAGATAAAAAGCCTTCTGTGTGCAGCAGCTGCCCCAGCACCCCCTAACACTTACCTGAGCCCCATCTCTATCCAGTGGTGTCCACGTGTGACTCATCTGTCCGGTACTCTCCTTCTGATTGGCTGAGACACAGCAGCAGTGCCATTGGCTCCCGCTGCTGTCAAAGTCAGTTAGCCAATCAGGAGAGAGAGGGGCAGGGCTGAACTGGGGCTCGGTGTCTGAATGGACACAGGGAGCTGTGACTCGGCTTGGGTGTCCCCACAGCAAGCTGCTTGCTTTGACGGCACTTGACAGGAGAAAGGGGCCAGAAGAGCCAAAGAGGAACCCGAGAGGAGGGGGATCTGGGTTGCTCTGTGCGAATCCACTGCAACAGAGCAGGTAAGTATAACATGTTTGTTATTTTTAGGGGCCCCAGTCTGGTTTAACTATTTAAATTTACTGAATTATGCTATACCTTAGCAAGGTTATCCTGCTTTACTATTCCTTCTGTATGCTTCTATAAGGCTAGTACAATCTGGATCTAATGTTCTAAAACCCTTTGTATTTTCAGCAAACCACCTACAAACGCATCTGTCTATGTGTTTTTGCCATGAAATTACTATATATCTTTGTTCCATTTCTCTTCTATTCAAATAAAAATATTGAACAAGAAAAAAGTATTTGCAAAAAAAAAAAATGTCAGTATGCATTTATAATGAATAGCTCCATTTCATGAAGCACCTACGAATTAGAACTCTCTTTTTAAATCAATTTTGGATAGTGGAGAAGGGTTAGGATGTCTATGTCTGAGCTTTGCATCACTTGCTGTCCAGATGAGGTGTGAAACAGACCAAATTGCAATAAAAATTCTGGATTTAATGATTCTGCTCAGGCATTTTTTTGGAGAATGTAAAGGAAGCCAGAGAAATTTTCATCAACAGAGGTCCAGACAGTGATAACTAACTCATATGCCTCTTACACACGATCGGTTTTTCCGTCGCGAAAACTGCCATGTTTTCCTGACAGGAAAACTGCAAGCAAAACAATGAGAACTTTTTTCCCCCCGCGATTCTCTGCGTTTTTTGCTCAGCAGTTTTCCTATGGGAAACACTGAAGTGGAGCATACACACTGTAGATTCTCCCGACCAAAGCTGTCATGGCAGTTTTCCCGCCGGGAAAACCAATCGTGTGTACGAAGCAATAGAGGTCCAAAACTTTACCTGCTATACCGAAAAAAGTTGTAGAGATTCCATTCAACAACAATAAGTAAAAGGTCTCTCCAACAGAGACAAAGATCTAATTTAAACCAAGACAGAGGTCCTAACTCTACCTCCCCCCCAAAGATTTTCACTATAACACACAGAACCGGGGGGGGGGGGGGGGATAATACTGCCAGGAAAAGAGAAGATTCTGCACCTTGTCCTTCTCACCAGACCTAATCTGAACTCGCAGGAGGGATAAAACAGATGCTTTTGCGTTAGATGCTGTTTAATGTTTAACACTGCCAATGGGTTCTGTTTACCTTCACTTTGAGTATTTGTGACAGGAAGACATGTACGTAACCACACTGATATAAGTCCACTGATTATAGAGCATGATGGAAAATGTGACAAACTTACATAATCAAACTTTTCCGCCTTGTTTGCACCTTGCTAAAAAAAATTAAATAAAACAAGAGTTATCATGAAAGGTATGTAAATATGTGTGCAATATTCACTCATTAAGCAGCTTGATTTCAAGATAAACCATGAGATATTCAAAATGTATTCCATGTTTAAACAAATTACATGAGAATCAGCTTATACATTTTATTAGAGTGTTTTCTTGCTTTTACTGGATATTTAACCACTTCCATACCGAGCCTATTTTATCACTCCTCTCCTACATGTAAAAATCATAATTTTAGAAAATCACTCAGAGCCCCCAAATATTTTATGTTTTTTTAGCAGACAGCCTGGGGAATAAAAATGGCGGTCGTTGCAACATTTTATGTCGCACGGTATTTGCGCAACAATTTTCATGAATTAAAAAATAACAAAACAGTAAAGTTAGCCCAATTTTTTTGTATAATGTGAAAGATGATGTTACACCAAGTAAATAGATACCCAATATGTTAGGTTTTAAAATTGCGCACACTCGTGGGATGGGGCCAAACTTTGGTACTTTAAAATCTCCATAGGCGACGCTTTAATTTTTTTTACAGGTTACCAGTTTAGCGTTACAGAGGAGGTCTAGTGCTAGAATTGTTGCTCTTGCTCTAATGCACGTGTGTTGTTTGAACAGCATTTACATGTGTGGGCGGGATTTACGCATGCAGATTCTTCTGTGCGTGATGGGGACATGTGCGATTTAAAAAAAAAATCTTTTGTTTATTTTACTTACATTTTTTTCTTTATACACTTTGGCCCGGATTCACAAAGCACTTGCACCGACTTATCTCCAGATACGCCGCGTAAGTGCAAATATGCGCCGTCGTATCTGTGCGCCGTACCCACAAACTAAGATACGCCTAAAAACAGGCTTAATCCCGCCAACGTAACTTGCCTACACTGGCGTAGGGTGGGCGCACATTTACGCTGGCCGCATGGTGGCGCTGCCATTGATTAGCCATTCAAATATGCAAATGAGGAAAATACGGCGATTCACGAACCTGCGCCCGCCCGACGCAGGCTACGAGAGGTGCGCGTAAGTTGTACGTTCGGCGTAAAGTTAAGCCCCATAAAGGAGGTGTAACTCAGCAGCAGACATGTAAAGGTCTGCATCAGGGAACAGAAGCCGGCGGTTTTTACGTAGTTTACGTTGGACGTGTGTCTGGATGTGCGTAGATTACATTCATGGCGCAGGCAGTGATCCGGCGTATCTTAGGTAGTTGTTCCGACGTGGTTATGAGCATGCGCACAGGGATGCATCCACGACACGACGCATGCGCAGTTCATTCAACAAACTTGTCTGGCTCTCGAACCATCATTTGCATGGGGTCACGCCTCATTTGCATGGCTTTGCATGGGGCAAGACCACTTCCACCTATGCCGGCCTGCGTCTTCGAAATCTACGCCACGCCGACGCAGCTTTGGGAGCACTGGCTTCCTGAATTCCATGCTTGCCTCTCTGCGCTGCGTCGGCGTAGCGTACATTGAGATGCGCTACGGCGGCTTAAATGTGCGCCGCTGTCTGTGAATCTGGGCCTTTGTCTTCCCCCAAAAAAATTTGATCACTTCTTTTCCCATTACAAGGAATGTAAACATCGCTTGTAATAGGAATGGTGTGTGACAGGTCCTATTTATGGAGAGATGTGGACCAGGCCAAAATGCATCAGATCAAAAAATGAAATAAACAATCCAATGCTTTCCTGCTGAGATCCCGGCTTTGTTTACAACTGCAGCTCGGACATGACGTCATAACGTCATACCCGGGCCTCGACGGTCATAGAGATGACTGGTAACCATCTGGTCACCGGAAATCTCTATGGTCATCATCCGGCGGTGGCAAATTCTTTCTCCTGGTCCCCGATGGCACAGGAGAGCCTGGAAAAGCACCGGAGGATGGCGGGAGGGGGGATGTCCCCTCCCGTCGCCTGTAAGATCATTAAATCGGCAGAACTGCCGCTATGATCATTTCTACGGTGCACAGAATTGCCGGCTCTAAAAGATGTAGCTGCAGGCATCATTCAGATATCCCCACTGCTCCGTGTCCCCCCTCTGTGCTGCTGTCCTCCTCCTCCGCGCTCAGTGTCCCCCCTCCGTGCTGCTGCTGTCCTCCTCCGTTATTCTGTTCTCCCCCTCTGGGCTCAGTGTCCCCCCTCTGTGCTGCTGCTGTCCTCCTCCGTTCTTCTGCACTCCCCCACCGCGCTCCGTGTCCCCCCTCCATGCTACTGCTGTCCTCTGCATTCTTCTGCTCTCCCCCTCCGCTCTCCGTGTCCCCCCTCCATATCCTCCTCTGCCCCCTCTGTCAGAATGGAGAGCAGCGGTAGGAGCCGCTAAACCCGGCTCCTACCTTTTCTGTATGAACAGAGTCAGTGATCACTGACTCTGTTCATTCATATAACTGAAACATCGTAACTTGTGTTTACGATGCTTCAGTTTATGAATGGAGAGGAGCCACTGTCTCCTGTCCATTCATTTTCAGTGCAGCTGAGAAAGGGACTGGGGAATCTGTGTCCTTAGTCCCTTTCTTTGTTTCAAAGGGTAGTTGTCAGAGGTTCGTTAAGACCCCTGATATCTCACCAAAGCCCCCAACAGGGCTAAAAAAAAAAACAAAAACGAATTGTAAAAAAATAATAAAAAACACACTGACCCCCCCCCCCCCCCCCCCCCCAAGAAAGCATTGTAAAAAAATACTGACACATGTGCCACTGTCACATGACATAAAAAATGTATCGGTATTCGGTATCGGCAAGTACTTGAAAAAAAAGTATCGGTACTTGTACTTGGTCTTAAAAAAGTGGTATCGGGACAACCCTACTTATCACCGCAATTAACAAAGCTCTATAGACTTTAAGGGCTACTATGGAGTTCTCAATGTATTACCATCCAAATTCACATTCAGCATGCTAGCAACATGCAGAAGTGTAAATAAGCCCTAGGCTAGTAAAAAATCTACATGTAATAAAGGGCAAATTAGACATTCCCCATATAGAGCTTTATCAAATGAACACATACATTTGCTTTGTTACAAACTGTAACCTGGATTCATACTCACTTTAATCAATGATGCAACAACAATTGCTCCGGCATTTACCATTGGGTTGTGGGGTTTATCTATCAAATATAAATAAATATGTAAATATGTTAACATTTTAGACTTTGTTTTGTTGATTCGTTCTGGAATTTGTTTAGTTTAATTTTGTTTAATTTAATTTTGTTTATTAATTTTCGAACGAATTCCAAATTTTCAGAGCGATTCGAATTCGGACCGGTTGAACAATTATTGACCGCTAAGGAGCCGATAGGGAAGCCAGTCGCTGTGTCCTTAACCACTTGCCGACCAGCTCACGAACATTTACGTTGGCAGAATGACATGGCTGCGCAAAGCAACGTATATTATATATACATACACACACATATATACGTTGCTTTGAATTTCGTGCCATGCGCGTGCGCCCCTGCCGTGAGCTCTGACCGTACCACGGGACCCTGTGGACTCTATGTCCACCAATGTCTCGCGATCATGTCATGGAGCAACAAAACGGGGGGGGATGCCTGTTCTGCCTTATGACAGGACACTGATCTTTTGCTCCCTGTCATCAGGAGCAGTGATCGGTGTCGTGTCACATGTAGCTCAGCCCCCACACAGTTAGAATCACTCCCTAAGACACACTTAACCCCTTCCTCGTCCCCTACTGGTTAACTTCTTCCCTGCCAGTGTAATTTACACAGTAAACAGTGCATTTTTATAGCACTGATCGCTGTATAAATGACAATGGTCCCAAAATAGCGTCAAAAGTGTCCGATGTGTCCTCCATAATGTCGCAGTCATGATAAAAATCGTTGATCGCCGCCATTACTAGTAAAAAAAGAATATCAATCATTAAATGCTTATTGCGATTTTTTTTTACCAAAAATATGTCAAAGAATACGTATCCGCCAAAACTGAGGACAAAAATAATTTTTTTATATATTTTTGGGCGATATTTATTATAGCAAAAAGTAAAAATATAGCTTTTTTTTCAAAATTGTCGCTCTATTTTTGTTTATAGCACAAGAAATAAAAATCGCAAAGGTGAACAAATACCACCAAAAGAAAGCTCTATTTGTGGGGGAAAAAAAGGACGTAAATTTTGTTTGGGAGCCACGTCGCAAGTCCGTGCAATTGTCAGTCAAATCGACGCAGTGCAGAATCATAAAAAGTGGCCTGGTCATTTGACAGCCAAATTCTCCGGGGCTGAAGTGTTAACAACCGCTGACTCATATGCTGTCACTGAGCTTCCCCTTTGTGAGCTAAAATGTAAACAAAAGAATGCCAGAAATAGAAAAGTCAGAAAAAAAACTGCCTGGGGGTTTTAATTTTGGCAAGGTTTCCCCTTAGAATCCATACCAGATTTTGATATGGATTGGGGGAACCCCAAACTGTTTTTTTCTGCATTTTTTATTGCCGGCATTCTTTGGTTTACATTTCAGCTCTCAGTGGGGAACCCCGCTGACAGCTGATGAGTCATCGTTTGTTAAGGACGTGGCTGCTCCTTAACAACCAGCTAGTCTTCACACAGAATTTGAATAATTACAATAATTTGGAATTAGTTAGAAAACAAATAAACTAAACGAATTTCAACAATTTTTTATGAAATTCATTTCTATTTCATTTGGATTCAGATGTATGTAACCAAAATTTCATCCATATTTACATTCGGACCGAAATGAATTGCACGTTTCTAGCTTATGATTAACCTCCCTGGTGGTATGATTATTTCAGAAAAAAGGTGCTGAAAGCGGTACCATTATTTGCAAGGAAATTTGGCATTTTATACTGTAGGTCTGTAATTTTTAGGAATAACTCACTTAAATCTGACCAAACAAGAGACTAGTCGGCATCCCGGGTATGACATTTTTTTAAAAACAAAATTATAAATTATAATATAATAAAGAATTATAAATAATAATATAATTATAATAAAAATTATTCAATAATGTAGTCAACTCAAAATCACTGAAATTTGCTCAGTTGCAAAATTGTCGCTGTCATTACTTTTATTTTTTTATGACAAATTTCCCCACAAATCGCTATCGCACAATTCTGCAAGTGATTATAATTTATTATCGCTGTTTTCTAGCTGCTCTAAAACCATTTTTGACATAAAGGGACACTTTTGGTTGCTATGGACAATCTACAGTTTGCAGGCAGAAAGAACAGTTTTTATTATATAAAAGAACATGTACTGGGCACTGGGCAGACCACTAGGGACAAGGGGGTGTGTATTTTTTACATACAGTACTGTAATCTATAAGATTACAGTATACTGTATGTAATGTGTTTGTTTACGTTTTTGAATTTGGCGCCGTTCTCCGCTCCCGTGCGTCGTAACGTCGCAGGGAACGTAGATCGGCGGCACAGGAGGACACTGTGTGAATCTAGCGAGGTCCCGCTTGCTCACACAGCGCGGTGGCATCGCTGGATCCAGGGACAAGGTAAGTAACTTTGTCTGCTGCTGCAGCGAGGCAAGCCCGAGTCTGACTCGGGGTTACCGCTTTTGGTATGAAAATCTCACCCCGAGTCAGACTCGGGAATACCGCCAGGGGGTTAAGGGCCAGTTCACACCAGAACACGATGTGGGATAGGTGCATTTTGTGCGTGTTTCCCACACCACAGGTGTTCACACTGCCCTTGTGATCTGCATGTGGGTGCCATTGTATTGTTAATAGCATCCCAAATGCAGTGCATTTGTGGGCACCAATTTGCATTGTACTGCAGTACCATGCTGTTTGGCGCAGTGTGCTTTTACAAGTAGTGCAAGTATAATCCAGTGCATTTTTCAGTCCAATCAATGAAAACAGAGCTCCACCTTTTCAATAATTACAATTAAACAATTATTACATGACATGTTCAAATATTTAATATTTATCTTAAATATAAAATGTTATTAAAATTGTACAGGCAGTCCCCGTGTTACGAAAACCCAAGTTACGAATGACTCCTACTTACGAACTGCCTCAAATGCCAGCCACTTGTGCTCCACACTGCACCTGGATACCTCCGAGCACCTCCGGACACATCCCACACTGCAGTACTACATGTACTGCATGGCCAGAAGAGCCCCAGATAACATAACAAGCGCCCAAAACATCCCACATCCTTGCACAGGAGGACATTACACGTAAGAATGCAGTGTTCCGACCAATAGTTACACTTACAAATGCAGTGTTGCGACTTACGAACAACTTCGACTTACGACAAACATACAGTCCTTATTGTGTTCGTAACTTGGAGACTGCCTGTATTTTTTACCCGTGCCATAATAAGTAAATAAATGTACAAAAGTCACCTATGATGCCCTATGCCATAGATATGCCTCCTGGCTCTTAATCCCAGCTGTCAGAGTGGTTCCTGATCATGTGATTACAAAGTCAGCTATGACATCATAATCTCATGCAGGCAAGTGGCTTCACTGAATGAATGAATGAATGAATGAATGGATAAATGAAAACTTATATAGCGCGGCACATGCAAACTAAATCGCCTCTGGGCGCTTGTTGTTCCTGTCTCCTTTGATATCAAAAGAGATGAGTTTTGATCTTTCTCCTGAATGCTAAGTGGTTCCCCTCCAACCGAATGCTGGTTGGTAAAGCGTTCCATAGTCTGGGACCCTGGACCGCAAATCTTCTATCTCCTTTGGATTTGTAGTTGGCTTTCGGTATCTGGAGTCGATTTTGATTGGTGGATCGCAGAACGCGATTGGGATTATGAGCTTTTATTTTTTCGCATAGATAATGGGGAGCATTCCCATGGATACATCTATGCGTTAGACAGAGTGCTTTAAAAGCAATTCTGTCTTTTACTGGCAACCAATGAAGGGTTCTCAGTGAAGGCGAGATTGATTCCCAGGGTTTTTTTCCCCAGTCACAAGTCTGGCGGCCGTATTTTGAACGACTTGCAATTTGGTACTTGGGGAGTCCTAGGTAAAGGGCATTTGCATAGTCCAATCTGGAGTTTACAATTGTTCCCACCACGACTGCTATATCTTCTTTGGGAATGAAAGGAGTAAGTCTGCGTAGTAGGCGCAGCAGATGGTGAGATCCGCTGACTACTGACCCTATTTGTGCGGCCATTGTCATGTAGGAGTCGAAGATGACCCCGAGACTTTTGACTTTGGCGCTAGGGGTGATGTTTTACCCAGAATGGGCGGGGGGGTCCAAGTTGTTGCAGGTTGTTTCATACGCTTGGCATGAAACAGGAGAAGTTCTGTTTTTGCTCCGTTAAGTTTAAGATAACTCTTTGTCATCCAGTTCTCTATCAAAGAGAGGCATGTCTCTAGATTGAGGTGGTGATCCTTTTTATTGCAAATGCGGAAATAGAGTTGCGTGTCATCTGCATATGAATGATAAAGCAGTTTTTGGCTGCTAATGATTTCAAAAAGAGGACGGAGATAGATGGAGATAGATGTTGAATAGCACCGGCGACAGAGGCGATCCTTGAGGGACTCCGCACGATAATGTGCGTTTCTCAGAAGTGAAAGGTCCTAACTTCACTATTTGCGATCGGTTGTCCAAAAAAGAGTAGAACCAAGATAAATTGCCTTCTGCGACTTTGGCTACTTCAGCTAGCCGAGTCAATAGTAGCTTGTGGTCTACGGTGTCGAAGGCTGCGCTTAGATCCAACAGAACCAGAAGACAAGATTCTCCTTCGTCTGCGGCCTCGAGAGCGTCGTCCCATATTTTGAGCAATGCTGTTTCCGTCCCGTGTCCGGGACGAAAGCCCGATTGAAATGGATCAAGTATGAAATGGATCAAGCATCAAAAAAGCTTTCAGCCTACACTGCAACCTTCAGGCTGCAGTATCATCTGCGTGACACCTTTTTAATACTGTAATTGTAATATAACAGAAGTATAATAAATAAAAAAATAGAAAGATGTAAACTTTTATTACATTTTTTCATATTTTCATAAAGAAACAGGATGTGCTTTTTATCAATACAATGTACAAAATGAGCCTTACATGTCCTTGAAAAATTATAAAAAAATAATTAGGCATGCAAATTAGTCTTATTATTTTCAAGTTAATTGGAGCTTCAAAATTTGACTTGGGCAAGTAGCATCAATGGCCTTTGGTCACGAAATGGTTAACTCTTTCCATGGATGGCTGTATACATTTCCTGTGATTAGAAGGCCAGGTTATGTACATGCTTTTACACTCATGTGAAAGCAGCTGATCCCATAAATCTTTTTCATAAATGTCCAATAAATGTGTAATTTTAACACCCAAGCACAAAGCTAGTTTTCGGCAGATGAGAATGTACTGACATTTATTCTGAACCAGTAGCTGGTTAGTACTACACTAGTAAATGATTTCACTGGTAAATACGCAGGCAGATGTTATAACACATAAATTCTTTACTGCTAGAAATGCTGAACTGAAATTGCTCAAAACAATAATTATAAATATAAAAATCAAGAAACAACATATTCATAATGGATAGATGAAGATTGTGTGTGTATGTCTTTCTGGGTCTCAAGTACTGAAAGCTGCTTGTTTATGCCTCTTTCTTGAAACAAGCAAAATTTTACTGTATTTTGGGTTAGGTTTTTTTTATACAATACTATTACAATAGGGAAAGTTCATTTTAAATGATTTAGATTTTTGATTGTAAAAGGAAATTTTCTTTTGTATGTATGTATGCATGCATGTTAAATGAGTTATTCACAAAAGCAACCAGTGCTATGTAACAGTTTAAATTTCCTCTCACAAAACATTACAGGCCAGATCCACGTACTGCGGTGCATCTCTCCGCTGGGCGCAGCGTATCTAAGATACACTACGCCGCCGTAACTTTTTTTTTTTCGAATCCTCAAAGAATTCGCGCCGTAAGTTACGGCGGCGTAGTGCATCTTTGGCGGCGTAATGGCGCGGCATTCAAATCTCTGATGGGGGCGTGTTTTATGTAAATACGTCGTGACCTGGCGTAAACAACGTTTTTTTTTTAACTGCGCATGCGCCGTCCGTGGGGGTATCCCAGTGCGCATGCTCGAAATTAACCCGGAACAAGCCAATGCTCATGACGGTGACGTCATTCTACGTAAATCCCTATTCGCTAACGACTTACGCAAACAACGTAAAAAATTCAAAATGCGAGGCGGGAACGACGGCCATACTTAACATTGAGTACGCCACCATATAGCAGGTTTAACTATACGCTGGAAAAAGCCGAACGCAAACGACGTAAAAAAATGCGCCGGCCGGACGTATGTTTGTGGATCGCCGTACCTAGCTAATTTGCATACTCGACGCGGAATTCGACCGAAACGCCACCTAGCGGCCGCCGAAAAATTGCATCCAAGATTCGACGGCATACTAAGACGTACGCCTGTCGGATCGATCCGAGATGCCGTCGGATCTTGTTTTGTAGATACAAAACAAAGATACGATGCGCAAAATTTGAAATTACGCGGCGTATCAAAAGATACGCCGGCGTAATTCTTTTGTGGATCTGCCCCTACAAAAAAAAACACATGCATCTAAATAAAAAAAAAAAAGTAAGAATAAATATTGATAAACTAAAAATATACATAAATAAAATAATAGAAAAGCTCCATATACAGAATCCTAAACCCACAGTCGATCCAGGGGAAGGCAAAAAAGACCTGTAAAGCATTGTCCAATTTACTCCAGCGGGGGAAAAGTCATTTTGAATATTTCCTGGTTTAACAATATCTGGTGTTATTATTTGTGTTAATACAAGGTAATATCCAGTTATATTTTGTGCATTTAGGAATGCATCTGCCTCATTTTAAAACAATGCACTGGGCTGGCCAGAACTAGTTCTTGATGGAGTCTTTTCCAAATTTTTCACAGCTCTTACTATTAAGCAACCTTTCCATATGCGGAAGTTAAATCCCTTTTCCTCCAGACATAAAGAATGTCTCCTTGTCCATTGTAATGATCTTAAAGTAAATGATTCTACACCAGGTTCACTTATGTATTTATACATGGTGATGATGTTTTCCCCTTTGTCGCCTCTTCTCACGAGAGAATAAATTCTGTTCCTCTAATCTTTCTTCATAGCTGAGCTCCGCCATTCCCCATATCAGCTTGGTTTCCCTCCTTTGTACCTTCTGTAGTTCCCCAATATCCTTTCTGTGAACTTGTTTTTAAAACTGAACTGCATATTCCAGATGAGGTCTTACTAATGATTTGTACAGGGACCAAATTACGTCTCACTGGAGTGTAAACCTCTTTTAATACATTCACATCAGCCCTTATGCATGTGTGCTTCTGTAAATTTGGCAGAAAAAATTGGCGAAAAGGCTAGAGGTACTTTCATTAAAATACTTACCCATCCTTCTTAACTCTCCTTACAATAACTCCCCCCACAGCTGGTTGTATTTGCCTCCCCAAATGTGCCTCCAGTCTTGAGAGATAAACTTATACAAGTCTTATACAAGGGGTCACTGTACATGTGCAGCCAGAGGGGAGAAGGAGGATGTAAATATCCAAGCGTGCTCTAACTTTCCTTTTGTAAGCAGCTATGGACATTTGCTAGTTCATTTCAGGAGTTCTAGGAAGACTGGATAACATTCCATAAAACTACCCTTATGTAGCGCTACCCCCTCAGGAGCCACTGGTTAGATTTGGGACGGCATAATTATGTTACCTCTGTGATGTGTCTAGGGTTGATGGTGATGCTGAGAGCAGTGAAGGAATGTCCAAACAGCGAGTTGACGTTTTTAATGCTTTTATTTCTGGTCCAACATGACCAACAGTCAACTCGAGGTAGATGGAATAGGTTGGTGAAGAAGAGTGAACTTTGCAGATTCAGGCTATGGATAGAAGAAGCAGTCCTGCCTCCAATAATTATGTTTGTTTCGTCGCCACTCCAGCCGGAGTGGGTAAAGTGCCCCTGGACAGGTCCCTCTCACAGACCTGGCAGCCAGGGTGTCACTCGGAAGTGCTGGGAAGGAACAAGTCTCTGCCACCGACTTGACTCTATTAGATTCTTAGTTAGTAAAGGGTCTCTGCCACAGGCCCAGTACTCAGGAACATGAAAGTAGAGCGAATCCTCCCAGTCAACAATTTTGGGCCACCGACTGACAGTTTGCATCATACAACCTGCCAGTATTTGGTCACCCAGATCCCCGATGGTTCGTCCAAGCCCTAGTGGATCACCTGCCTCCGGGCTCACCTCAGACCGACTCCCCACTGAACAGCACAGCCAGCTTGGGATCTTTCTCTCAAAGTGTGAGGACCCAGTAAGTCACTTGGGCCCCTTTGTAGCTTCAGTTGCTCTGAGCCATGAGGGCCCAGAGTCAGGAACTCCGCATAGCACGTGCGCCCCGGCCTGGTAGGCCATATCGCCGGGGCCCATGATGTGCGCACACCCTAAAGGTGGGTGCCGCACCCGGAACAAGGAACCCGCGAAGAACCACGGCCTCCGCCACAGAAATACCCCTCCCCAGCATGCCCCGCGAGGGAAAAGCTCCTCTGATTGGCTGCTGAGGAAGAGCGGCTCCGCCTGGACCCCTCTGGCGCCACCTGCCATCCAGAGATGGAACTACATCTCTAGAGTACAGAATGACCCACAGGACAGTTCGGGGCTGGCGACAGCCAAAATTTAAACAGATCAACCCTGATGAGGGCAAATAACTCTCTCATCCTACTAAATTTAACATAGCACCTGTACTGAAAAGTACACAGGCGCTACACTTACAAGATCCTTTGAGGACCATTAATAATGTTAATGGTTTCTTTTTGTAAGGTACTGCATAATGTGTCCATGTTATTTACATAGATAAAGAAACCCACAGCAACCAATCCCAAATAATCTTTTACTGACTTGCTACAGCAAAATGAAATCTGATCAGTTGCTAAGGTTACATACAGCCTTCCTCTGACAACGTCATTGGTGACAAAACACATAGGGTGTTGCTAGTTTCTGGCATCATCACGCACCATTGGCCGTTAGCGAACGACTTCTTCGTCTATTCGAGCCAAGGCCAAGCCCATACTATCAGCATATGACGTTCCGGCCCTTAGGATCCATCAGCCTGCTGGGGTTCTTTCTTGTATTTAGTGATATTTGGTTGTCTGTGAATATTTTTTAATAAATTTGCAAGAACACAAGTCGTGCTTCACCATAGCAGTTTATTTTTCCTCTTATTGCTATGCTGGAACCTGCTGCTGAGCGTCACCTATCTACATGCTGGATGCCGGTCCATATTGTTGTGACACATGCTTTTTTGACTATTATAATTTATGGTCCTTTTTTTCTGGTATGATCCATCTTTTCATTGCACGATTGCACTTTTTGGAACAATACTACAAAATGTATTTCTATCTGAATGGACTGATTAATATAATAATATTTTTTATTTATGGACTTTTGGTTATATGAATTACTTTTCGTTCTTTAAGACCAATAGTTCACTTAAAAGCACTGGTTTGTTGCACGTTTGCACTTAATATATTTCAATATATTTTATGTTTGAACTATTTTCCTTTAATATTAACGCTGCCTAATTTATTTATATTTGAGTTTATTACACTTTTCATATCATCACTGCTTTTATGCTTTTTTTTACAAAAATAGTTCCAAATGTAATATGTCATATAACATAAATCCATAAACAATTCCATCTAGACTCAGAAATACTACGTTCAGGTATGGACAACCTAAATCTCTCACCTTCTTGGTTCAGTTGCAGCTTGTTGAACCGATGACCACTGGGCTCCTTGTCCACATGCTGATGGACGTAATCTGTACCAAGGTCAGTAACAGCAATCGCATATTTAAGAGGCTTCACACAGGACTGCAGGCATAATGGGATATTGGTGTCCCCCACTGAGTGCCTTTTGTAGAGAAAAGAAATGGTGAGGTCAAGTAGCAAATAAAATAACCACATTGGCACCTATTTATTTATTTTGGGATGTGCTTAATTGTTGTATAACTTATCAGTATTAAAGGCTTAGTCCATAGGTTTTACTTCTGTGTGAATACACCACCCATTGATATTTGTGAATCAGATTCTGTACGTAGAAAAAAAATGTGTCTGTCATTACCTATTCTTCTGAAAATACTAGTTGCTTTATGTCATGCCATTAGACAATTCATTTTCACGGTTTAGCAATTCAACTATCTAAGTCTGCTCTCAGCCATATGCATAATGTATACTGTGTAGGTTGGTGATGGAACTGGTGGAGAAAGAAGGGGGAAAGCGAGAGAAAGGGGAATTTGACTAAAGCCCTGTACACATGTGCAGAATAATGGGAGGTATCAGCCTGTTCAATTGAAACCGGCCAACATTCAACCAGTGTGTACGGCAATTAGTCTGATAGAAGCTGGCTGAACATCTGGCTTCTGTCAAAGGGGCATGACCGAAAAGGTCTGCCAATCGGCATCTGATCAGCGTTCGCAGCCAATGGCTGAGAGCGCTGACCGGTGTGTTCTGAAAGGGGGCCGTTCCAATGTCAGAGCACAATAGCACAATAGCTGAGCGGGGAATTGTTAGTACAGCGGCTCCTCCTGAACTCTTCTGTTTACCTGGATTAAGGGTCTTTTCATTAACAGTCAAGATGGCCATATATAGGTAGATTTTGAAAAGACCATTCGTAAGAAAAATCCCATCTAGTTTTAGCATTTGTTGTTGGTATGAATGGAATTTCCCAAACAAAAGCCACATACACTGGTAAAAATCAGTTTGTTTGAGAAAATTTTTACATCCTGCGCCTTTGAATTTCCTCTGGTCGAATACAAGCATAGATTTGACCTCACTAGTCATTTGAAAATCAAAAAGCTTTCCAAAAATGAAAATTTTCTACTGCAATAGTGCTAGTGTATGACTAGATTTATAGAGAGAGCAGGTAGATGTGAGAGAGACAGAGACAAAGGGAGACCATTTCCATCAAATGGTATAACATTCTGCTGCTTACCAAGCTGAAACATACCCAAAATAAGGACTTGAAGTTGTGCTCCCTTTATGTAGAAGCTGTTTGTTCCCCTACACAAGGGAATTAGAGCATAGGTTCCCCTACCACCTGCTAACGTGGTCCCCCTCTCACAACAGTTTAGCGCACATTCAGTCAGGTGATTAGTCCCGTCCTCTGTGTTTAGCCGCTGGCTGGTGCCTCTGCATCCATCTTGGAGCTGCATTCAGGCAGCCCATAGAAGCGGATGCACATGCTGTGGCAGCACAGACACAATTGTATGTCAAAGTTTGACATGTGGGCATAAGTAGCTACACAGGCTCAATCTCAAAGTGTCTGCAACCATCTGCCGCATGTCAAATTTTATGGAATTTATATATAGTATTTGGCAAAATGGTTCTAAAGGTGACATAAACAGCAGTACAAATGAAGAGGTTTACCACCTTATAACATAGGCATTCAATTGTCAAATAGCTATTTAATGCAAAAAAATAAGCAAAACGCTTATTTGATATTTATGGGTGCATATTGAATGAGAATAAGAATCAACACAAGGGACACATGATACCAACGGTGGGTCCCTTGTGCTGATTTTTCTATTTGTGTTTTTTGGCTACCCTTAGGCTATCACCTATACATTAAATCATCTGTTGTGCACTAGATCGTTCATGTGTTTCAGTCATATGACCTGCAGTATATTCCACCTACAGTCAAGAATTTTGTTAATAAGTGACCAGATATTCCAGCTTTTAACCAGTTAGGTGCAGCCTGTTATAAAGTTTGTAATCAAAGTCAATGGGGAAGTTAAACACTTGTTTAATCTCGAAAAATAACCAAACAGATCAATACAGCCTATAACTAACAATTTCTATCAAAATTGTGAAACTATTTAAACTGTTATGACACCTTGATTTATTTATTGGTTTTTGAAAAAAGTGCTGAATATTGCCATATGTATTGTAAGTGTTTTTTAGTTCTACAGTGAATTTCTTTTGCAACAAGGTCATGCAGCAGGTAGCGCATTATTCCATTCATGGCAGTGGATTTTGTGCCTCTGCAGCCAGAATATATCACCTCTGATATCATTACCTGACAGGAGCTCTGTAATAACTTCAGGATCTGTGCACAGGAAGCACTACTGATTTCTTGATCAGAAAGATAACCAGATTGTACCCTGTGTCATGACACAGAAAATAGTGATATAGGAAGTTCATCCTATAAAGGAGAGGTGAAGTTCATATAGAATAAACTGAAAGGTCTAGGACTGCCTTAGCACTTTTTTTTTATTTGGAAGGCTACATAGTAGTCTTGCACAGTGTAGTGGTCTCTCTCTCTCTACCCTTTGACAATAACGAGTCAAAAAGTTCAATAACACGTACGCGGCGATGGAGGTTTTTGTTAAAGGTATTAAAGGGTTATGGCAGGCCAAAAACGTTTTCTAGTTTTTGACTTAGTGGGGAAGGATAAGAACACCTGATGGGTTTTTACTGTTATTCAGAGAGATTTCCCATCACTTCCTGTCCTGCTGACAATGGTTTCACCAGACAGAAAGTGAGGTAAAATCTGTCATAGGGAACACAGACAGCAATAAAAAAATCTGGCAGGAGTTCTAGACTTCATCTACTCTGCCATAAAATATTTTCAGTCTTTGTTGCTTTTGGAGAGTTCCTATAACTTGCCGCCAGAAACACAAGAAGTGCTGGTACACATCTCTTGTGGAGCTGTAAATAAAATAAAAAAAACTACAAGGGTGCTAACCCTTCCCTGGGCAGAAGAATAATTTGTACAGTGACATTTGCACACAGGACTCTGAATTTTCCTAAAATCTGCAAGAACATCATCAACATTTTTGCCTTCCTCTGGATCAACTGTGGGTATGGAGTTGGGTGTATAGGATTGTACTGTGTTTTTTTTTTTTTTTTGTGGTTGAACTGGATGGACTTGTGTCTTTTTTCAACCTGACTAACTATGTAACTATGAATGTCACCTTTTGAATCCAGTTGAAATTTTGGATGGTGTTCTTTTTTTTTTATATATTTAAATAACATTAAATCATACAGTCTAAGAACAGTACAATTTCAGAGTCCACTCTTACAAACTTACAATTACAGTGAATCTCGGGCTCAAATATACACACACACAATATAGTATACATGTAAGAAATAGGAAGGAATACAAGCAACATGCCAGGCTCTCATTTCCATTGGAATGAAACAAACAGCAAATACATGGGGCAACCCCTTCCCTGCACGGATAGACCCGAGACATGTCCACAGTAACCTTAGATACAATACTTTAGAGCAAGGGTGTCAAACTCAATTTCATCATGGGCCGCATCAGCATTAGGATTGCCTTCAAAAGGGCCGGTTGTATCTGTAAGATTAGATGTCCAGTGCATCCCCTTCCCTTACATTAGATGTCAAGAGCCACCCCACCATCAGAAGTTGAGTCTGAAGCCGCGTACACACGATCAGTCCATCCGATGAGAACGGTCTGATGGACCGTTGTCATTGGTTAACCGATGAAGCTGACTGATGGTCCGTCACGCCTACACACCATCGGTAAAAAAAACGATCGTGTCAGAACGCGGTGATGTAAAACACAACGATGTGCTGAAAAAAAAAGAAATTCAATGCTTCCAAGCATGCGTCGACTTGATTCTGAGCATGCATGGATTTTTAAACCGATGGTTGTGCCTACTAACGATCGTTTTTTTCCCCATCGGTTAGGAATCCATCGGTTAAATTTAAAGCAAGTTGGCTTTTTTTTAACAGATGGTTAAATAACCTATGGGGCCCACACACGATCGGTTTTGACTTATGAAAACGGTCCATCAGACCGTTGTCCTCTGTTTAACCTATCGTGTGTACGAGGCCTCACACTCTTCCCATTCTTTCTCATATTTATTGGATGTATTCTTTAAATACCTATAACTTGTTAATGAATGTCAGCTTCTCTTTGAATGCACTTGGGAACCTTGGACAAATAATCTCCATGTTCCTCTTTCTCAGGTCGCCAATGTCTACGGGTTCCACTTCCCCTTCATTGTGCCCCCTCTCTGCCTAGATCTCCCTTCTTTCTCAGTTTTTTCCCCCCTCTCTCTGACTCCCTTTGCTCCCTCTCCCCCTTTTTCTTTTCTTTGTATTTTTATTATACATGTTTTATTTATTTTCTACTCTTTCTGTTTATGTGATGTTGGCATGCGAGTGCTGGTGATTTTATTTCAGCGCAACACCTGCTGTCTACTTGTATCATCTGCGTGAAATAATATTAAGATGTTATTTTCTTTAATAAGGTTTTCTGTTACTCAAAGTCACGGATTTTTCACACTATTTGTTGCCACGTGTCATTTTAGTGGTAGAGCTTTTTTTTAAAAAAATGAGATTTCTAGACTGGAATTAATCTATGATGATTGATCTTATGATGCTGCAAATTTGCATTTTGTACTATGTTGCCTGGTACTGTGATGCCCAACGGTTGTTATCCTATTTTACTTTATTATAATACAAAACTTGAAAGTTAAATGCCTATATCTATGTAAGGTAGCGTGTTTTTGTGTAAACGTGAAGCAACTGTCTCACCTTTGTCCATCTACAGTGCAAAGTGACACTCCCCATTTGTCAGGACTGACTTTGGCAAGCTGTGGAATGTAGTTAGCCACCTAAAAAGAAGAAAAATACATAAAGCTGTTGAGAACAAAGCATTTAGACTCTCTGTATCTGTGTAAATCTTTATGTATTGTTATTATAGGTGGTGTACCAACTTTGTTTTGTGTTCATATTTTATATATAAAGCTATATAGCTCTCTCTCATTATATATATATATTACATACACACACACACACACACACACATATACACATACCTGTTAAATAAATCATATTTACCATAAGACTTTTCTTCAATTATTTGTACCTTTTTTTTTTTTTTACTTTTTATTGCATAAGTTTACAGTAAAAGTATATACAGTTGCCATAAAAAGTATGTGAACCCTTTTGGAATGATATGGATTTCTGCACAAATTGGTCATAAAATGTGATCTAATCTTTAACTAAGTCACAACAATAGACAGCTCTCGGAAGACCTACGATTAAGAATTGTTGACTTGCATAAAGCTGGAAAGGGTTATACAAGTATCTCCAAAAGCCTTGCTGTTCATCAGTCCACAGTAAGACAAATGGTCTATAAATGGAGAAAGTTCAGCACTGCTGCTACTCTCCCTAGGAGTGGCCATCCTGTAAAGATGACTGCTCGAGCACAGCGCAGACTGCTCAATGAGGTGAAGAAGAATCATAGAGTGTCAGCTAAAGACTTACAAAAGTCTCTGGCATATGCTAACATCCCTGTTAGCGAATCTACGATACGTAAAACACTAAACAAGAATGGATTTCATGGGAGGATATCACAGAGGAAGCCACTGCTGTCCAAAAAAACATTGCTGCACGTTTACAGTATGCACAAGAGCACCTGGATGTTCCACAGCAGTACTGGCAAAATATTCTGTGGACAGATTAAACCACAGGAGAGTTGTTTGGAAGAAAAACACAACATTATGTGTGGAGAAAAGGAGGCACAGTACACCAACATCAAAACCTCATCCCAACTGTGAAGTATGGTGGTGGGGGCATCATGGTTTGGGGCTGCTTTGCTGTGTCAGGGCCTGGACGGATTGCTATCATCAAAAGGAAAAATGAATTCCCAAGTTTATTAAGACATTTTGCAGAAGAACTTAAGGCCATCTGTCCACCAGCTGAAGCTCAACAGAAGATGGGTGTTGCAACAGGACAACGACCCAAAGCATAGAAGTAAATCAACAACAGAATGGTTTAAACAGAAGAAAATACGCCTTTTGGAGTGGCCCAGTCAGAGTCCTGACCTCAACCCGATTGAGATGCTGTGGCATGACCTCAAGAAAGCGATTCACACCAGACATCCCAAGAATATTTCTAAACTGAAACAGTTCTGTAAAGAGGAATGGTCAAGAATTACTCCTGACCGTTGTGCACGTCTGATCTGCAACTACAGGAAATGTTTGGTTGAAGTTATTGCTGCCAAATGAGGTTCAACCAGTTATTAAATCCAAGGGTTCACATACTTTTTCCACATGCACTGTGAATGTTTACATGGTGTGTTCAATAAAAACATGGTAACATTTAATTATTTGTGTGTTATTAGTTTAGGCAGACTGTGATTGTCTATTGTTGTGACTTAGATGAAGATCAGATCACATTTTATGACCAATTTGTACAGAAATCATATCATTCCAAAAGGGTTCACATACTTTTTATGGCAACTGTATACAATTTCCAATACAGTAATTCCTTATCAAACCTTTTACCTACACCGTTCAATAAAACATTAATTCATTTCCCACCTTTTGCCCTATTATACCCTTAGCACAACTTCACCTTCCTTAACATTAATTTGCCTTAATTTATTTTCCCTTTTAACAATTCAGCAATTTTATTTTATTTTTTTAATCCAAGGTCGTTGGGGAGTTACACCACAAGTGCCATATTTTAGAATACTTCTTAGGTATCCCTGTATGCTCGTACATTATCTTTTCATATGGTATTATCTGGTTTACTGTTTTAATCCATTGGTTTATAGTTGGGGCCATTGGTTGCATCCATCTTAATGATATTTGTTCACGTGCCATGAATAATATTTCTTGTAACATAATCCTATTTTGTTTCCCGACCACTCTTCCACCTCTAATAATCCTTATACACAAATTTCCATGGTATATTGTACACCCCTTTTTTATGATGCCGGTTAATTGATCTACCATTTGTTGCCATTATTCAGCTATTTCAGAACATTACCACATCAAATGCATAAAGTCTGCCTCTGGATACCGGCATTGTCTACAATCAGACAAGGTCATTCTTCCAATTCTATACATTTTCTGAAGAGTCAGATATGTTTGATGAATATTGTATAACTGGATTAAATTATTGATAACAGGAGACACTGTGAAGAGAAAATCCTGCCCATTTCTCCTCTGTCATATCAGGGAGTACCTCCTGACATTTATCTTTTATTTTAGGTGGCATGCCACTTAACTTAGCCCTCAACAACTAAGAATATAAAACAGATATTAAAGCTTTTTGGTCCTTGTGATCGTAGTATACCTATTAAGGGATATTTGGATAATTTAGGGTCTTGGTATTCAAACTGTGCCTGGATCATATATCTTAGCTGTAGATACTTGTAAAAAAGCTTATGGGGAATATCATATTGTTGACTCAAAAATCTTTATGGTCATATATCTGTTTTATTATAACTATTCCCTTCTTCCTCCAAGATACACTATCCAAAGACATTTTCAGAGGGTCTAGGGAGGGGTTATTCCACATAGGGGTCTCTAGGGGGGTATCTCTAAAACCTGCAACATTTTTTTACCTTTCTGCATACTGCTCTGGCCAGTGTTCCTATAGGTATTTTTTTTTCTAGTTAGGCAATTCGTTTTCGCTTCCAGCCCAATCAGCAGATCCTCCACCTGTAATATCTCCAATAGAAGTTTCTCCACTCCATTTCTTTGAAATTTCACTCATCACGCATAGTGACACCACCAGGTTATTGACCAAGCTCTACTTTTGAGCTCCCAAGTGGAGGATACTCCCTTTGTTTGAGTTGGACTTCATCCTAATAAGGTACTTCCTTTTTTTCGCTGCCTGGTGATCAACAAGCTGTGTCCAGTGACTGCCTTGAGTAGATCATACCTCTTGGAGGAACACTTTTCTATGTCCTGGATAAATTCCCATTTTTGTGGGATGTACCTTAAAGATTATAGTTCGGCTACCTCTGATATTTATCTATTTCTACTGGGCCCCCTCAAGTTCTCAGATATTTAAACTGTAATAGTGTCCACCCCTATACATCTCCCGGTGAACCCATATTGATATTTGCACTCTAATAGATTTATATTTTCAGTAACACCTACACAATCTGTCCTGAGGAAGCAAATATTTTGCAACACATGTTGACAAGCACGCATGGAGGAGTTATGAAACTGACTGTTCATATGTATACTTATTTCCTTACAATTTATTGGACATTTCACGCCTTTATGATTGGATCCATACCTCCATGTTTGTAATTGGATATCTGTTTAGCTACTGTTTAGTACTTGGTTGTTGATTTTAATAAGTGTATTTTTAACAATTATTGTAATAAAGTTTATTTTGTTTTACACATACTGCCTCATGTTGTGCCCAAAAATTTGCCATCTTTTTTTAGAGGGTTTAGCCCATTCTCTCAATCCTTTTTTCTTATCACCATTAATATTATCAGAGCTTTGATAGACTAGTTAATTCTAGGAAAAGGGAAAAGTCCTGAAAGTTGCACATCTCTGCAAAACCCCACTAGAAGGTATATGACAGCCTCAGCCTCGCTATATAAACCCTGTATAATAAGAACAGTGTAGTATGTGTCAAGCTCCAGGAGTTGGCTTGGTGTCAGGCATTGGCTGCAGAAAATTACAATTCTTTGGGCTGGTAACACAGCAAACCTAAACACCTATATACTTAACGGTTTAACTAGAGTTCAGTTTTAGAAGCAGCCATAGAAATAAAAGGATCATTACCCAATCTGGCTTAGCACAATTGGATCAATAAACCATTGTATATCTATTGCTATTCTGTAAACACTTCCTAGTCAACAAAACTTCTGAATGCCACCAAGGTGGGTATTTATGTTCAAAGACATGCTGGTAGGTTTATTGTCTCCTGTCTAAATTGACCCTAGTATGTGTATGTATAAATGTGAGTTAGGGAACTTAGATTGTAAACTCTTTGAGGGTTAGGGACTGATGTGAATGTACAATATATATGTGTAACATGCTGTGTAAATTGATGGTTCTATATAAATACCTTTAATAAATTATTTAATTATTAAATAATAATAAGCTGACCAACAAAGATGGCTGATGGCCCTCAAATCAAGGCTGCTTGTCCTATTGCTTTAGGCTGGCTACAGGTATTAAAAAGCAATCAAATGTGCAGGCATCATTTAAGCACTTATCTTGGAGCTCATAGACATGTATGTGTAGATCATTCTAGCATGTATGCCCAGGCTACTAAAGCAGAATTCACAGACACCTCCAGTGTGGAAGAGTGATCATCCCAATACTTGTGCACCCCAGCACGGTCCACAGACATCAAGTTGATGTATGTGGATACCTTTTATCCCTTGTGTCTGGCAAAAAAATTCTTCACTTCTATGTCGACTATGGCAAAGCTTTACTGAGCACTCATTACATAGAATTAGTCAATCTAATCACTTGTGCTGATAAAACCGTTTGTGAGCTGCGCAATCTAAAAGACAAATATTTTAACATGGGCTCCTTTTACTTTTATGAGAGATAACTATGCTAAAATAAAGTCAGATAATGACCAAGAGCTGGTGACTATAAAAGGTGTAAAAAAACAAATACTAGTGCTAACAATACTGTTTGTATAGTAAACATTGCACATATGGCACTACTGTATGGTTGATTAAACCAAGTGTTTCCTAACAATAATAACCAATGGGGCAGAAAACGTGTTTTCTCACATTATCCAAAACATGTTGATAAGTACATTGACTTCTGTCCATAAGAGCCCTTAAGTGCAATTTGCTGGTAAGGATGTTCGATTGTTTGGTCCACCCTAACAGGAGTCAGCAAGAATGTTTCAATAATCTCTGTAAAATGTACAGAATATTCTGGCATAAAAAGTATAGGGTCCTTATAGGATCAGTACAGAGTAGCAGTAAAAAAAAAAGTTTTGTTTCATCTTTATTTTTGGTAGGCAGCAATAGTAAACAAGATGTCCAAAAAACAGTAGGTAAAGCAATGGAAAACCGACTACTTTTAATTAAAAGGGTGCTTTGGTAGACTCAGTTGCACATTAACCCTAATGCTTCAATTACTATATCAGGAAGATGCCGAAGTCAGTTGCTCTGCTGAGAATAATAAAATTATAGAAAAAAAAAAAAAAGTTGCCTGTGGGGGTGTCAAGAAAGTATTGACCCCACCAAATTTCTAAAGCTTTTCGAAATTGGCAAGGAGTTTAACTCAAAGCGAAAATAAGCTAAATAAGAGGATTAGGGAAAGAAAAAGTACTTAAAGCGGAGTTCCACCTAAAAATGGAACTTCTGCTTAACCCACTCCTTGCCCCCTTACATGCCACATTTGGCATGCCATTTTTTTTTGGGGGGGGGGGGAGTGGGGGCTTCAGGAGAAGTGGGACTTCCTGTTCCACTTCCTCGATCCGCCGAGGGGCTGGTAAGGCGAATAGCTTAAATCGCCTTATTGCAGCCACTCCCTGTAGGCGAGCGCCTGTCCAAATCGGACGGCGCCACGCCCCTCGCGCATGGGCAGTGCCGCTCGCACATGCGCAGTGGGTGCTCGGCCGTGAAGCCGAAAGCTGTCACTGCCGGGTGCCCACACTAGGAATGAAGACGCCGGCTGGCGAGGGGGGGCGAGGAGCGGAGCCCCAGCCGGCGCGTCGCTGGAACCGTGGAGAAGGTAAGTGTCTGTTTATTAAAAGCCAGCAGCTACACTTTTTGTAGCTGCTGACTTTTAATAAACTTAAAAAAAGGCTGGAACACCCCTTTAAAGCAGAGGTCTACACAAATATTTTTTTTAAAAGCCAGCAGCTACAGATACTGCAGCTGCTGACTTTAAAAAAATTAACACTTACCTGTCCAGCGCGCCCGTGATGTCGGCAGCCCCCTCCCTGCCCCCGTCGCCATCCTCGGTGAGGGAATCAGGAAGTGAAGGGTTGGGGCTTCACTGCCCGGATCCCTACTGCGCATGTGCGAGTGGCGCGGCTCGTCCTCACTGGTCCCCTCTCTCTCCTGGGAACAGTGTGTTTCCCAGGAGACAGCGGGGGGGGGTAGTGGCATGACTCCCATTGGAGTCTATGCCCGGACGTGGGTGCAAATACCTTAGACAGGTATCTGCACCCCCCTTCCACCTTGATTCTGCATAAAAAAAAAAGAGCAAAAAAGGTGCATTTTTAAATAATATATACAAGCCCTCAAAATTTCCACTCGCCTGCTCGCATTTGGTGAGTGGAATTAAGAGGACTGCGAGTGCTCTGGCTCAGCTCGAGCAGGGGAGGCTGGCTGGCCAGCTTGTTTCGTCTCAGGTGCGGGGCGGGTCCGCTCAGCTCGTGCGGAAGGGGCGGGCCGGCCAGCTCTGCTCGTCACAGGCGGGCGGCAGGTACGCTTAGCTTGGGCAGGGGGGGTGGACTGGCCAGGTCTGCTTGTCACAGGCGGGTACGGCCAGCTCTGCTAATCTCAGATGGGAGGCGGGACCACTCAGCTCGAGTGGGGGGAGGGCCGGCCAGCTCTACTCCTCACAGGTGGGGGGCAGGTATGCTTGTCACAGCTCTGGCAGGGAGGCTGGCTCGCTAGGCTCTGCTTATGCATTGGGGGAGTGTCCGCTCGAATCGGGAGGTGGACCGGCTGCCTCGGCTCGTCTGGTGTGGGGGTGGGTCTACTTAGATCAGACGGGGAGGCGGGCCGGCTGGTTCAGCTCAGCTTGCGTGGAGAGCGGGTCTGCTCAGCTCGGAGGACAGGAAGGCAGGCCGGCTGCCTTGGCTCAGGCAGTGGGTGTGTTCGGACTTTCCACCATCTGACAGTTCCTACGGAATGGCTGTTGATGCAGGAGCTGATGCTAGCAAAGTCAGCAGATGTCTGACCACACGATAAGCTTGGGCATGCACTACCCTTTCTGCATTTTAAATATCATGTACTACAAAGCAGCTTGAAAAAGTACTCTTGTTTTATATGAAAAAAAAAAAGAAAATCTAGTATTGTTCAGAATTTTGTGCTGAAACATAAAGTGACATGGGTTTATCAGTGGCATTTACATATTACTTTTACATTTGTTGTGTCTAGAGAGGAGCACTTTCTGTCTGTTGGTACAATAATTTTTCTTCCTAAAGTGCACCTGTACTTTTTCATGCTTGGCAAAGTAATAGGCTAAAGAGTTGTTCCGGGCAAAAAATAAAAAATTAAAAGCCTGCAGCTACACATACTGCAGCTGCTGGCTTTTAATAAATGGAGACTTACCTGTCATGGTGTCTCTCAATGTCAGCACCACAGCTGATGTTTCCCATTAGCTGTCGGGTGCTGCCGTCGCCATTGCGGGTATGGCAATGGCCTTTCGGCTTCACGCCAGGAACCCTACTGCGCATGCGTGAGGCCCGCTCCTTTCTCCTATTAGCCCAGCGGCCAGGGGAGGAGGAGGAGGGAGCCCTGCGGTGACGTCATGGTCGCGGCCGCACTCCCGGAAGTGGGGAGGGATACCTGCCTTTGACAGGTATCCTGTCCCCCCTTCCCCCCGAAAAGGTGCCAATTGTGGCACCGGAGGGGGGGGGAGGAATCCGATGAGCGGGTGGAACTCTAGGGTGAAACTCCGGTTTTAAGTTTACAGTGTCCATCTCCCTTCTCCCCCAACTGCCCTTTTATTTCTGGGTATGTGAGAGCGTGCCAGTTTCTCCCCCTTTAATCCACCATACAGTTCTGGGTCCCTAAACAGCTAGGCTTAAAGCAGATCTCCACCCAAAAGGGGAAGCTCTGCTTGTTTGCTTTCCCACTTACGGATGAGAAAAGTTCCAGAATTTACAAGGGCATTTTTAGGGGCGGGGCAGGGTTGGGTGCAGCAACTGGTGGCGAGTAACTCTTAAGGCCTGGCTAGCAGCTCAGGACTTGAAATTTTGAGCCCTGATATATACAGTATATGTTCGTTGTGGTACCATTCAGGATAAATGGAAATGCACCACAACATATATATTCTGTAGTGTGCACACACTGAGTATGAAGGAAGCCTTAGGAAGCAAAATAAACGTATTAAAAAATACCAATTCCTGATGCTTTAGTGAACTGAACTTATGTGAAGAAAAGTAAAACATTCACTTAATTTTACCCATCTAATTTGTCCAATTAACCACTTATGATAAGCACTGCCATTGCCTAGAAGACCAACAATTGTCAGATTCACCAAGGACTTGTTTTCTTCTGAAAAGATTCTCATTGCTTTTGAGGATTTTATTGTCCTGATGGTAGATTGCCCCCTAAAGACTACGGCAGCTTTACATGTGGTGATCACTAAAGGACAGGTAATGGACAGCAGAAACATCACAATGGAGAATCTAGTTACATTATGACTGTGTCAGTTATGGCATGTGGTCACTGTATATTATTATAATGTCTACAGTCTGCAAACCCAGCTTGTAGACCAAACTTAACTATCTTTATGGTTTGCCTATAACAGTGTATGGTCAAATATGGTTACTTTCTATTGGTTTATGGCCAGTAGAGTGAACTACACAATAGTTATGGGATTAACAAAACAGAATGAAAATGCTTGATGAGTATTTTTTATTTAGTTTTCCCTGAAACCACACTGTGGTCAATGTATTTCACTATTTCCTGTTAATGCATAAACTAGGTTATATTAGATGTATTACCTTTAGTAGCCTTAGTATTCAATTATTATTTGTACAGTCCTTTTAGATGAAAGCATTGTGCCTTGGGGTCTTAAGTTTGTAATAAACCTTTACAAAACTAAACACATTTATTGAGGAAAAGATGATCCGACTATTGCGTTTGTCTACTGTGGCTTGTCAATAAATACGTCAATTGTTTAAGAGCAACGACTGGAGTGCGGGTCATCTTTTCCTCATTATTCTACGCAGCCAGCGACTGTGGATCGAGCACCCGGGAGCTCTGCTTTCCATGTCATGTATGGGTAGTAGCACTGACTTTTTTGTTTATATTCTAAACACATTTATTGACTATGCATGGTACTTACTTCTCCCTCTTTTATAGTGCGGGCATTCTCATACAGCCGGTTTATGTGTAATGTGAACTGTTCAAATTCTGGAATCACAAACTTTTTACAGACAACCTGAGTCAGGAGCACAATATTACTTTGGACACACCTGTTGAGAGGATACAAATAAAGTAATATGAATTATTTCTGATCATAATATATTACATTTGTCCCTTGTTTTCTGTTTAGCATTTTCCAACATGAATTACCTCAGATTTAAGTGATAAAAGTCATATAATATCAGATAATATTGTGGGTACAATATGGATTATTCACTATTCATCACTCAGTAGAGAAAAATAACAAATCAAATGAAACCCTACGTGTTAAATCTCTTGCAACATGGACCCTGGTCTCCTGATATAATCATTCATATGCAATACTTTGTTAAGGCTGATGCAACAAACAGGACTTGATGCAACAAACCTATCCTGTGTGTGGGTTTTGGGATTACAAAAAACTACCCAAAAACATATATAAATGTTACACAAACCGAGTGATTTATGTATGTTGATGTTATTAAAACAGCAACTTTATATTTTATTCTGTAACTGTTTTTTTTTAAATTGTCAAAAAATGCAAAGATTGATCTGTGTGACCAGCTTATTTATTTTACCCAAAATGTTGTACTTAAATGCAAGTCAAATTATAAATTATAAGCATCCCCTACAACAGGAGTTTAATTTTGGTGAGGTAATTTCTCTCATCCTCACCTAAAGTGAAACAAACACTGTAGTTTTTCTAATGAGAACAAAAAGATTGCTCTTTTAAATATAATGAAGGCAAACCCCTCATTTAGAAATCAGTTGAGAAAAAAATATAGTAATGAAAACAGCAATTTCTGCAAAACAGAAAAAAGGTAACAAATATTTGCTAAACTTCTTGCAATTAATACAGTCCACCTCTCTTTAAAATGACATAATGTGGGTTAGGCATGGACTTGAGCAGAAGCAGAAATTCAACCCTAATCTCCAGTTCCTAAACACTTCACAGTGGAACCAGTGTTCATTTTATAGACGAAAATATTTTCGTCAACGAAATTACCACTAAAATATGACTAAAACTAAAACAATTCTAGTGACTAAAATATGACTTATGCCCTGTACACACAATCGGTTCGTCTGATGAAAAGGATCCGATGTTAGGATCCAGGTCCTCAGTACCCAAATCTCTGATTTATAGGGAGGGGGAAGATGAGAGGTACTGGATCTTGGTAGGTGGAATTTTTACTTTTGTATTCTAGTTTCCTCTCTTCCTATTATTTTTTATGTTGAGAGGTAGGGAAAAGAAGATATATGTTTAATTATTTGACTATATATTGATCTCATGTATTAAATTAATGTCATTTCATATGTTCTGTATAAATGAAAGAAAAAAGTGGAAAAATAAAGAAATTGAAAAAAAGAAAAAGGATCCGATGGATTTTTTCATCAGATATCCGATGAAGCTGACTTTCATTAGTCTTGCCTACACACCATCGGTTAAAAATCCGATCATGTCCAACGCGGTGACGTAAAACACGATGACGTGCAGAGAAAAATAAAGTCCAATGTTTCCGAGCATGCGTCGACTTGATTCTGAGCATGAGTGGATTTTTGACCGATGGATTTCCCCACAGAAGATCGTTTTTTTTCTATCGTTTTTTTAACCATATGAAAAATTTGAAAAACAGGTTCTATTTTTTTTTCACCGATGGGAAAAAAACTGATGGGGCCCACACACGATCGGTTCGTCCGATGAAAACAGTCCATCGGTCCGTTTTCATCAGAATAACCGCTTGTGTGTACAGGGCAGAACACTAAAATGGCATTTTAGTGAAAAGTCTATGACTAATGCGAAATTGAAATTTGATGTCAAAATTAACACCGAGTGAAACGAGACTGAAACCTTCTCCACCAGTCTGGTAGGCATGTTGGGGAAATAAAGTGGCCAGCTTGTCATTCACCACTTCAGTCAAAATTACTTAATTAATAATTGTTATGAAATAGTTTAGACACAAGAGAATAAAAAAGTTTCCATCTATCATGCTTTTGTGTGATCAAGTTATGAAATAAAGATTAAAGCAGAGACCAGCAATCTCAACATGTTCTGTTCTTTTATCAGATTAGAAAAACATTCACTATGGTCCAGATTTTGCCCCGGAAGGGCATGCAGCTTGAAAAATGCCAACATTTATTAAAAAGTGTGAATTAAAATTCTTGCATGGTTTGTACTGTTTTATTTATGTTTGTGACAGCATTTTCTTATTGTATATGCACTTCTTATTGTTTGTAGTTTTACGGCCCTCTTTGCACATTTAATAAATCTTCAGACTCCATCACAATCTTGGTTATAGATCGTATGGGGTGTTTACGCAGTCCACAAATTTCCCTGCTGCTGGATCTGGCATACAATAAGCCAGTAGCAGAACATTTCATATACAGTATATCATAATCATTTAACTATACCAAAACATAACAGTTCAATTTACTAGACATTGGACATATTTGGTAAGAAAAAGGTGCCATCTTTTCAGTGTGGTTTAGAAAACCTAAAGCTAATTTCTGATCATCTGCTATGAGTTTTTTTTGTGAATTCCCCATTACACATACATTAAATGTTGTATTACTTTTGAAAAACCTCTAGGTCCATGGTTGCTCCCTGGAAAGACTCTTGTATATTTTCATGAAGCTTGTCCATGCAGTCCCTCAGCCTTGGGTCTGATGAAAGCAATCCATTCGATGTTAGAGTCTGTAACATTAGACAAGAAACCTCAACCAAGGTGAAAAAAAGTAGAAATAAGATACTTGTATCCATAAATCAGTGAAAGTATGTCAATCATGGTCTTTCAAACATATTTTCCAGTTCTGTAATGCAATTTCATTCAGTTATACACCATTAGTATTAATTAGATAATGGTACCCAAACTAAATGCAGATTATTGTGAAAACAATGAATATCTAACATTGATCTGCACATTTTCCTGATAATATATAATATCTAAGGGATAGATAGTTAGATAGATAGATAGATAGAAAGAAGAAGACAGGAGGGCCCTGCTTGTCAAAGCCATGGGAATTGCTAGAACTGGGCACCTGGAGTACATGCCGTGCCTCTCTTAGGGCCCCAGTTTCCCTCCATGAGCTTACAATCTAAGGTTCCCTAACTCACATTCGTACATACTTAGGTTAATTGGCTCCTGTCTAAATTGTCCCAACAGAGTCGTGTCTACCCCAACGCAGATGGTCAGACACTATAGCTGGCTACTGTGTGCTTCACCTATAGCAGCCCCCTTTCCCTTAAGGCAAGCAAGACTACCGGTACTTGGTTGCCCCTAGGACTTATTCACAATGCTATCGTGCCTGGCCACCACACCAGGGCAGATGCAAACTGAGCAAAGCCAAGAGATACTTGCAGATAGGTAGCGTGGTTCTATGACAGTCCAGGTAAAAAGGCAGGCTGAGTTCAAGGAATACTCCAACAATCCGGTCCAAAGTCATACACAGGGAAATCCAAACTAGCAAAGTAGGGCAGACAGACAGGGAGCTCGATCAGGAACAACACAGGTATCACTCACTGTCACAAGCAAGGGACTGAACGTTTGGCTTGCTTATAACAGGTGGCTGACCATATCAATCACCTTGCAGGTGGACACAGACAGGGAGAATGCAATACCCAAAACCTGGATGCTGGAATAAGGAGCAAAGAGCACTTAAGTGATCTTGACAACCAGCATGTCTTTGGAGTGTGGAAGGAAACTGGAGTCCCTGGAAGAAACCCACATAGGCACAGGTTACAGCAAAACATACATAGCAAAGGGAACTCTTAAGATCCTCTTTGACTCTGACATGTCATAAGACACAGGAGAGGGAAGACTATGAGGACCAGATTCACTATGCCAGGCATTTTTCTTAGGCCTGGTGAGTTCAAATTGGGGGGATAAATTTGCGCTGGGGTGATAATGGCTAAGGGGGAGATCTTTTTGTGTGTTTCATTCATTTTATGCCTGGGGATAAAGGCATCTTCTCAAATGATAATTTGAATGTAAGTGATATAGCAGTTTAACATGGCACCAGATCATGCATTCATCTTCCGTCATCTTGTCTCTGTTCCTTCACAGGTACATTAATTTAACCACTACCTTGCTGTCTGTCTGCAACCGTCATCATGTATTATCACCAATGATACATACATGTAACCACTGCCTTGCTGTCTGTAATCCTGAAACCTTCTATATACAGTATTATGATCAATGGTACATTGTTAAACCACTGCCTTGCTATCTGTTTGCAACTATAATTTAACAACTTCCATGCTGTCTGCCTGCAACCATCATCCTGCAATCCTCTATAATATCATCAATATCATCTAATTACTGAAGCATTAGAACTCCTTTTATTGAAGTCTATGGTAATGCACCATAAACACACCTAGATGTGTTAGCAGCAAGTTTGCGATGTGTTTGCAGTGCGTTTGCAGACCGGTAGGCCTTGTTCACAGCAGCCAAGGCATCTAGGATACGTTTTTTTTAATACGTCCAACACGTGTCAAACACGCATAGGGTGTTTGGGGAGTGCTTTTAACTTACCTTTAACGTGTGTCAAATTCAATAAGAAACTCGCATTAATGCTATAGATGTATTGGTTAAGCATAATTATTTTGAGCAAGTGTGAACAAGGCATTACTGTCATGCAAAGCTTAGCTACTATCTGTAGTGGTACAGACTTGCAAAGCTGATCTGTTATCTACAGTGTTACCAGGGCCGTCTTTAATATGGTTTGGGCCCTGGGCAAACATTTTTTTTGGGCCCCCCTCCAGCTTATTTTGGGCCTGGCTGGTTCACATGTATGTGTTTTGACGGTCCTCATTTGTGCAGGTACAGCAGCCCATTGATTTGAATGGGCTGCCATGCCTTTGTTTCCTGCAGAAAAAAGGTGCATTCAGCATTTTAAAAATACAGTTGCCTTGAAATCCATTCTGCTTTTGCACCATGCTACTTACCTGCAGTTCTTGCACACACAAACGCACTGTGTTTTTAAAAGCGCGACCTAAACGTCTAAAAATGCAGCAAGTTTGACAGTGCGGGAACTGCAGATAAGTCACAGCAGACAGCAGAATGGACAGACAGTGCTGTATTTCAGTGCTTGATGGGCATAGGGCGTGCCGTGTGCGCAGCCTATTACATGAGGCATGCGCTTTTCTTTGCAGGAAACGCAGGCATGGCGGCCCATTCAAATGAATGGGCTGCTGTGCCTGCGCAAATGTGGGCCGCCAAAACACATACATGTGAACCAGCCAGGCCCAAAATAAGCCCATCAAGCAGTTAAATGCAGACAGTAATGCCATGTGCTCTGAGGCCTTACTCAGCCTGGACTGCAGGTCTGGTCTGTGATTTAAAGAGTGCCTCTATTTTACACATGGCATGGCATGGGGTCCCATGGTGCTAAAGCAGAATGGACAGACGGTGCTGTGACCCCATGCCATGCCATGCCATGTGTAAAATAGAGGAACTTTTTAAAACACTGACCAGACCTGCAGTGAATCATCAAATATTATAAAGACTTTGGGCACACTCTACAGAAAACTTCTATTTACAATATAGATTAGCAAACAGTGACATACCTTGAGGAGCAGGACATGAAGAAGTCAGCCTCGGGAAGAGCAAACTGGGGATGTTATAAAATCACATTCTAATTCACTTTTATATACAAGCAGCACCCAGTGGCAGGAAGGGAGAAGTGCACGTCTAAAGGGAAGCCAGGGGTGCTGTACATTTTAAAACACTGGGAAGGGAAGCAGTACTGTCACTGGCTGCGTGCCACTGATGATTTTCAGCCTGATTTGTGGGCAGCACAGGGGCTTAACAGGCGGCAGGGATCAGGAATTATGGGGCCACTTACACAGCTTCAGGCATGGGCCCCCTGGAGCAGGGAACTGGGGGGAGGGGTGCTGCCGCCTGAAATTAAGAAGCAGGGGGGGGCTCTGCCGCGAATTTAGAAGCGGGGGGCCTTTACAAAAAAAGAAATAAAGAAAAATATATATAAAAAAGGGGTGTAGCCATCCGGGGCCCTGGGGACCTCTGCGCCCTTTAATAATTTTTTTTTTATAAAAATAAATTACAAAAAAAAGGGGGTTGCCATCCGGGACCTCTGGGCCCTTTAATAAAAAATAATTATATATATATTTTTTTTTAAAAAGGGGGTTGCCATCTGGGGCCCTGGGGACCTCTGGGCCCTTTAATAATTTTTTTTTATAAAAATAAATTACAAAAAAAAGGGGGTTGCCATCCGGGACCTCTGGGCCCTTTAATAAAAAATTAAAAAAATATATATAAAAAAGAAACATTTATAAAAAAAAATTGGCCCTTTAACCACTTGCCGACCCGCGCACCGCAGTTATACGTCCACAAGGTGGCTCTGCTGGGCGAGAGCACGTAATATGACATCCTCTCTTCCAGCCGCCACTAGGGGGCGCGCGCGCGCGCCTCCGGGCACACGCGATCGCTCGGTACAGAGCGGGGACCGGGAGCTGTGTGTATAAACACACAGCTCCCGGTCCTGTCAGCAGGGGAAATGCTGATCTTCGGTTCGTACAATGTATGAACCGAGGATCAGTGTTTCCCCTAGTGAGGCCACCCCCCCCCACAGTAAGAACACACCCAGGCATACTTAACCCCTTCCCCGCCCCCTAGTGTTAACCCCTTCACTGCCAGTGGCATTTTTATAGTAATCCAATGCATTTTTATAGCACTGATCGCTATAAAAATGCCAATGGTCCCAAAAATGTGTCAAAAGTGTCCGAAGTGTCCGCCATAATGTCGCAGTACCGAAAAAAAAATCGCTGATCGCTGCCATTACTAGTAAAAAAAATATAATAAAAATGACATAAAAATACCCCCTATTTTGTAAACGCTATAACTTTTGCGCAAACCAATCAATAAACGCTTATTGCGATTTTTTTTTACGAAAAATATGTAGAAGAAAACGTATCGGCCTAAACTGAGGAAAAAAAATGTTTTTTTATATATTTTTGGGGGATATTTATTATAGCAAAATGTAAAAAAATATTCATTTTTTTCAAAATTGTTGCTCTATTTTTGTTTATAGCGCAAAAACTAAAACCGCAGAGGTGATCAAATACCACCAAAAGAAAGCTCTATTTGTGGGAAAAAAAGGACGCCAATTTTGTTTGGGAGCCACGTCGCACGACCGCGCAATTGTCTGTTAAAGCGACGCAGTCCCGAATGGCAAAAAGTACTCTGGTCTTTGGGCAGCAATATGGTCCGGGGGGTAAGTGGTTAATAAAAAATAAAATAAAAATATATTAAAAAAAAACCTCCGGACCCCTAAAAAAAAAAAATATTTTTTTTTTTTTTTTTTAAAGGGGGTTGCTTTGGGCCCCCAACAGTGACAGGGCCCTGGGCAGCTGCCCCATTTGCCCTGTGGTAAAGACGGCCCTGAGTGTTACAGACATTTGGTGTTTTCCTACCTTGCTTTTTTAATGGCCTTTTCAATGGTCTGGCAGTCAGTGGCATTGCTATGGGGGGGGGGGCACACCCAGGTGACACCCGCAGAGGGGTGACACTATTCCTGGGGCTGCGGAGGGTCCTGGGTCCTGGAGGCAGGGCTCTTTTCAGCTGGAACATGCCTGTGTTCTGTCAAAATAGCCAATTAATCAAGATCTTCAATTACGTCACTTCCAGTTACTGTAAAGCATCATTAATTGGAGATTTAGATAAATTGCTGTGTTGTCACAACACCGGCAAGTGTATACACTCCGGTAAAAAAAGACTTTGCTGTTTTGACACAACAGCGTGTAATAATGAAAAAGTTGTCGCTGCCACAGAGGTGGCCATTTTGTTGGTTAGTATCGGAGTGGACTAACGATATCCACTCATAATAGTGCATACGGTTGCTGGTGTTGTGTCAAAACAGCAAGTCGTCTAAATCGTCCTTTATCACTGATAAAGGAGGGTGGTTTGTATTAAGGGGGGTCTGTACTGATAAAGGGGGCTGCTTAGTCCTGAGAGGGGCCTGTACTGATGAAGGGGGGCCTGTACTGATAGAGGGGTGCTCTATACTGATGGAAGGGGTCTACTGAGGGAGGGGGCTGTACTGAGGAAGGGGGTCTGCACTAATGGAGGGGTGATCTATATTGATGGAGGGGGTCTGTATTGAGGGAGGGGATCTGTACTGTGGAGGGTCTATACTGAGGGAGGGTGTTTATACTTAGTGGGGGGTCTAAACTTAGTGGAGGGGGTCTATACTTGGTGAAGGGAGGGTCTGTAATGAGGGAGGGATGTCTGTACTGACAGAGGGGGGTTTTACCACGCCCGGTGACACCAACCCTAGTGACACCACTGCTGGCAGCTTTAGGGATTCCATTCTAGCTTCAATTCTGGAATTTCTGTGCCTCCAGCACCTCCTGCACTCCAGGGACTGTAACCCCTGTGTACCTTTAATTGAGCTTACGCATGGCTGAAGACTCTCCCTACCCACAAGTGACTGCCACAGGCCAGTAGCCAAATATACCTGTGCTGAGTCACATGCTCCTGATGTTAATATGTAAAATGACTTCAGTCTATTGGGAAAGTCACAGATTCCCAATGTATACCCGGCATACACCACCTTTATGGGTTTTTTGTTACATTGTTCTTGCATACTGCTGCCTATGAAATGGTATGCTCTATATTATGCAACTTGTAGCAGTTCTCTGTTTTGTACTAGTGTTTCATTCACAGATGGTTACACATAGGTTTGCATTCTAACAGCCTCTTACGTTAATAAACTTGTTGACCGGCAGCTGTTCTTGTCCTTCAGATATTGTGTAGAAGAGAAGATTGGTGAGACGTTGTAAAACAGTTTTGCTGGCAGTTCTAAAATCAGAAAGACAACAAATAAAATGTACATGCGTTAAATATTATACAGATGTCCTCTGTGTTTTTGATAATGCATTGCATTTTCACAGCCCGCCAATACTTTAGCGATGCCAACACTACAGCACTTCAAGAAAGAATGTTACTTACCTTCAGCCAAGAAGCGTCAGCTATGACTGGAGGTTAATGTCCATATTAAACAAACAATACTAAATCACATGCATTCTTTTACACATTGATATAAACCAAACTGTGAACTTTATAATACAGAAAGATATAAACAAAAGAGAGTGTTAGCATGTTAAAAGCCTCTAGTACAATCTAGAAGATTTCGCTTTTAAGCATAAGAAAAATAAAATGACAATTATACAGTAAAGGACATATAAACAATAAAGTGTATCTAAAACCAAACGCCAAAATGTAATATATTTCAGGATACCAGTCCTTAGATATGATGGCTGTATTCGTTTTCTTTATTTAGGCTAAAACCATTTCCAGCAAGTACAGAAAACACCTGTTTATCTTGCCAGAAATGCAGTGTCCCTGTCCCATCCTAAGAGCAGGACAGAAAGATTTCTTATAATCTGTCATCGCTTATGTAATGAACAAAGGCAGACATGTTTGAAGTACAGTGTGGTGGCAATCATTTTTTTTTTTTTTCCAGAATAATAGTTTATTCAAGAGATAAAACAGTATAACAGGATATGCAGTACATTCTATAAATTTTTGCAGTAGCAGAAAGCATATACAGTACTGTAATATAGACCGTATCGCAGTACGGTAAAATGGACGGTTATTACTTAATCTTAATGTTGCTAATAAACATAAATTGGAATGTGCAAAAAGCCAACTGTGATCAATCATGGCTCCCTCCACAGATACACTGGAGAAATTAGTATAGCCACCCAGAAACAGGAAATGTGTTACTGGTAGCATTACCAGGTGAAAATAAGGGATAAAAAAAATGTAAAAAAAAAAGACAAACAAATGCAGCCCCCGCATTAAAAGACTGGCAAGTTGCAATATATTACTTTTTTGGGCATTTGGATATACTTTAAGACTTAAAGTGGTTCTAAAGGCAGAAGTTTTTATTTTATTTTAATGCATTCTATGCATTAGGATAAAAAAAAAAAAACTTCTGTGTGCAGAAAACCCCCTCAGTCCTTCTAATACCTGAGCCTCATCTCAATTCAGCAATGTTGCATGAGAGACTCGGCTGTCTTGAACTCCCTTCCTCATTGGCTGGAACAGCAGCCGATGCTATTGGCTTCTGCTGCAGTCAATCAAAGTCAGTGAACCAATGAGGAGAGAGAAGAGCGGGGTTGAACCGGGGTTCCATGTCTCAATGGAGCAGCGGCTCAGCTCGAGTGCCCCCATAGCAAGCTGCTTGCTGTGGGGGCACTTGGCTGGAGGGAAGGGCCAGGGGTGCTGGCAATAGACCCAAGAAGAGGAGGATCTGGACTGCTCTGTGCAAAACCACTGCACAGAACAAGCAAGTATGGCATGTCTGTTATTTTTAACCTAAAAAAACAAGACTTTAGTATCACATTAACCCCAGTTTGTCTTTGCAATGTATACTTATGAATGTACTGTATGTAATAATGTAAATAATATCGTCAGTGTGCTTATTTGTATGTAGAGTTTGTAAATTTACCATGGGTCATCATCTTCATGTTTGTTTGTTTTTTATTAAGGGGAGGAGCAGGAAGCACAAATCATCCGATTTGTTTAGCCAGAAGCAGGGGGATTCTTGCATTGTAGACCTGGCTTTGTCTCTAGCAAGAACACTGAGCAGCACATCATTGAATTTCATTCCGAATCTTGTGAGACTATGTGTCGAAAAGCACAGTGCCTTAGATGATCTCGCACTGCATAAATACAGGTATAAGACTGTAGGCACCGGAAGCACACTGCTATTTTTTTGGGAACAATTTAGGTCAACCAATACATTTTTAATAATAATGTTTAAGCAGGCATTATTAACTTATCTGGATGCTCCCTAAAAGATAGTCAAATCTTCATGTTTTTTTTAGTTCAAGTAGTCTTTTAGTGGCTGTTCCCAATGTAAAACATTGTTTGTGTGCCCTTCCATGTCAATATTACAGCACGTTTCTCTGCTATTATCTGAGGGATAATTGCTGCAATCGTGGTTGTAAGGAGGAGAGGTGGTAACAATCCAGCCACAGCCTCCAAGACTTGATTAGAATATTACCTCTAGGTACATGCTGTACAATTTTGCAAGAAAGGTTAAATGAAATATAACACATGACATGTGTAAGTTATTTATTGATTAGGAAGGGTGCCTAAGGGGAAATATTTTATATAGCTCCACCCTTAATTAATTATATATAATGCCCAAATTACTTAATCACTTAAGCACTCACCTACTGTTGAAATGCATTCTCTGTTTGTACCTAACATAATTTAGATCCTAATATTTTATTTTTTCTACATGTACCGGACTATAATAAAATCTGACTTGCAAAGTAGAGTTCTCCCTTAAGCATAATAATGTAATACAGTGACTTCTGGAAGTGACTGAGGCAGGGTTTCCATTCCTGAATTGCTTCTGTTAATGTTCAGCAGTGTCCCACTTCTGTTGCTTTGAGTATTGACACAGTAATTTGTTCTTTCACCCATATGGTCCTAAAAGTTAATAATTAAACATAAATCTTTTGTGTTATCCATAATCAGTTCAGTTGGTTTTTGTAATGAAGCCTAAATGGTCAGTCTAGCTTTTTTGTTACACAAAATAACCGTGAGTTAGTATAAAACCGATAGCAATTACTCTACGAATATAGACTGTTTAAGCCTGTCACAAACCTGGGCAATTCCAAGTGAGCATACAATGAAAGATATATATGCAGAAGTTAATGTCAGGTAAAACTGCATGCCCAAATGATCAGAAGATCCACATTTATTAAGCAACTGAAGTTATATGTAAAGCTATCCCCTGTTCAGTCTATTATGAATGTGGCTGCCAGACTTATCCACCTTACCAACTGTTCAGTGTCCGCCATTCCTATCTGCCAATTCCGCCACTGGCTTCCCATTGCCAAACGAATAAAGTAACATATGTAGCGCCTGGTTACTTCCAAGTACCGGTGCTATTAAAATTTAGAGGGCTATCAGAGTACTAATGACTCTGTTCCAAATTACAATGTCTCTGTTTCAGGTTGGCTGTGCTGTGGGCTCACTCTGTTGTTACTGGGGTGCTATCCCACCCCAGGGCGACAGGTGGCAGCAGCAGAGTTGAGACTTGGGTGTTCTTTTCCAGCAGCCAATCAGGAGGGAGTGTCCTCGCTGGGCATGCTGGCAGAGGGTACTTATGGAACAGACGCGATTGAGTCTGGGTTTTCTTCCAGTGTGGCACCCACCTTTAGGGTGACCACATCATGGCGCCCTGGGATTATGGCCTACCTGACCAGAGTGCGCATGCCACACGGTGTTCCATGTTGGTCCAGGAACGTTTAAGCAACGACGGGTAACCAGTGATCGACGGATTCCCACTTTTGAAGATCCCAAGCGGTATAGCTCTTTGGTGGGGAGTCCGTCTGAGGAGCTTCTGAGTAGCGCCAATGAGAGGCTGGCGGTCCGAAAGGATTTAGACAAACCACCGGGGATCAAGGTAGCCGGACACTGAAGGATTGATGACCTGTCAGTCGGTACCTGGGCGACGTTAAGAAGGAGCTCCAGGCGTAATTCTTCCTGAGGAGGATTGCCTCCGCATTTGCAACCAGAGAGGGCCTGTGGCAGAGGTGTCTCCCTGAAGTTCATTCCAAGGAGGGTCTGTGGCAGAGACTTTTCCTTAAAAGGTTTGAGTGATACTCCGGCTGCCATGTCAGTGAGAGATGCCTGTCCGGGTACGCCAAGTCCATTCAGTCAGGAGTGGTACGGAAAGTGTTATCTATGGGAGCAGGGCCGTTCCAAATGCTATGCCTGAATCTGCTGTTCTCCTTCTTCCAAACTCTATCCTTTCATCACCGGTTCATTGTTTTTACCCGGCTGGGTAATAAAGAGCACAGAAAAGACACTTGTTGCGGACATTCCTTTACTATTGCTATATGCACCATTCATCCCTAGGAATTCGGAAGAGCCACAAGGTAAATGTGCCACCCAAAACAAACCAGCAGCTCCTCCGGGGATAGTGCTACACATACAAAGCTATTTACAACTCTGCCCTGAGCTACATCACCAATCTTATCTCTAAATATCACCCAAACCGTCCACTCCGCTCCTCCCAAGACCTTCTGTTTTTTTAGCTCCCTTATCTCCTCCTCCCATGCTCATCTCGAGGATTTCTCCAGAACCTCTTCTATCCTCTGGAACTCACTTCCCCAATCTGTCTGGCTATCTATTACTCTGTTTACGTTTAGACGATCTCTGAATATTCATCACTTCAGGGGAGCCTATCCTGCCTTCAGCTAATAACTGAATGCTCTATTTCCCCCATTAGTTCATCCCTCACAGTTATTACCTTTTTTCCACCAGCCCCTCCTCATTAGATTGTAAGCTTGCAGGAGAAGGGCCCTCCTAATCCTCCTGTATTGAATTCTATTGACTCTGTACTGTCTCCCTTTATATTGTAATGCGCTGCGCAAACTGTTAGCGCTATATAAATCCTGTATTATAATAATAATATTAATCACTGATTTTTCTGTATCTTTCAAGTATGACGCAATCTCCTCCTGCCTCCCGGCCATCCTTACTGGTACTTTGGGATTATAGATGGTCACTCTGACCAATACTTAGGCTTGGGGCTGGACCAAACTCAATATACAAATTAAAAGTTGGAATAAATATAGGTTTGGCTGCCTAGATCTATTAAGATGGTCAGACTTTGGATGATTCCTATGATTCAACCGAAATTTGAGCCATAGTATGCCACCCAGTCAGACAAACTTCTATTGAGAAATTATTTGCAGACACTTGTAGTGCTACTCCCATAGGAGCCACTGTATTTTAACAGGTTCTTTTCCAAAATTAGTGCAGAAGCAGCCAGGCACACAGCAACATTCCACTTGTTCCAGCTCAATCAGTCCAGGGGATATCTTTCTAGGATTTTATTTGCTGAAGAACGTTGGATGGGACAGGGGTAATATGAGATACTCCAGATTCCTTGAACATTTGCAGGACACTTTACCTTGCTTAGTCTCTCTGTGCAGACTCTATGTAGGAACACATACAGATGGCAGAACTGAGTCCCTTTTTTAGAACTATCCCAGTCAGGAATACAACTGGCTCCTCCACCCAAGGGATACAGCACACAATCACTAGAACACTGAGCTCAGGTAAGTACTCACAATATCACAGGATCACCGGATGCCTCCTTCCAGTATTCACCGGCTACTTTTCAGTAAGGGAGAGGTTAAGGTTCACAATGCCACAGGACAGCCAGACCTCTTCTAATTTCCACTGGGCACTCTTCAGTGAGCTCTCCAGACCAAGTATTTAAGCAAGGGTTCCCTTGACTAACTGTAAAGATGGATATCTAGAAGTAGGCCCTCTAGCTATGCAACAGCTGGGACCTCGATGAATATTAGCTGCTGCAGATGGGGGTAGCCACCCAAACTGGTGGAATCCCTCCAACAAGGAGAAGTCAGCCTGCTCTAAATATCAGACTATTTGCCTAGAATCCTAGCAAACCTAGAAAGGTGCTACAAACTGTTTGGGTATTCTTTTATGCAATTACTAAATTGCATGTAATGTAAGAATGGTCAGTCTAGAAGATATAAATGTGGTACTTTAAAATGATTGAATTTTTATTTTATTTTTTAATAAAAAAATGCTATACTGATTTTCTCTGTGCAATGGGAAGCCCCTGCTCTGTATTGCACAGAGCAGGGGGTTTCCTCCTCTTCTGGAGTCCTTTGCAGCACTCTCCGCTCTTTTCTGGTTCCCCTCTTTAGAAAACCAAGTTTTGAGGGGGCAACCATGCGGGAGTGCTCCCGAGCCAGGCTGTGTGCATCCATAGACACACAGCGTGGCTCCTTTACAGAATTTGACTGGCAGGAGCCAATGGCTCCTACTGCTGTCAGTATAGCCTGTGAATGTAGGAAGAGAGAGCAGCGCTGCTGCTAATGGGCACAGTGCTGGATCGAGAGAGAACTCAAGTAAAGCTGGCCATACATGAATCAAATTTTGATCCCTGTGTGGCCACTGTGGTTCTGTTCAACCACCCTGTTTGTATATGCTGCTATAATGGAGAGCATTCTCCAGGGCTGTTTTAATAGCATCATGGGCCCCTGGGCAAAGTAATGCGTTGGGGCCCTTAAAATGGAAACCGTGCAGGTAAACAGACATCAAGTAGGTAGAAGGCAGACAAGCGGAGTTTCCCCTTTTCCCCAGCACTCTGACCCCTCTACACCCTAGATATCCCCCCAACACTCTGATCCCTCTACACCCTAGATATTCCCCCCAGCACTGTAACCATATACCATAAGATACTCCTTGTATTGTGACCCCACTACATCCCTGATAACCCCTACACTGTGGCCTCTCTACATCCCTGATAGCTCTAGCACTATAGCCACCCAAGCTACCCCAAGCATTGATCCCCCCTCAGCATTGTTTTCCCCCCCATACACCCTTGATATCCCCCAGCACCATTATTCCATCCATGTAGTACCCCCTGTTCCAGTGGAGATATAGTGCATGTAAACTTTTGGCTCTGTGCCCACCTCCAGCACTGCACTCACCTATATCAATCAAGCAGGCAGAGGAGGGAGCATCCCTCCGGGCATTCCAAGCTTTTCGGTGCAAACAGTGCTGGACAGCTGGGCTCACCATGACACCATCTACAATTCTACTTCCACAGGTGGGCTCTCAGTGCTGCCAACTCAGCAGCTCCCACTTCAGCTCCTACCCCACAGCCTTCAAGTTCCGAGCATTCAAGATGCATAGGGCAGGGTCAGAGCATCACTGGCGCTCCGGCCCTGCTCCTCCTTGCTGGCTGTGAAATAATAGGTATCGTTCTGCACTGCACGGCGCACCGCTGCCAGCCTGCCTCCCCTGTGTATCCATCACTCTCAGTGCCATCACAGGGCCCCCAATTTTGGGGCAGCATGGGCTCAAGGACCAGCTGCTTTGGGGAAAGTGCAGGGGCCCCCCATGCAGCTGGGGCCCCTGGGCAGTGCCCAGGTGTGCCCTCTCATTAAGACAGCCCTGGCATTCTCATACCTTTAGGGGACAGCTCCAGTGAATGCGCAATTGGAAGATCCAGGGAGGGGAACAGATTAGGGTTGCCGGCTCATCCCTTTAAACCTGACCACATTTGAATTACACATGTTCTAAGGCTAATTTAATGCAGAACCTGTGTAATTAATATGCGTTTGGGTTTAAAGGGATGAGGTGGCAACACTAGAGTAGGTGGATATCCTTTTTATCTTTCAGGAAGTGGGTTTTTCAGTAGAAGTTGTGTGTTAGCTGGGGTTTTAAAGGACAAATCTATCATTTTTATAGTGAAGGGTTTATACTGTGTGTAGTTTTGTTTTTTTAATGTATATGTGTGAATGTCCTGGTAAACTATACATATTTAACACCTTCCTGCCCAACCTATATCAGAATGACGGCCGGGTGGTGGCTTTTCCATTCCATCCATATGATGTCTTTTGAGAAGGGGCCATGGGACACAGTCGCTGCCGGTACCATGTGACCAATCACAGCAGGTCACATGACAGTTGTACACAATGGATGGCTTCCTTTCATGTCATCTATTATGTACAATTGTGTTTCTAACTGTGATTGGTCAATTTGACCGCATGATACAGACGGGGTCAATTACAGCCCATCTGTACCATGTAATTAGCTTTGACTAATCATAGCTAAATCACAGCAAAACAAACTGAATGAATCAGTTTCATTCAGTTAAATGCTTGCTTATAGCAATGTAATTCACTGCTATAATCAAACATAATGTATAAAAAAAAATAGATAAATCATAATCACTTCCCCAGAGTAGTACAATGTTACAGTGTGTTAAAACAAAAAAATTGTAAAAAAAATATAAAATAAAAAAATGTATAACTTTATATTTTTGCGCACTGTTACCAGTCACTGTCACACCAGTTATAGGATTATGCTGTACTACACTGGTGACAGTATGTATTTTTTTTTTTTAATTGCTTACTTTTCCAAGCAATTATGACAAAAACTTCAAAAAACCCACCATGCCTCTTAATAATTAACTTGGACTGTCTACTTTCCAAAAAGAGGTAATTTGAGGGGTATTTGTATTGTCCTGGAATTTTAGGGCTTCAACAAATGGGATGGGCCGTCAGTACATCAGGATTTAAAAAATGTCAGATATAAACCATAGTTTGTGGACTCTAACGTTTATACAGACTAAACAATATACACTGATTTGGGTTATTTTTAACCAAAGAAATGTAACAGAATACAGTTATGAAGAACAATTGAAAAAAAGGGTGATTGGTGTGTCCTCTATTAAATACAGCACCTCATCCTTGTAGAATGATACAGGGTTGTGAAAAGGATAGGAGGATTATAACGGTGCCATCAACAAGTCACAAAAAATATTTGAAACAAAATTAAAGACAAATTTTTTTTATTCAATATATAAATTGATTAAAAACATGGACAGTAAGCTAGAGATAACACTGATTTAGAATATTTATCATAAAATCCCGACATGTTTCGGCAAATCTTTGCCTTCTTCAGGGGTGTGGGGATCAATCAGTAAATTTATTACAGTCTATTGAAAAAACACAATCAATTAGTAAAGAAATATATACATAAACGTTTCAAAACAAGGCTAAATTTGTCAAGAGATATGCGGGCAAAACGGATCCAATGTGTGGGAGAACCAACAAGACAGAGTAAGTGCCATAGAGAAAGCTGTACCTACCCCAAGTCAGAAAACGAGGCGAGATGCTGTATAGCAAGGCGACAGCATTGAAAACGTTTATGTATATATTTCTTTACTAATTGATTATGTTTCTTCAATAGACTAATACATTAACTGATTGATCCTCACACCCCTGAAGAAGGCAACGATTTGCTGAAACATGTTGGGATTTTATGATACAAATATTCTAAAATCAGTGTAATCTCTAGCTTACTGTCCATGTTTTTAATCAATTTATATATTGAATAAAAAAAAATTGTCTTTAATTTTGTTTCAAATACTTTTTGTGACTTGTTGATGGCACCGTTATAATCCTCCTATCCTTTTCACAATTCTGTATGAAGAAAAATTGTTTATTTCCAAAATTTTATAACAGAAACAAAAAGAAAAACGTGTTTTTTTTTCAAAATGTTCAGGCTTTTTTTGTTTACTTAGCAATAAATAAAAACCCAGTAGTGATTAAATACCACCAAAACAAAGTGCTAGTTGTGTGAACAAAATAAAAAATAAAAATTCATATGGGTACAATGTTGCATGACCACACAATTGTCAAAGTGCGACAGCGCTGAAAGCAGAAAAAGTGCCCAATATTGAAGTGGTCAATAAATGATTCCTGTGAGTGCAATTAATAATTTTTTGTCATGCATGAAGTTGAATAAATACAGTCTTACAGTACATATTAAGCAAAAGGGCAATGAGGACGTTTTTACTACTGTACTGAAATCAACACCATTGCCTTACTACCTGTCCTTTAACATATATATACTCTGAGGAATATGTAAACAGTTTTACTGGTTTTTCTTGTCTTAAAAACAAAAATACCTTTCCAGTCTTCAGGCTTAACCCTGAATTGTTTGACATCCAAAAGATCTTGACAGTGTTGAAATACCAACATTTTTACCTAAAATGAGTTGACATATTTGTTCAACAACATTTCTGAATGATGTTCTCAGGCCTCGTACACACGACCGAGAAACTCGACGGGCGAAATACATTGAGTTTCTCGTCGAGTTCCTTGTTAGGCTTGTCGAGGAACTCGACAAGCTTGCTTTGCGTACACACAGTCAAGCCAAAATCTCCTCGTTCTCAAATAGCGGTGACATACAACACATACAACGGCAGGGAAAGTTCGATTCCACTGGCTAAACTCTTGGGGCGGCTTTTGCTAATTTCATGTGTTTGCGTGTTAAATAAAAGTTTGGTAAGAGACGATTTGCACTTTTCAGTCTGTTACAGCTTTAAAAATGTGTTATCTCCATTACAAATGCTACTTTTACTCCCGTCTCATACTTTAATCTGAGCAAGCGCGGGTTTCTTAGCATACAGACGTCCGAGTTTCTCGTTGAAAACCAGCCTGTCGAGGATCTCGACGAGCCAAATCAGACTCCCGTCGAGAAAATAGAGAACTTGCTCTCTTTTTGGCTCGTCGAGGTTCTCGACAGTTTCCTCGACGAAAATGTACACACGACCGGTTTCCTCGGCAAAAAAATATCTCCCAGCAAGGTTCTTGCTGGTTTTTGCCGAGAAACTCGGTCGTGTGTACGAGGCCTCAGGGTATATTGATTTTCCAAGGGAGAGGTGAAAAAAAAAAAAAAAAAAAAGCCATAGACGCAAAGTCAAGGCACACAACAGACATGTAACCCAATTACAAATGTGAATGAAAGAAGGATTTGGGGGGGGGGGGGGATTAGCCAGGTATTCAATGCTATGATATTGAGCCTTGCATATAGAACATACAGTAAAAGTAAAACAATAAAAAAATTCATTAGGCCCGAACAACAGTGTAAAGGGGTACATGTATGAAATCTGATGTGCCTTCAGAACAGCTTTGAGCAAACAGTTATTTTCGATATTTGTTTCCATCTTTAAATAATCAAAGAATTGTATACAAGACAATGCATATTGAATTGGAGGCATCATTACTATACCATGAGGAACCATCGGACATGTATGTTGTGAACAAATGATCGTATAGGCAGGAAAGCTTGTTAATGGTAATAGAAAGATTTATATGCCCTATCTGTCTCAGATTTGGTGAGCACTGTCTAAAGCAGCCTTTTCATTCTAGACCAGACCTGGGCAAACTACGGCCCCCCCCCCCCCCCGCCGCCGAAATCGCCGCCGCCACGGCCGGGAACATTACAGACAGCGTTCGTTTGAACAGCTGTTTTCCCCGCCGCGTATAGACACTCCCCCTTGGACGGATCTGTCCAATCGCGAGCAAGGGGGAGTCACATAGACACTCCCCCTTGCTCGCGATTGGACAGATCCGTCCAAGGGGGAGTGTCTATGCGCAGCGGGGAAAACAGCTGTTCAAACGAACGCTGTCTGTAATGTTCCCCGCCGCGGTGATAACAGTAGGCAGGGCCGGTACAAGCAGGGCCGCTGATAGGGCAGTACAGCCAGCCCTGGTGTACGGGGCCCGGCCCTATCAGCTGCATAGAGGGGCCCGGCCAGCATTACAGCTCATTGCTGCATTAAATAAAAACAAAAAAATAAAGCTTGGTAAACTTCTCCCCCGCTCCTCCTTGTGTTATGGAGCGGGGTTATACCATTTTCCTGGGCAATGTCAGGTCAACAGAGGGGCCCAGGTGCTCACAGAGAAGGGACTATTTCTTCATTTTCGGGAGCGGATGTATATGCAGCAGTTCACTACTCACTGAATTAGTTCCGGCCGGCGGAGTGATACTATGATTCAGGTGCTGAGATGCAAGGAGGCTGACATGAAGGAGAGCCTGGCTGCAGTGGACACAGTGAGTAAAGAATAAAGCATAGAGTCCTCACTGTGTCCTTAGAATAGAACTCAGCAGGTTATCATTAGCATTACAATAGTCTTCACAGACAGCACAGTTATGCAAGTAGGGACTCTATCCTGGCTCTGTGTCTCATGGCTGCTGACTTTGTTATGGCTGTGCTGTGTTACAGTCTGTTATATACAGTACAGCCATAAGTTAACAAAGTCAGCAAACAGCCATGTCACATACAGCCATGATAGAGCCCCTGCTTACTGTGCTGCCTGTGATGATGATTGTAATGCTACTTCAGTTGGGGGGAGCAGTAAACATGTGCAGTGGAGCTGCATTTTACCCCCATCACTGCAGCAATGATCAGATATAATTTTTTAGCCCCAGTGATTCGGCAGAAAGTAAAAAAGAGGACCTGTCATGGCTCTGCTATCACGAGGGATGTTATTAATTTCTTGTGAAAGCAAAAAAACAAAAACAAATGAAACCTTCAATGTAATTTTATTAACAAAATGCTTACGCGCAATTGCGAACGCACATGTTGGCCCCCGCACGCACGTGTAAACAGCAACAAACCTGCCTTTTGTTTTATAATGGGGTTAGGGGTGGGGTCAAAGGTGTGGTCGAAGGGGGCCCCGTCAGGTAGGCTGTACGGGGCCCCATAATTTCTAACAGCGGCCCTGGGTACAAGGCAGGGGCGGGAGGGGTCACTGTGCCCATCACACGCAGCCACTTGTGCCAACACATGCAGCCACTTGTGCCAACACATGCAGCCACTTGTGCCAACACATGCAGCCACTTGTGCCAACACACGCAGCCACTGTGCCACCATAAATTGTCGCCACTGTGCCCATCAAACGCAGCCACTGTGCCAATCACACGCAGCCACTGTGCCAATCACACGCAGCCACTGTGCCAATAACACGCAGCCACTGTGCCAATAACACGCAGCCACTGTGCCAATAACACGCAGCCACTGTGCCAATAACACGCAGCCACTGTGCCAATAACACGCAGCCACTGTGCCCATCAAACGCAGCCACTGTGCCCATCAAACGCAGCCACTGTGCCAACACACGCAGCCACTGTGCCAACACACGCAGTCACTGTGCCAACACACGCAGTCACTGTGCCATCAATTGTTGCCACTGTGCCCATCACACGCAGCCACTGTGCCATCAATTGTCGCCACTGTGCCATCACATGCAGCCACTGTTTAATCAATTGTTATTGATTAAACAGTGGCTGCCTGTCCCCAGCGTCTGTCCCCCTCCTGTGTCATGTCCCCAGCGTCTGTCCCCCTCCTGTGTCATGTCCCCAGCCTCTGTCCCCCTCCTGTGTCATGTCCCCAGCCTCTGTCCCCCTCCTGTGTCATGTCCCCAGCCTCTGTCCCCCTCCTGTGTCATGTCCCCAGCGTCTGTCCCCCTCCTGTGCCATGTCCCCAGCGTCTGTCCCCCGCGTCTGTCCCCCTCCTGTGTCATGTCCCCAGCGTCTGTCCCCCTCCTGTGTC